>NW_027532407.1:4339725-4379597 GCF_008692635.1 Crocuta crocuta
GGAAATATACATTTATAATTAATTTATATTTAATGTAAATATATAAACAAAATAATATCAATATCAATATATTTATATTATATACTACATATAGAAAATATATAGAATGTATAATATTTATAATTTATTATATAGTATTTATANCCACCAGCTGAGTTTGCACTTACATTTCTCCGGAAGTTTCTCCAGTGCCCTCATGTTAGCACTTCATTTCACACATCCTCCACGGCACACAGGAGGTAAAGGACATGGCATCCTTTTCATCCTCATGCACTAGTTGGGTATCTGAAATGCAAAATAAATGAGAGGGAAAGAAAAAAGTCAAACCAACTGCCAGATCATCTCTTTATAATTTCATACTTACAGTTTTACCTAAACAGTGATTTTGCTAAAAAGGGAAGTGAGAGGGTCCTAGTGTGGATTTAAGAGTCTTTTCTTCCCAAGTGGGAACGACTCCCGCACCCTATTCAACTGTTAACGAAGGTCCATACTGCTCTTTCACTTAACATCTTTAATTAGCTCCCCTCTGAGACACAACAACAAAACTGAGCTCATGACGATAAAATGAGCAGATAAAATTTGCCTGGAATCTAAACTAACCAGTAGTTGGTTTCTGCCTCCCCCAGGAGGCTCACTGGACTCTTGCAGTCCCCAATGTCCCTCACTAGCAAATGTGAGGCAGGCCACACTCTGAGGGTCTTCGAGGTGGGGCCTGTGTGACATTGAGCTGGGTGTCTTCCCTGCGCTGCCCTAAATTTAGGGAACGCTTCCCAGAATGAATCTCAGCTGAGTGCACTTCTCTGGGGCTTTTGTTGCTGCTTCTGGTAAGTGATTGTAACAGCAAAGGGTATTAAATTTTAAATTATTGGGGATTCTTCTTCCTGTAACTTTGAAATTACTTCGCCTAAACATTTCTTAGGATGAGCTCAGAGCAGAACCCACTGGTCCCTAATTCTCCAGAGAGGCTCTTCTCTGACAAGCTTGGGAAGGAAGGAAAAAAATAAAAAGTAAAGAAACCATTATTAAGCCTCTAAATGCCAGAATACTTTATGTTCTCATCTTACTTAGCCTTTATACCACACCTGGGAGATGTTCATCTTCATCCACTCAAAGACATGCTGAGATGAGGAAACTGAGTCCCCAAGGTCAAGCAATTTATCCAAGGCCACACAGCATGTACCAGACAGAGCAAGACAGCCAGACTCTAAAGCAATGGTTCTCAGCTCCTTCTGAGCCACAGACTTCTCTGAGCATCTGGTGACAGCCACAGACTGCTCTGTGCACACATTTCACAAACAAATTCAGAAGCCGGGCACCCCTTGACGACTTGCCCAGAGCCTGTAGAAATCAAGGCCTCAGAGCTTTCTTTCCTCTTTCCACACTGCTAGGGTGCCTCCCTCTGGACAAGGCAGGGGAGGAGGGAAAGGAAATCGCCTGATATTTAACACATCTGTTTTTCTCACGCCAAGACCTTTCCACCTCCCTTCCATGCTATTGCATAAATTCCTTTTGAATCCTTTTCTACTGAGCAGCAGCATTTGAATCAGAAACTTCTTATAGGAAGCGGAAATTAAAATCATTTCAGAACCTATTCATCAGCCGCCTGTGTTGCTTTCCTCTCCAGAAACCCCACTTAAAGTATTTATCTCAAAGAACTGAACACACGATCTCGTAAAGCTACTCTCGCTCCCAGATGCGCTGCAGCATTATTCACAGTAGCCAAAATGTGGAAGCGATCTACCAGTCCACTGACAGACGACTAGACAGAGAAAATGTGGTAAGTACATACAATGAAATATTATTCGGCCTTCAAAAAAGAAGGAAATTCTGTCATGGGTGACAATATGAATGAAACTTGAGGACATTATGCTAAACAATACATTCTTGTGAAGTAAGGGTTGCAAACACACACACTCTCTGTGCCTCTGAGACCTTCTGAGGGAAGAGTAACCACCGTAACAGTGACCAGAGAAGTGGTTTTCTTGAGTCGGTTAGTCCCAAACATGAAACACTGAAAAATCATTTTGTTTCCTGTTAGTCCCTCTACATCTAACATAACCATCCCTTGTGATGAAAATCACTTAGCATCTTGTTTCAAGCCCAAAAATTAATTTTCACAACAGAATAAATGATTCTACTAAAGGACTGCTGTCAGTAAAAGGGTCTGTATTTTTAAAGTCCATTAGGGACTGAACTGTTTTTTTGTTTGTTTTGTTTGTTTTTGGAAAGAGATACGAATGGGTTTCTTCTTTATAAATTAATGTAAATGCAGTTTAAAATGCACTGAGCTACTTACTTATCGACACTCTTCTTGGCACAGGGGAGAGCATATTCTAAGCCCCTGCTGATCAGGTCCTGAAGATAACTCTTTCCTCCCAAGTCTGTCAGGGTCTCAGCCAGTTGGCCACCACTTTCCACTAACCAAGATGGTCCTAAGGTCCCCTTAAGTGGAACTGAACTTTACTTGGTTTCTTCCTGGCTATGGTACCCTGAGTTCCCTTTTCTTAGAGCATTTACTTTTGAAAAGTCAGAACTGTGAATTCTTTCTCTGCCCCCTAGAGATATAAACCTTCTCCCAACCTCTTGCCAGGTTTACAACTCAGGAAGGTTTTTCTCAAGGATCAGGAATTGCAATCATCAAGGAAGGTAACAACCCTATCTCCCAGTCTCTGTGAGAAGATGGGAGTCTAACTTCAGTGTCAATTAGCCAACACTGATGACCTAATCACATAGATCCAACTCCTCCATAATATCCTTAAGTCTCCTTCACTAGCTCACTCTAACATTTAAAAATCCTCCCCCACGGAGACTGGGTGTCTCAGTCAGTTAAACATCCACCTTTGGCTCAGGTCATGATCTCAACAATTTGTGGGTTTGAGCCCCACGTAGGGCTCTGGGCTGACAGCTCAGAGCCTGGAGCCTGCTTCGGATTCTGCATCTCCCTCTTTCTATGCCCCTCCCCCACCCTTGTGCGCACACTCTCTTTCTCTCAAATAAATAAGCATTAAAAGAATCCTCAGGGCACCTGGGTGGATCAGTTGGTTAAGTGTCTGACTTCAGGTCATGAAATCACAGTTTGTGGGTTCAAGACCTACATGGGGCTCTGTGCTGACAGCTCAGAACCTGGAGCCTGCTTAAGATTTGGTATCTCCCTCTCTCTCTGCCCTTCCCCCTTTCATGCTCTGTCTCTCTCTCTCTCTCTCTTTCTCTCTCTCAAAAATAAACATTAATTTAAAAAAATTTTAAAAATCTTCCTCAAAAGGATGCAAGAATATACAATGGGAAAAAGACAGTCTTTTCTATAAATTAGATGGGAAAACTGTGCAGCTATCTGTAAAAGAATAAAATTAGATCACTTTCCTACACCATACACAAAAAAGAACTCAAAATAGATTAAAGACCTAAATGTGAGACCTAAGCCATAATACTCCTAGAAGAAAGTATACATGGTAGTAATCTCTTGAATATCAGCTTTAGCAACATAGTATGGATATGTCTCCTCAGGCAAGGGAAACAAAAGCAAAAATAAACTGTTGGGACTATATCAAAATAAAAAGCTTTTGCAGCACATTTAAGGAAACCATCAACAAAATTAAAAGGAAACCTACTGAATGGGAGACGATATTTGCAAATCATATATACAATAAGGGGCTAAAAATCTAAAATATGTAAAGAATCAAAACCCAAACACTCTGATTAAAACATGGCAGAAGACCTGAGTAGACATTTTTCCAAAGAAGACATGCAGATAGCCAATAGACACATGAAAAGATGCTCAACATCACTCATCATCAGAGAAATGCACATCAAAACCACAGGAGATATTACCTTACTCCTCAGAATGGCCAGTGTCAAAAAGTAAGTAAATAACAAGTGTTGGTGAGGTTGTAGAGAAAAAGGAACATGTGTGCACTGTTGGCAGGATATATATTAGGGCAGCCACGGTGGAAAACAATATGAAGTCTCCTCAAAAACTTAAAAATAAAAATACCATACAATCCAGTAATTCCACTACTGGGTATCTACTCAAAGAAAACAAAACACGAATTCAGAGGGGTATATGCACCCCTATGTTTAATGCAGCATTATTTACCATAGCCAAGATATGGATGTAACCCAAGTATCCACTGATAGATGAATAAAGAAGAGGTCATGTGTGTGTGTGTGTGTGTGTGTGTGTGTGTGTGTTACCTAGCCATAAAAAAGAATGAGATCTTGCCATTTGTGATAAATGGATGGACCTAGATGGTATTATGCTAAATGAAATAAATCAAAGTTAAATACCACATGATTTCACTTATATGTAGAATCTAAAAAACAAATGAATGAACAAACAGACTTTTAAATACAGAGAACAAACTGGTGGTTGCCATAGGGGAGGTGGGCAGGAGGGCAAAACAGATATAAAATAAATACATGAGGAGATGAAAAATACAGCAGAGGGAATATAGTCAATAATATTGTAATAACATTGTATGGTGACTATAGTAATGGTGAGCACTAATGTATAAAATTGTTGAATTCAATATGTTGTACAGCTAAAATTTAGCACTCTATGTTAACTGTACTTCATAAATATGTACATACATACAAACTCCCATCTTTGATTTGAATGGAATTGGTTTCAGTCTCTCTCCTCTATTGCTATAGTCTTGAATAAAGTCTTCCTTGCTTGTTAACTTTGTTGGGTTCAATTCTTCTTTGATGCTACACCTCTCCAGAACCACTACCACCCACTCCATTTTTTAAGGCCCTTCTTTAGTACTAGAATCAGAATAAAATGATGGAATTTGAGTAAACTTACTGAACCACAAAGAGATGAACTGATGTATTTTAAAATTTAAAAGCTGTTACAAAATTGCTGACAGAATGGCATACTTCATGCACAGAGATACACTACATGCAGGCAAGTATATCAATCCACTCAAGTTGTTTTGTTTTGTTTTTTAGCCTTTTATCTTAATTTTTATTATCTCTACTTTCTTTTTTTTCTCGGGCATTTATTCTTTTATTTTTTTAACAGTTTATTGTCAAGTTGGTTTCCATATCACACCCAGTGCTCATCCCCACAAGTGCCCTCCTCCATGCCCATCACCCCTCTTCTCCTCTCCCCCCCCCCCATCAGCCCTCAGTTTTTTCTCAGCATTCGAGTCTCTCATGGTTTGCCTCCCTCCCTCTCCCTAATTATTTTTCCCCTTCTTCTCCCCCATGGTCAAAGTTTTTAAATAGGCTTAGAAAAGAGTCATTAAGGGCATACACCGAAATGATAAAAATGGTCATTTTTAGGCTGGAACATAATGAAATTTTTCTTTTCTTCTATAACTAGGCCATATTTTCTAAATTTTCTACAAAGAATTGCATTGGGGGTAAATTTTTTTAATGGGAAGAAAAAGATTTCAAGTAGTAAAAGGAACTCTCATACGCTATCTCTAAAAATAATAACACTAGCTTTTTTTCTTTTTCCTCCTAAGTATTGTAGGTGGAAAACAGACAAACGTCCCAAATTTTTGCTAACAAAAAGTACCATGAATGTATTCACTGCTCTGAATGCTAGTTTTTCAATCCTGGATGTTTCTTAGAAAACTAAATCATTCTGACCTTTCTCTTTGATTCCCATATGGTGAGTCCATGTAGGACTTACTCTGTAGGTCCTGTGTCCTCTGGTCCAGGCAAGTGTCCACCACACAGAAGTATCTGAATTCAATGCTTCAGATTTTTTTTAAATATTTTTATTTATTTCTAGGAGAGAGAGAGAGAGACAGCATGAGCAGGGGAGGGTCAGAGAGAGAGGGAGACACAGACTCTGAAACAGGCTCCAGGCTCTGAGCTGGCTGTCAGCACAGAGCCCGACACGGGGCTCGAACCCACGAACCGCGAGATCATGACCTAAGCCAAAGTCAGACGCTTAACTGACTAAGCCACCCAGGCGCCCCTCAATGCTTCAGATTTTTAAAAAGCCTCCTCAAGCCCCCTGAAGAGGCTACCATTCTCTCCAGTGAGTGATTTGTATCTCAGATGTCAAAGAAGCAGAAGGGGTACACCCTCACCCCTGGTGTCAAAGTTCACAGGTATAAGGACCACTCATGTCATTCTGTCCCGCCCAAGTGAGAGAACTGGCTGCCCAGAAGGGAAGATGTGAGCTCATATTCTCAAAGAAAGAACTTGGCACTTGTTAAGAATAAACTTTAAACAAACCAATGCTTGTCTATGGGAAGAAATTGGGGGCAGGGATGAGAGGATTAAGGGTCAACTCTATTTAGAAACACTTACAACAAATGTCATATGATTTAACTCATATGTGGAATTTAAGATACAAAACAGATGAGCATAAGGGAACAGAAGCAAAAACAATATAAAAACTGAGAGGGAGACAAACCATAAGAGACTCTTAAATACAGAGAACACACTGAGGGTTGCTGGTGGGGTGCTGAGTGGGGGTGGGGGGGATGGGCTAAATGGGTGATGGACATTAACGAAGGCACTTGTTGGAATGAGCACTGGGTGTTATATGGAAGTGATGAATCACTAAATTCTGTTCCTGAGATCATTGTTACACTATATGTTAACTAACTTGGATTTAAACTTGAAAAAAAAGTTGTATAAATATATATTTGCCTAAGGAGAAGAAGGAATACATTGTGAGTAAAATAAAATGGAATAAGATACCTAAATACAATAAATTAAAATAACATAAAACATTTATATTAAGACCACAGAAGGGACTCTCTATTTGGAGGCAGACTCCTGGGTGGCCCTATACCTACCTACTATTTCAAATGGAGTCCCCTGAGGCTTAAGAAAAGACACAGACCAATTTAATTAGAGCTCCGGAAAAAAAAAAAAAAAAACTGTACCAGAATTAACCAATACTTACAAGGAGAAATTTGGGAAGAATTAATCTCTATAATAGGAAGAGGGAATAAGTCCTTGACAAGGCAACACTTAACAGTGAAGAAAGAAAATTATTTATTCAAAAAGCCCAAGGAAACTATAGGATCCCCACTGAAAACCCCAGCTCCAAAGAAAGCTAGGTCAAGGCTGCTACTTAGAAAAGTTCTTTGCACTAAGAAAAAACAATGTAGCCTGAGTCCTCATCCTAGGAGGTATCAGGTGCCAGAGAAAGAAGGCTCTCCTCCCCAGAGAAAAACATTTAAAAATTACAGACCAACAGACCCTAATACCAACCCCTTGGTGCCAGATGTGTTATCATATTCTGAATTTTTAGGATTTTAGGAAGGAAATCTGATGCATAACCAACAACATTTTATAACGTCCTCAGTGGGTCTAGGGCAACATTTCATTAATTTTTTTTAAAGTTTTTTTGTTTTTGTTTTTAAATGTTTTATTTATTTCTAGGAGAGAGAGAGAGACAGCATGAGCACGGGAGGGTCAGAGAGAGAGGGAGCCACCGCCTCTGTGACAGGCTCCAGGCTCTGGACTGGCAGTCGGCACAGAGCCCGACGCGGGGCTGGAACCCACAAACCGCGAGATCATGACCTAAGTGAAAGTCGGACGCTTAACTGACTAAGCCACCCAGGCGCCCCTCATTAATTTTTTTTAAAGCAAAACACAGGAAGAGTCACAGTAAGTGGTATAAACAAAGGATATAAATAAATAGACTCAAATCAGTTCAAATTTTGCTGCCAGATGGGTTATAGAAAACAGAGTTCAATTTTGTGAGGTTTGGGGGTTTCAGAAATGTCCATAAGGATTGTGGACATGGATTTTTTATTAACAGGTCTGTCTTTCCCACGAGAGACTGAGAACCGTGCCTTATTTATCTTCCCCACCACCAGGCTGATGACTGGTGCTCAGCAGGTGTGTTGAATTTAATTGATTAGCTCCAGGCTCTCCGCCTCTTGCAATTGCTGGCGGCACCGCTCCAAGGCTCTGGACGCCCAGAGAGGCCCAAACTGGGTACTCTGCTCAACGTATTCTGAGCCTCTTTAAATTGCAGGAGTTAAAAACAAAGCAAAATTTCTGCCTGGTTTTAACTTCCCCTATTTCAAGTGCTGCCACTGCATGAACTGCCCGGAGACTAGGAAGGCCAAGAATTCGATTTTTGCAGTATCATGTTGTTGGGAGTTTTGCTAGTGATGTTCTGGATTAAAAACCTGATAAAATGACAAGGATGCTTCATCTGGGGAAACTAGTTGCCATAATTCTTAACGTTTGTCTCTGTGAATGTAGCAGCCTAAAGGCAAAGGGAATGACTGAAGGCGTAGTAGGAATGGCAGTTTTCATCTCACAGCCTGGGCAAGCAGGATTTCTGGGTGGACGCTTCTCCTCCGAGCCAGGCTTCTGTACCTGGCCTCTTCGGGGCTGCCACGTCTACTTCCCCCACTCACAACTGCCGGAAAAAAGCCATCAGTGCAGCCCTGCCTCATCTGTGTCTCCCTGGAAGGCACAGGACGTCTGGAAATAGATGTGTCAAGGTGTTCTCTAGGTCCCAGTCCTTTATCACGGGGAACAAGGTCATCCTACTTCCTGATAATTCTGGCAGCACACTTCGTCTCCTCTTTTGTGAGGAAGAGAGTGTGACTTTAAACTTTAAAGCAAGGAAGAAAACACAGATTTAAAATTAAATACTTAAAGGGGTGTCTAGGTGGCTTGGTCAGTTAAGCATCCAACTCTTTTTTTAGTTTATTTGGGGGGGGGCGGGGTGTGCAGAGAGAGAGAGAGAGAAAGAGAGAGAGAGAGAGAGAGAGAAAGAGAGGGAGAGAGAGAATCTCAAGCAGGCTCTGGGCTGTCGGCACAGAGCCCAACACTGGGCTAGAACTCACCATGAGATCACGACCTAAGCCAAAATCAAAGGTCGGAGGCTCAACTTAGCCACCCAGGAGCCCCAAACATCTAATTCCTGATTTGGGCTCAAGTCATGATCTTACAATTCATGAGTTTGAGCCCCTCATGGGGTTCCATGCTGATAGTGCAGAGCCTGCTTGGGATTCTCTCTCACCCTCTCTCTCTGCCCCTCTACTACATGTTCTCTCTCTCTCAAAATAAAATAACTTTTCAAAAAAATTATAAAATTAAATATTTAAAGCAATAAGGATACCAGAAAAGACAGCTGGAGCAGGGAGAGCATCGCATTCAAACAGGCCAGCTGGGTCTTCCTTTCTGCTGACACGGGGGGCTGGTCCTTTGATATGCAGCAATTGCCTGACCTAGAAAACTCAATATAAAGAAACTTAAATGTGGAGCACAAATACATTCATTCTCTACTGGCAATATTGCAAATACCTTTTTTTAAGTTACCTTATGCTTGCTTTACATAGTAAAATGCCTCACGTCTGTTTTCTGGTTTCACTTTTCTGCAGTGTTACTCACTGTATACATGTGTACAGCTAAAATCAAGCAATCAATCAATGAAATAGATTATATAAGGGAAAATTAAGTCTCCAGTCCCACTCCTGTCCCAAGGGCCCTGGTCCTGAGTTCTTCCTTTTGTGTGTTTTTTTTTAATTTTCTTTAATGTTTGTTTATTTTTGAGAGAGAGAGAAAGAGAGTGAGCAGGGGAGGGCAGAGAGAGGGAGACACAGAATCTGAAGCAGGCTCCAGGCTCTGAGCTGTCAGCACAGAGCCTGATGTGGGGCTCAAACTCAAGAGCCTTGAAATCATGACCTGAGCTGAAGCTGGTACCGAACCGACTGAGCCACCCAGGTGCCCCCCGGGTTCTTCTTTTCAGAGAAAACTACTGTAACTAGATTGTGGATTTTTCCAGAAATAATCCCAACGTATATAAGGCTATCTCACTTTAAAAATGTATGCCCTGTGACACTATACACACTATTCCACATCTTGCTCCCTCTCTTCAAATGCATTTAAATTATTAATATCCTTCTATGCTTTCAGCATGCTACCCTCTTCTGCAACATGCACAGGACTTCAGACTTCTTCAGGGCCTCCCAGTGCCTATATCTGAACACCTCAGCTTGGCATTCAGGTCTGGTCTGCTACTTTCTAACCAACCTCCATAGATGCTGCTATGCATTGAATTGTGTCCCCCAAAATGACACCAAAAACTTAACTACCAGAATCTGTAAGTGACACCTTATCTGGAAATAGTTTTTGCAAATGTGATTAAAATGTAAGTTAAGATGAGGTCATATTGGAGTAGAGTGAGCCCTTTTTCTAAGGTGACTATTGTCCTTATAAGAAAAGAATAAGAAATGCAGAGACCTACATGCACAAATGCAAGGCCATGTGAAGAGATACAGGAATTGTGCTGTGCAAGGACAGAGACAGAGATTGGTGTGAGGCATCTACAAGCCAAGGAACACCAAAGACTGCAAGAAACATCAGAAGCTGGAAGAGAGGCATGGAACAGTTCTCCCCTACAGCCTTCAGAGGCAGCATGGCCCTGCTGCCATCTTGATTTTGAATTTCTGGGCTCCAGAACAATGAAAGAATACATTTCCATTGTTTTAAGCCTCTCAGTTTGTGGCATGTTGCCACAGCAGTTCTGGGCAACTAACACACTAACATTGAACTTTTCTTCTTCCCTCATTTTTCCGCCCCAATGGACAACAGTGCCTCTCTATCCTTTTCCTACCCACTTCTCACAACCCTGACAGCCCAGCCAAGTGGCTCTTTGTCCAGAATCTTCCCTGAACCTTCAAGTCTGCTTTGTTCTCTGGCCTCCCTTGAACTAGTTCTTTGTGTTCTGCTAATTGTTCCCTTGAGCCCTGTTGTCTTGTATGTGCACATCTTTCCTCCTCAACTGGACTGAAGTTCCTTGAGTATTGAAACTGTATTTTATTCTCCTCTTAATCCAGGGTGGACTCACGATGTATAGTCAACAGGAAATCCTTGGTATAATAGCATTAAAAGGTTACTAATTTCCAGAAATGATAAGAAAAGACTCCTCTGTGACTCTTCACTAAGTATTCCAAAGTATGTTCAATGTCTCTAATCTAACATGATGAAAGAAAATCTATTAAAAAGGCATTTATTCTTCATTGCATTTCAAATGTAAAATGGATTTCTTACTGTTGTTTTGTGGGATTTTTTGATGTGAAATTCAAGTTAGGATTATCATTAGAAAGTTTACTATTACAAATGGTAAATTAAATGCTAATTTTTAGTATAGGTGACTCATAAAAACCAAATATAAATTACCAGAAATACATTTCTTTTATGTGAAGACAATACCTCAGTTTTTGATAATCTGCATAAAAAGGAACCTAAATAATGATGAAAGGACAACATTAATGGAACCCTAAAAGGCAATTGATTTAGAAAGTCTGAGATAGTGCCCAGCCAATTTACAGACATTAAAGGAATAAGAGAAGTTAGTGCACACTTATCAACAGACCAGTACAAATGACCATTGGATTTACCTAGATGCAAACTTCCTTCTCATAAAATTATTTTAGGAATACTGCAGATCCTAGATTCAAATAATCTTAAGAGTCAGAAAGGACTTTGAAATTCAATATCATATAATCTCTTACCCCATATAGAATCTCCTTCCCTTCCTCCCTGAATTGCTATCAAACCTTTTAGTACAGCTGACAACAGAAAGCTATGCTGAAGATCCCTAGAATCTGTTCCAACTGGTGCATCCAGAGAGAGAACACTTACAGAGAGACCCCTCATCTTTACTTCTTCACCCTCAAATTTGAATCTCAATAGAAAGATTTCACATCAGAAAAAAAAAAAAAAAAGAAGAAGATGATGATGAATGGTAATTCTTTACCTAACTGAATCACCAGTCAGGTTTGCCATCTCTCTGCTGGGAGCCCCTTAAGTCCGCAGAACCACCTCTCCAACAGATCACCTCACATTTCCTACCAAGTACCACCTATAAGGTCAGGTACTCCTGAAAAAAACCAAGGGTTTGCTCACTGCACCCAGCAATGGGGTATTTCACTCACAGAAAGGCTTTGGGAGTGAAAGAACAGGTTTTGGAAACCTAGAGCTTAAACATAATGAGTTTAAGAATGACTACTATTGAGCCATTCCAGAGGCATCTGGATATCTAACCCACAGAGTAGTTTGTATCTTTTCATCTTAAAATGAGACCTTAACTAGGGTGGGTTGTAAAGGAAAAGTTTAATAGGCCATGTATTAGTTTCTGATGCTGCATAACAAACTATCACAATTTAGCAACTTAAATCAGAAGTTAAGCCACAGCTCAGCTGGGTCCCCTGCCAGGCTGTAACCATGGTGTCACCCAAGGGCTCAGTTCTTCGCTGGAGTCGTGACTGGCAGTAAATCTATTTCCAAACTCCTTCGAGTTGTTAACCAGAATTCTTTTCTTTGTGGCTGTAACACGGAGGTCCTTGACTTCATATTGGCTACTGACTGGAGGCCACTCTTAGCTCCTAAAGGCTGCTCACAGCTCTGCCACTCGGCCCTTAGAACATGACAGACTGCTTTTTCAAAGCCAGCACAGGGAAAATAGCAAGTCTGCTAGCCAGGAATTTATTTTGCCTGGACATCACAGAATGACATCCTATTGCCTTTGCCATATTCTGTTTGTCAGAATATTAGTCACACGTCCCAACCTGTACCCAAGGAGAGGGGGTTTTACAAGAGCTTGAACATCAGAAGTTGCGGTCATTGGGGGATTGTCTGTCTACCAGAACCCTAAGAATCTGTATTTTTCAAGCACCCTCAGTGACAATGATGTTTAATCAGTCTTCAGAACTACTGTTATAAGATACAGTAGAGAAGGCAACACAGAGGGAGATTATTTTATTGTTGTAGTTTTCAACCTTGACTGCCCCTTAGAATCAGTCACCCGTGGAGTATTTTAAAAAATTTTTAAAAATGTTTTATATATTTCTGAGAGAGAGCGAGCGAGAGAGCAGGGGAGGGTCAGAGAGAGAGGGAAACATAGAATCTGAAACAGGCTCCAGGCTCTGAGCTGTCAGCACAGAGCCTGACGCAGAGCTCAAACCCACGAATCATGAGATCATGACCTGAGCTGAAGTTAGACGCTTAACCGACTGAGCCACCCAGGCGCCCCCCCATGGAGTATTTTAAAATCCTGCACCCCAGACCCATCAGATCAGAATATCTGGAAGTGGATTTGGTTTTTTTGGGTTTTTTTTTGTTTTTTTTTTTTGAAACACCACAGGTGATTCCAAAGTGCAACCAAAGCTAAGAACCACTGTTTTCCTAGACATTCAGTCAGTCTTAATGCAAAAAGGTAATTCTTGGGGCAAGTTTTGAAAAAGAAGCAGAGGTTTTCTAGGCAAAACACAGGAACAACAAGTGATAAGCCAGGGACATTTGTAGTAATTTCATGGGGCTGGTGGAGTCAGAGAAGGGAATGAAAGCAGAAGGAAGCATTGGTAAGACTTTGTACCAAATGTAAGGTTAACAAAGAAGGAGGAATCTCAGATGACTTCCAGACCTCAGGTTTAGATGTGTGGGAGAGCATGTAAACCACTAACTGAGAAAGAGAATCAAGAGGAGAAGCTGGTTGGAGGATGTGAGGAGGTGGAGATGATGAGCTCTGTTGTAAATATGTCAAATTGTACACATTTTTAAAGGTGTTTTATTTTAACTTGTACGTACTAATGCTCCTTTGCTTACTAAGTCCATTTAATATAGATAGGGCATTGCCCACATTTTCCCAATTCATTTACTCTTCTGTTTTCTATTTTCCATAGGATTTGGCTGCCCGGCACAGAGTCATGAGAATTCCATACTTACCTCTAATTTCCTACCCCAAAAGCTCATTTATTATTTTACTAGTGACACAACCACTCGAATGACCCTTCCCACCGTTAAATGGCAAGTGATTACTTTGCAATGCTAACTATTGAATTTTAATGTGTGTTAATTTAGCAATTACTAAGGTGTTAGTTTTTGAGAGCCATAAAAATTAAATCCTTTTTAAAAAATCTTTTTTAAAGTGTTCAACTTGAGTTCCTCAGTACTTCCTTCTGAAGGCAAGTAGCCTCCCACAGAAATGAAGAAAGACTGGCCTTTAATGATTCAATGAAAACATAATCGCTGCATATTCGCATAAACATTAGGCATAGTAAATATTTTTTAAAATGCTGTAACCCAGCATTCCTTATTCTTGTCCCTTTTTAAGGCATTTTTTTCCTAAAGTATAATCATTTTACAGATCTTCTCTAAGGAAATCACAAAGAAACCTTTCTATAATCAAAGGGGCACCTGGGTGGCTCAGTCGGTTTAGCACTCAACTTCAGCTCAGGCCATGATCTCACAGTCATGACTTTGAGTACCATGTCAGGCTCTGTGCTGACAGCTCAGAGTCTGGAGCCTGCTTCAGATTCTGTGTCTCCCTCTTTTTCTGTCCCTCACTCACACTCTGTCTCTCAAAAACAAATAAACATTTAAAAAATTAAAATTAAAAACATAACATGAAGACAAGATACTTAAGAGACTGCTTGAAGGTTTTTGAAGATAAGAAAAATAGTGTTATTTTCTACGTATGAAAATAAAAACATATCAAAACCTCAACTTTACATTTTAGAGGTGAATATCAAGGGAGATCCTTAATGTGAGAGGGAATTCCCAAAAACATTACTAACTGAAAACTCTTGGGGAAAATAATAAATAAATTGTGATTTAATAATACTTTCCCTTCTTCATTAGTAAGAATGTTATTAACTAGCCACAAGGTATATTTTGATACCAAAGAAAGTGATGAGGTGTTTATAACAAGATTAGTTTGGGAAACAAATAAATCTTCCCATTAAATTTAGAAGAACACCATACCCTGAAGGCCCCATAAATTAGGTGAGTGTGACTCAAGGAGAGCCAAAGGGGTAAATTAATCCTGTAGGATTATTCATTTGCAAAACACTTTGTGTTTTTAAAGCAGCATCACACCAGTATCACATTTTATCTCAATATCATCCCTATGATAGGTAGATGCTTATTGTTCAGAAAGAAAGGGTGGAAGTAAATTTGGTAATAGTTAGGCCAATATATTTTGCAACTATTTCTTGGTCAAGGTGAAAGCATTTCCTGTATGATAAGGATGGTCACTCACTTCAGACCACTAGGGCCTGAGGCCATAGGGGAGTGACTATACACAAAAGCCTTTTCTCCTACAGCTTTTCTCCTACTCACCAGACAGCCAAGCATCAGACACTCAGGAGACTGGTTCCTCCTTCAGCTAGAAGAGAATAACTTTGCTAAAGGAAAGAATATCCCTTTTATCTAACACCGTATTTCATTGCTCTTTACATCCACTTTTCTCTGTCCCTCACTCTTAATCCCTCTTTCTTCAACTCAAGGCAGAGTCTCTCAGAACTCCAGAAAGCCCTGAGCCATTTCTATTGTTTTAGGCTCCCAGCATAATAAAATATAAAGACCATCCAAAATAGGATGGCAAAGTTATTATTTAAAATTAATTCATTTAGGAAAATAAGCATATGAAAAGATGCTCGACCTCATATATGATTAGGTTAATTGCAAATTAAAACAGTAAGATACCACTATGCACCTGTGTGAATGGCCAGATTCCCAACACTCATAACACCAAACACTGGTGAGGATGTGGAGCAACAGGAATTCTCACATATTACTGTTGGGAATGGAAAATGGTACCACCACTTTGGAAGATAGTTCGGCGGTTTCTCACAAAAGTAAACATACTTTAACCGGCAGTATGTTCCTTGATTTTACCCAAATGAGTTGAAAAGCTATTGTCACACAAAAACCTGCACACAAATTATTATACCAGGTTTATTCACAACTGCCAACAGTTAGTTGGAAGCAACCAAGATGTCCTTCATTAGATGAATAGATACGTAAGTTGTGATACATCCAGGTAATGGATTATTCATGATACAAAGAAATGAGCTCTCAAGCCACAAAAATACATGGAAGAAACTTAAATTCATATTACTAAGTGAAAGAAGCCAGTCTGAAAATGCTACACAGTATATGTTTCCAACTATACCAACTATATGACATTCTGGGCAAAATTACGGACACAGCAAAAAAGTTCAGTGGTTGCCAAGAGTTAGTGTAAAGAGATGAATACATGGAGCACAGATAATTTTAGGGAAGTGAAACTATTCTATATGATACTATAATGACACATTTCACTATGTATTTATCAAAACTCATGGAATATACAACACCAAGAGTGAACCCTAATGTAAACTATAGTCTTCAGGTGATAATAACATGTCAATATAGGCTCATCAATTGTAACTCCAGTGCAGGATGTTGATATTAGGGGAGGCTGTGTATTTGAGGGGGTAAGGGGTCTATGAGAACTCTCTACTTTAGGCTCAGTTTTGTTACAAACCAAAAACTTTTCTTAAAATCTATTTTAAAAACAACGCTTATAGGACACACACACTGACACACATAAATATATAATTTCACTGAAAGAGAATGTCAAAACACAATTTGAGGCCCATAGCAGTCAGTATTGACAATTACAAACAACGCTTTAGCAAAAATAATTTATTAAAGAATATTTGTTAGTTTGCAGAAGTGATAGAGAAACAAGAGAACTAATTGTAATAATATACATCTTGAAACCACTCAGAAGCAACATTCATTCACAGGAAAGATTCCGCCACTGCCATCAGCTGCCTGGTCCTAACACACAGGGACTGAATGCCATAAACACTGCCTCAAATGTCCCATAAGAACCAGATGCCCCTGTCATCACTTGCCAGATCAGTCTTCCCACAGCTACTTCCTTAGGCTGCTTCCTTCTCTAAGTCCTATGCACATACATCTGACCATAGCATCTAAGTCACATTTTTGTACCCTAACCACAAAAGGTTTGAAAACGAATTCTAATTCTGTCATGAGAAACTGAGACTACCAATGCAAGAAACTATCATTACATCTAGAAATCTGGAAGGTAACTCAGGCGTCCATTGACACCAGTTAGACCTAATATGGGACACGTTGAGCCTGAAAAAGATCAAGAAAGAAAGAATGAAGGGGGAAAGAGAGAGAGGAGGGAGGGAGGAAGGAAGGAAAAGTTAAATGTGAGAGTTTATAGCTCATTGGAGAGGTCATACATGGAGATATACAGATAAGAAATTATAGCATCACATGATTGTTAAAAACCAAGAAAGCAGATTACAAAGACCAGGGAGATAATGTACAGTGAGAAAAGCAAAGGTCCAGGGATGAGCCTTTGGAATCATCAATGTTTTAGAGTAGGACAGAGTAAGAAGTCATGAAGGAAGTGAAAAATAGACAGAGGTCACCACCATTCAAGAAGAAAGAGTGTCAAGTTTGGAAAATCAGCAAAACACTCCCATAAAGATTGAAAAATCTCCATTGGATTTGGAGATCCAGAGAGTGCTGATGTACCTTCATTCCAACACCTCTACCACAATGTATCAAAACAGTCTGTTTCTGTTGATTTCTCCCCCAGCCTTCTGAGGGCTTCTGAAGACCAGGTATGATATCTCATTTATCTCAGAATCCTGGCACCTAGTTCAGTATGTGGAACAAGGATTATCGTAAACATCTATTGATCCTAAGTGAACTGAGACCTGAAGTTCCCTGTAAAATCCCAGCAAGAAGCCAAAGGTAAAATTCCTATAATTCAGATCTTTGGGCTTCTTAACACCCTGATTCTCCAAGCATCACTAATACAGAATCACTTATTTTTAGCATCCTGAGATCACAAGGTTCAATAAGAGTTCCCTCCCTCACTTTTTAGAACTATCACCTTTCAAATATTCATTCTCTTCTCTTTCACAAGGTAATAATAGTGATAACAATATAAACAACACACATCTGTGGAGTACTTTACATTTTACAAAGTGTTTTAATGCTCATAACTCCCATGCAATACCAACAAAAACCCTGTGAAATGAGTACTTTCACTCTTCCTGTCTTATAGAGATATTACATAACTGGCCTCAAATTTACACTTAAAAAGAGATCCCCCTGAATTTGCCAACATCCTCTGGCTTCAAATCCCAAGGCCATTTCTCTCTGCTACACTAGCTGGGGCAGCCCACAGAGATTTTGCTTCTATCTCTTTATACCTCCAGGCTCATGTGTGATTAGCATTTTGCTCGTTGTCATTTATCATCCTGGCATCTGTTGCTGAAGCTGCTGAAGGTACGTATTAGTCATTTCAAGGAATTCAATTCAAATCCAGTGAATGAGATGATTTCTTAAGCTGTCTGGGGGAAATTTCTGAAAGGCTTGCACCTTGATGTACTGGAGAAAGAGGAGACTTTTTTAGGTATTTGGGGATCAGGATTCCAGCTGGGCCAGTTCACAAGACTTCTGATTCCCTGCTTACATTTAGAGAATGCAAATGTGGGTGGGCCCCAGGGTAAATCCTTAGGGCTACGGTCCGGTGACAGATTGTGCTTCACCAGGTTCTGATGACACTGCAACTGACCAAGGATCCTAAAATCCTGGGACTGCGGAGATAGGGATAACAAAAGTGACAGCTGCTGCCCCTATTTCCCCAAATTTTACAAATTTGCTCTCCCTCAACTCTGAGCAGAGAACTCAATTTCTAGGCTACGTGGGTCAATATCAGATGGCCCTGGACAAAAAGCAGGAGCAACTGAATAATTTCTCTCAGAGCAACTCAAGCAGAGCTGTGACCTGAGCTGCTTGCTTTTTCTTTCTTTTTTTTTTTTAACTCCAAGGTTTAAAAAAATCCTTCAGTTACTCAAGTGTACAGGAAATTGGGATTATAGTTTTTTATTTTAAAATATTATATCCAAAAATATTGGACTTTCTAAATTTTGAAATTTTGGACTCCTTTCCAAAATTCAGCTCTTAGGGTGGCTCTTGTCCTGAGGATATGAACTCAAAAGCAAGACGTGCTGGGATGGATGGCCAGCAAACTGGAGATGGAAGGCAAAACTGGACAGGACTGGGACAATAGGCTTGGTGGCAAAGGCTGACCAGGGCAAAGTCAAGCTGGATCATCCAAAAATCCTCAAAGAATGTAGCCAGCTCAGACATGGCCCTGGGATTCTCCTCTGGCAGCTACCTCAGATCACTGCGTGGGCCCACAAGTTAAAGGATAATGCCACATCAGACAGAATTGTGTCACCAACCTGGAAAAGACATAACATAACGGAGAGCTTTGCCACAGAGCCAGAGAAACACAGTTTGAAATCCTGTTGCTTCTTTGCAAAATAACTAGGGCTCATCTTGAATCTGTTTCTTTCATGTGAGGCGTATTCATACTTATGACTTTTTAATTGTTGTTGATTAGAGAAAATGTCACAAAGCACCTTGCACAATACCTCAACCAAACAGGAATGAAACAAATGATTTTCGAAATCTGTTCTTTCAACACAGGACCATTGACAGTAGAAGGAAATGGAACGTGGAAAGCACCAAAGGCTGGCCAAAACTAGCAGGATGGCATGAGGATTGGCATTTGGGAATTTTAAAAAAGCATTCGTTTTGTAACTACACCAGGCTGTGCATATTACCCCAAGGTTTAGAGATTTTTTTCTTAAACACACAGAAAACCAAGTCATACACAAAAGCAGTTATTATCACCATTAATATCCTCCTAGTAGAATCTATTGAAGATAAATTCTAGCTCAAATTCTAATTCTTGAAGATAAATTCTAAGAAAAGAGGAGATGTATACGTAAATGCAAGATGCCACCGCCTACTATAAATCATTTCTGACAAAAAGAGAGTTCTATGGTGAAACTGACCATGATATTCTGATTACAAATTGCTTCCAAGGACAAACAAAATAATTAGAAAGTAAGATAAGATAGCCTGTGTAAGAGAATGTAGGTTCTGAATTGCTTCTCTTAAAAGTTTTGATACGGGTTTCTCTGAATACGCCTCCATTTCAAATAACAAACCTTCAATAAACGCACTTGTGACTTCAAACATCTGTATTCATCGTTGAAACATGTTTCTTCAGTAAAGGCAGGCTGAGAATGCAAGGAAGATAAAATTCAAATAAGTTTATTTTGCAACTCTGCTCAAAGAAGCTGAAATAAATATCCAAATATGTTTCATTTTTTCACGCAACTCCTAGCTTCAACCAAGGAAAAATCAGTTAGTATATTAACAACATCTATAAAAATATCAAAGGCAGCCAACAAATAAGCCCAAAGACATAGAAAGAAATATCTGAATCTAATGTCTAAGAGAAAAATTTGCTTTTTGAATGTTTTTGGGGTTTTTTTGTAAAATTAATATTTTAATGTACCGATGGCTTAGAATTGTAGTTATCATTTATGGAAACACAAACCACATTTAGTTATACACTTTTCTCATTTCACTTCTTAAATTTACTCTCAAGTGAGGGAGGTAGACAGCTGGAGAGCAAACATTACAATCTGCCAAGAAAACAGCTTTAAAGTGAAGCTGATAGACAGTTATTATCTTGCTAATGGCTGGCAAAAGAACTTCTCATAATGATAGCTTTCACTGCTCTCCAGCGTGAAGTGGTGAACACTTTCAAGTGCTCCCAAAGAAAATCCAGAAAATGGAGAGAAGAGCTTTATTTGGAGGAAAGGAGGCAGAAAATTCAGTTGCCACCAAACTGAAGATAAAATAGACTTGTCTAGTGAAGATGTTAAAATTGCATGATGTGAATAAGGTAAGTCTACTCCTCCTTGTCCACTATAAAATCCTCAGTGAAATTTTCTTGATCTACCAGGTTTGTGGGTAAGTAGCTTCTTCAAGAGATAACAAAGAGGTGCTAGGTCTGCATGTAGACAGTCCCAGGTAGAACACAGAAAGGGTGATTGTGGCTTCTGGAGCCAGAGGATGAGAGCACAGCTGATGTCCAGGTCACAGAACAGTGATGACCCAAGGATCAACCAGCAGGCCTCCACCCAACACCTAATCCATGCTTAGCAGGGACCTTGCCAACTAATGTAGGGAACAAAGGAAAGATAAGTCATAGAAGGATAGAAAACATTGAGCAAAGAAAAACCCACTCACAAATTACCACTTGTTAGGGATAACAAACCCCAGAATGAAACCTGACTTTTCCAAATACTTGTAGTTCGAGAAACAGCCTATTCACTAGAAGAGCACAGGAATCTAGGGATACAGTCATGGAATTGTACCTACAAATATACTGAAATGGAAACACATCATCTTTTTTTAGTCTTGTAAGCTTTACAACTGGCAGTCTTTTCCAACTCCCATCATCACCTCTCAGTCTTTCTCACTTCATCTTTCTATCTCAGAGTACCAGAAAAAAAGTAATCCTATATGATATGGGTGTTTACGGCTCTTACTGCAGCTTTCCATTAAAGGGACACCAAGTTCAGGAATAAAAGAAAGCCATCTCTCAAAATAAGTTCTTACAGTACAGAGTGTCTCCCATAGAGTCCATTTTGAGCCAGAGGCTGTGAAAGATTTAGAAAATGTCAGTTCCTCTCTCTTAATAAGTTGATAGTCAAGTCATTTTAGTCTAAAAGTTGATAGTGTAAAAGAATAACTATAATGGGCAGTGAAATTTACTTGTTTCTGACAGGTTTACAGGTTCTGTTTGTTTCTAAAACAAAAGCAAAAGTGTTATGTGGCAACTAATTTGACAATAAACTATTTGTAAAAAAAAAAAAAAGAAAAGAAAAAGAAAGAAGCAGAAAAAAAAATAAAACAAAAGAAAAAAAAACCTCACAAACAACACTATCTGTGTAAAAACAATAGGTACAGAAATGACAAGAGAAGCTAAGTTTATGGTCATGAACCAAAATATAACACTGTATTAAAAAATACAACTATTCTTCTTAGGCAGATTTGGCCAAGAGGAGCTTATTAATTAAGTTTCCAATATAGTACTTTTACAACTTGCAAATTTTGGTGTTTCCATGGCACCATCTTGTTCCTGCCTCTACTGACTGCTGGAGTCTCCCACTCTCCCTTCTGTATTAGCCACAATTCACCCAACTCAACCACTTTCATAACTATCAAAGGCCAGTACATACTTTGCTTAATAAATAACTGACAAAGGTACATAAGCTGTTACTTAGAGATAGAAAGGTAAAAAGCAACCTCTTCATATGCCAATGAGATATTTAACCCCAGACGAATACCTAGATATCCCATCAGCTTTTAGAGGAAACCCTCATTGCTAAGGAAGGATTGAACTTTTCAACCTTTATCTTTGTGTTATTCTTCTTCCTGACCAAAGGTACCAAACCAAAGTGCCATTAGCTAAATTATTAGCAAAGAAGGGCCAGAAAGTTATCAATATGAAGAAATATTCAATAGAAAATTTAAATGCAGTTGACCCTTGAACAGCATGAGGGTTAGGGGCACTGACCTCCATGCAGTCAAAAATCAGTATATAACTTCTGACTCACCTAAAACTTAACTGCTAACAGCCTACTGTTCACCAGAAGACTTACTACTAACATAAACAGATGATTAACATATTTTATATGTCATAGGTATTATATACTGTATTACTACAATAAGGTAAGCTAGAGAAAAGAAAATGTTATTACGAAAATCATAAGAAAGAGAAAATACATTTACAGCACTGCACTGTATTTATAAAAAAAATATGCATATAAGGGGACCCATGTAGTTCAAAACTCATGTTGTTCAAGGGTCAACTGTAATTGAGTAAATGTTTGAGGTGGTAAGACAAATGACAACTTGCTAAAAGATAAGGCTTTTCCACGCTAGAGGCAGATTATCACATTACTGAATTTTTCATACTATATCAATTTCTAACTCTGATCATTTTATTTTGTAGTTAAAATAGAATACAGAATTAATGGAATTAAAAGTTTAAAAGTATTGTTAATTTTTAATTTAAATCTATAATTTTAAAACAACTCATATTGTTAAGAGTGGTCTTCATTTTTTCTTATTGTTGTTGCCACAATCAGAAAGCACAATTTGATTAATATTCAAAGAAAAATGTAGAAGCAGAAATTGAAAAATTATGTCCAAGTTACTTACTTTGCAATAAGGCAGAAAAAAATCAGTGGATTTGCAAATGTAGTGCCATTCAAATGAAATAAAGCAACTGAAAAAGTATAGTTCCTCTTCAATATAGCTTCCAGAATTGGCTAATGTCTCATGCCATCATCGTGGAATAAATTAGTGTATTACAAACCCACAATCTACAAATGCAAATTTTCAAAGCACTCACCATCACCCTATACTTTTCCTTACCAGGTTTGAGACTCCTAAGTATTCCAAATATTCTTAGCATGAGAGCAAAATCCTGTCTTTCATATCTATTGGTAAGCCTGATATCACTTGTAGAAAAATGTATGCATGCATGTGTACCATAAGAGATGCAAACCTCAATATCTCAAGGAAATGATTTGATTTAAGGAAATTAAACACAGGCTATGATGTAAGATATCTGAGTTCCACCCTTAGTACATAAAAGCCCCACCAGGATCTCTGTAACATTTGTCCTCATTGTGAATAGCAGACTCTCCATAATTCTCTGTCAAAACCCTGGTTACTTTCTCCAGAGCACTTATCAAGAGCTGAAAGAATTTGGTTTCTTCATTTGTTTCCTTGGTTGTCTACCTCCCCTGATTAGAATATAAGGTCTTCTAGTACACATATGTTGTCTTCCTTTGTTCATTGTCAGAGCCTCAGCACAAAAAACAATGTCCAATAGTAGATTTTTTTTAAAAATTCTTTGTTGAATGAAAAAATGAGTGATGACTTTTTTCCTGAAAATTTGGCTCATTCAACTCTACATGGCAGAAAGAGGCAACATTCATTTAAGTAATTGGAATATCTCTCCAGAGTTCTAGTTATAATCATTGAGAAAAAAAGAGAAGTAGCCCCTGACATTGAGAAGCTAGCCCAGGGCTCACAACTAGACCGTGTGACTCTCCCAGGAGACAAAAAAAAACAACCTCGAAGAATATCAGCCTCAGACTGGTACTCTGAGACCATGATAAAATGGGACAAAGCAGAGCCACTTCATGATTTTAACAAAGCACAGAGAAAAATAGGTCACTGTGCCACCCATGAAATGCCACACACCTCCCCTCTCTTAGCCAAAATGAGTGACTGCTACTTCCTTACCATGTACAGCTTTATCCTCATTCCAGCTTCCCCTTCCTGTAGACAAGATTCATTGAGATACCCAATCATAGAATTGCCCCACATTCCATCAGCACCCAATCTGAAGGCAATTCCTGCCTCCTTAAACCTCCCCCAAATGGCCTAACTGAAGCCCAAACCCTCCAAAGTTTCCTTCTGACACCCTCTTAGTGAGAAACCCATGATTTCACATGGTAAGTCTTTTCTTTTTCTGCTATAAGTGTCCAACTGGTTCAACTGCAGGCATGTTCTTGGTGGTCTTTGGCCAAGGGGCATTAGAAGAGTATGCATTAAAAAAGTAGGAGAAAATAATTTGGCTAAAAGTGAGTGAAACTTTCAGAAAAAAAGAAAAGTAGAACTTAAGAGTGGGTATAAAATACCAGTTAAGGCTAGATATTTTATTAATAATAGAATAATAACAGCTAGCATTACTTGAGCCACTATGCTACTCCAGGCACTGTGTAATACCTCATTGACTTCCCACTACAACTCTCTGAAGTATATTCTATTATCCACTCTACTTTACAGATAGGGAAACTGAGGCTTAGTGAAGTCATTTGCTCACACCCATAACTAATAACTGATAAAATCAGCAATCTAACCCAGAATCAGAAACATACTGATTTCTCTCTGCGGCTTATTTTCAGAGCGGTGTAATATACTGCTAAACTCTCTTGACGAAGATAGTGTGTTCAGTGTGAGAAAGGCAACCTTCAAAACTCTAGTAAAGAACTTCAGCATCCGTTCAGAATATCCTGAGGGGCTCCATGCCTCTGCCAAGCCACTCTCAGACTTCTGCACTTCAAAGTAGCTTAGTCATTGGCACTACATTTGCATCATAAAACCAGCTTTCAATTGGTGTATTTTTTGGAGCTAAAAACCACTGTCTTTCTGACTACTTAAGTGTTTCTCTGCTAGATAGAATACAGGTTTCGCTCCTGCCAAAGAAAAGATCATCTTTTCAATAAAAGCAACAGACTATTTTTCCAACTGTGCCATGAATGTTCCACAGCCAGCACTGAATGGAGTGACTCAACAGAACATCTCTTTCCTTTCTGAGCTAATAATAACCGGGACGGTTGTGTCCCCAGCTAAAACAGGGCAGAAAGCTGAAGGATCTATACCCTGAAAGAAGTCAAAAGAAATGTCAACAATGTAATATCTACTCAAAATGTAATTTGAGTTCTTCACTTGGCTTTGTAGGGAAATCTTCAGCATCCCATGGAAGGTGAATTATTACTCTCAAACTCCTGCCTGGGTGAGGCACTGACTAGATTATGAAGACATTTCTAATGTACTTCTAATTGTCCCTGCATGGAACAATAAAAATAGGACCAGCAGATAGCCAGTCAAGAGGTTCTTTTCCTACAAATCAAAACCACACTGAGATACCACCTCACGCCAGTCAGAGTGGCTAAAATGAGCAAATCAGAGAACTCTAGATGCTGGCGAGGATGTGGAGACACGGGCACCCTCCTACACTGGTGGTGGGAATGTAAACTGGTACAGCCCCTCTGGAAAACAGTGTGGAGGTTCCTCAGGAAACTAACAATAGAACTCCCCTATGACCCAGCAATAGCACTGCTAGGAATTTACCCAAGGGATACAGAAATGCTGATGCATAGGAGCACATGTACCCCAATGTTCATAGCAGCACTCTCCACAATAGCTAAAACATGGAAAGAGCCTAAGTGTCCATCAACGGATGAATGGATCAAGAAGATGTGGTTTATCTATACCATGGAATACTACATGGCAATGAGAAACAATGAAATCTGGCCATGTGTAGCAACATGGATGGACCTTGAGGGTGTTATGCTGAGCGAAATAAGTCAGGCAGAGAAGGACAAATATCATATGTTTGCACGTATAGGAGGATTAGGAGGAACTTGACGGAGGAACAAGGGGGAGAAGAAGGGCGGAAATGGTGGGGGAAAGGGAGAGAGGCAAACCATGAGAGACTCTTGAATGCTGACAAAAACTGAGGACTGATGGATGTGGGGGGGAGGGGGGATGGGCATGGAGGAGGGCACTTGTGGGAATGAGCACTGAGTGTTGTGTGGAAACTAATTTGACAATAAACTATTTGTAAAAATAAATAAATAAATAAATAAATAAAATAAAAATAAACTAAAAAAAAAAAAGGTTCTTTTCCATGTCACTCATTTGGCTTAGTTCTATTGGGACCATTTACCACAAAATAAAAGAAGGGATCACAGAACCGTACAACAGAGATACAGTTTCCTGCTCAGGCCTGACATGAGTGACTGAAGTAAGACCAACTGACAAAACAAGAAGGCTAGCAAAACTGCTGAGGCAGCCAGACCCAAAGAAGTTTCCAGGAGTAGGAAGACTCCTGAGTAGTAGGAGATTTTCCACACTAAGAGCGATTCTTTGCAAGTTTCTTGTTTTTCTCTAATAATTGAGTGGCTAAAGCCCAGCCTATGGACCAAAGTAATTATTTCACAGAATACACTAATCCATATTCACATAAAATATAGACTAGGTAAAGGAAGCCATTATTATATGAGAGGTCTATCACCTTGTTTTATATCATGAAGAGGCCTTCCTCTCGGTAAAGGTTGGGAACCACTGGTTTCCACCATATTTCCCTAGTCTGTTATTAACAATTTCATGCAAAACAAAACTTAAAACTTACTAAAGTCAATGCTTGTTGAACTGCAATTTAATTTCTCCAAACTTGCGCCTCTCTAAGGGATGTCCAGGTCACTGAAATATGGAAACATGTAATGAAACAGTAACAATTTAAATTCATTTTAGACAAGGACCATTAGACACCTTAAGTAAAAAGTAATCTACTGAGTGCTTCTTAACAGGATTCTTACTATAGTCATGACCAAAGGTGTTCATATATTTACAGTCATAATTACTTGTCCCTGGCTCTGGTGGATTAGTTCCCATTCATTAATTCTCTCTACAATGGGTCATTTCTGATAGCAGTAGGAGAAGATGAGGGCCCTGAAGACATTTGCACTCCACTTCTCATTATAATATAAATTAAGATGATAAAATATACTAAACCACTCCTTCAGATTTTTTCCAAACAGTGTTTCTGAGATTCTTGAGATTCAGCTCTGAGTATGTCATATATTAGTTACTCTCTTATCTCCTATTTTGTCTTCTTAAAGTTCTTCTTAAATTCATAGACATCCCCAGAAACTCCTGAGGCTTCTTGGGATTTCCTTTAAAGAAATTACAGGAGGAAACACACTTATCTCCTATTTTGTCTTCTTAAAGTTCTTCTTAAATTCATAGACATCCCCAGAAACTCCTGAGGCTTCTTGGGATTTCCTTTAAAGAAATTACAGGAGGAAACACACTTAAGAACAGTGATTGCTCTGGACGATGAGATTAAATTTCCTTCTTTTTACGATGGGTATGCGTTTCTTATAATCAGAAAAAAATATTAAAAGTGAAATGTGGAAATAATAATCCTCTTTCCACGATAATTTGCAAACACTACAGCTTTCAGTAACCTCCCCCACTCATCAGTCATTCAGATCTCACAGCATCACACAATGTTTGTTAGAAAGCATTTGCACTGACATTTGGTAACGAAAGAAATATCCTAGGTCTGTTCCTTGTTGCACAGATCACAGAGAACTGGTCCTTCCACACCTCTTCCATGTTGCTCTCTGCAATCCACAAGGGTGGGGCTTGTCTTTTACTTTTTCTGCTTCATGTCCTTCCTTTACCATTGGAAAGCAGGACTCAGCCCTCAGAGGCAGAAGAGTTTCCCAGGATCTGCATTCTCCAGCCTTGATCTGCTAGATGAATCTGGGAATTTCTTTCATCCATTTCTATTTCCAAAACCTCTTAGTTGTACTGAAGGCTACATGGGGAACTTTGTTAAAAAGAAATATTTAAATGCTTACAGTTATGATTTGCAAAATATTATCCCTGTTGCACATTTTTACTTTATTCTTGTGATCAATATTTTGAATATTTACATATTATTAACTGGGTTTCCAGGAACAGAATTCTAATTTATAACATTGCTTTTAGAGGAAATAAGGAATTAATACAACCATCATACAAGAAGAAATTTAGTAGCAAGTTTGATATAAAACTCTGTTTCCTTCTTCCAATTACACTTCTTCTTACTTTTTATTTTAACTTCTTAAACCAATGACCTGCCATAATTACTTGGCCAGCCTCCACTGTCCGCTTTGACAAAATAAACAGGGAGCAGTGCGGTTCTGGTTTTCTATAATGAAGAATCTGAAAAGGCTATGGCAACATAAAAGGCAACAACCAACAGTGTTGCCTGCATTCCAGGGAAGAAATATAATTAACACAATCATGCCCACTCAGGCCTCTCCTTATATTGATAAGAAATTAGATGCACTAAAATTAAACTCCAAAGGAGTGATTATCTAACCATGTATAAAGCCAACCATATAGCAATAGTGAAGATATAGGTCTGCGATCTGAGTATAATCAAGTATCTCTAAAATTGTTGTTCCCTTTCTCGTTATGATGCCAAGTAGAATAATTCTGCACACACACACACACACACACACACACACCCAGCAATTTGCTCAGACTGTGAAGAGCTTATAGAATCTGGTGACAACCTAGCCCCCCTAATAACTCATGCCAATTTCATTGCTTACATACTCTGCCTCTTCCCTAAAAAGTGGCCACTCCCTCTCCCAGGCTGCTGTTCTAAACCGTAGTCTTTTCACAGCACACAGCACTTGGATGCATACATAGACAGGATTACAGTTATTTCTAACTTGCTTCTCTGCGGTTCAGACTCTCAATGTCAGCAGGGCTTCCTAACGTGAGAGTAGAGCACTAATGATCTCTATTCAATCTCTATTCTTTTTTTTAATGTTTTTTTTTATTTATTTCTATGAGAGAGAGAGACAGCGTAAGCAGGGGAGGGTCAACGAGAGAGGGAGTCACAGACTGAAACAGGCTCCAGGCTCTGAGCTGGCAGCCAGCACAGAGCCCGACGTGGGGCTCGAACCCACGAACCGCGAGATCATGACCTAAGTGAAAGTCGGACGCTTAACCGACTAAGCCACCCAGGCGCCCCTCAGTCTCTATTCTTAAGAGCAGTGGAATAATTGGGCCTGGCTGCTGGCCTTTCGGGATTCCACCTCCTCTCCCACCTCCCTGGCCGTACCCAAGCCTGTCTTTGTGCCTATTATTGGTCCTACTGACCTCCCTCCATTCAGCTCTCCCTGGTACTTGGAAATATGCCACAAGCATTATTGTGTGTTGTGAGAAAGAGGCTTTCCTATGGGTGGTGTGTTTGGCTCCTGCAATTCCTGTCATAATTTTTCTTTGAAAAGATGATTTTTTGTGATCTTTCATATTAAAATATTGATGAAACCAGAGGGAGACAAAATGCAGGCTAAGAAATATCATTAGGGTCCTTTACTGGATTGGTGTGAGAGAAGTTAGTAGATATTTGTGAAAAGAAAAAAAATGAGAACATAGCTCTAAGGACCTCTAGAGGATGTAAGTATATATTTAAAGCAAATTTAAGATGCTAAGAAATGCTTAACAGTTAAAGAAAACAAGAAAATGTTTTGTATAATTAAGATAGCAAATGCCCCTTGCAGATATTGGGCACTTCCATTTTGCAAATTACTGAGGGAAGGCATAGCTCTATCAGTTAGGATATGCTGAACTGCAAGTTGCAAAAACCCTGATTCAACTGCTGAAATAAATAAGGAAGTTTATTAGGTAACATAAGAGGAAGTCAATAGATAGTTAATAGGGCTGCAGGCACTAAATAACCAGAGTTCTGGTTCTCAGGGCCTAGTATCCATTCATTTGACTCTGATGTTTTCTACATCCCCAGGTTAGTTTTTCTCATAGTTACAAGATGGCTAACCACAGCAGCGAGAACCACAGGCTGCTTTTTTTATTTCCTGCTGGAGAGAGAGACAGTCCGTCCCTGAATTATGGAATATAAGGCCAAGTTTGGGCCTAGTTAGATGCCATGCCCATTCCTAGATCCAAAACAGTGACAGGAGAAATGCTACGTGCTTATTGGACTGGACAAAGTAGGACCTCCCTGGAGCTCGGAATGGAGTTGATTCCCCTAACTCATAGGATTAAATGAAAGAAGGCTGGTACCTGAACCAAGTCAGATCCCGCCCCATTAGAAAAGGAGGAAGGAGAGAGCAGACACCCCATATTCACCCATTGAAATAGCACCATGATTACAAGTATAGGCTTTGGTGTCCAACAGGCCAGCATTCAGATTCTAGCTTCAGAATTTAACCTTACTTTACTTTGTTATGCCTCAGGTTTTACATCTATAAAATACCTCACATGTTTTTGTGAAGATCCAGTGAGATTTGAATGTGTGGGAAGTAGTAAGTACTCAATAAATGATAGTAGTGGTGAATGTTCTTACAACTACTATTATTAGTATCATTGGTGATATTGTTGTTATATTGCCATCATCATCACCATTCATTATCATAGTCCTCCTTGGATCCCCAATTTTTGGCCTAATTTGTAGACTGGGAACTGGGAGTATGGGAGATTTGGAGCAGCTGAGGGACCAAGGCTGATAAGCTAAACTAGTTCTTCCCACTCCCAGCGTGAGAGGATTTCTCTAATAAGAGCTGCTGCCCCCACCCTCAAGGGAAACCATTACACAAACCTTTCACCTTTTAAGAATTCTCCAGGTGCCCCTGCCCAAATTAGGCTCCCTGCAGATCAGGACCACCCAGTCCCCTGGAAAGGTTCAAGCCCAGTCCTGGGTGTGACCCATGAGGACACATCTGAACCTTTCCCAGTAGCTCCTGTTGTCTGGTTTCCCAAGAGGCTCCCTGAGGAGTAACACCTGTTGATTGATGGTTTCTGTTCCCCTGTACTTTTTATTATGCTCCTGTCTTCCATATAGAAAATGTGAGCCAGTGAGTCCTACAGATATTTGCCCTGATGTGATATTTTGGAACAAAGCCATCTACCATCCCTGCTATACAGTTCTGATTGTGTACAGGTTGAGTACAGACTGGTCATAGATTTAAGAATAGTACCCTCTTCTACAAGGAGTTCCTGTCACCTTCTAGGATTCCCAAAGAGACTAACTGATGTTTTCCCCTCCCAACCACCATCATTCTGAGACCACCTTTCTGGGTCCTATGATGACCATTCCCCAAGGAGCCTATGCCCTGTTAGCCAGTGTAGACCTTCAGGCTTTGGGAGCTCCTGAGGTATTCATCTCCATTCCCCCAACTACCTCCCCCTACTGTCCCAAAACCCTTTCCTCACCACACCTCTCCACCCAAGCCCCCATCCATCATTAGCATCAGTTCCTGAGAGCCTTTACATTCTTTCACATCAGTCAGTCCTGGTGTTTTCCAAGAGAAAGAGGAAAAATGAAAATGATTTTTAAATGAACAGAGACATGACTGGCAAGATGGAAGGAACTGGGATTCTGGGAGTCAGTCAGACCTGACTTCAGAAGCCAGCTGTGCGGCCTTGGGGGAAATTATTGATCATTGCTAAACCTTAACTTATTCATATGTCTTCTGGAGACTTCAAAAGGGCTAAAACGACATACATGGAAAGTGCCGAGCCTAGAACCTGGTCCAACAAATGGCAGCTAAGAAGTGGGGTGCTTACAGCACCCATAGAAGGAAGTAGACAGGAAAAGTCTATCTCAGAGAAATCCTCAGCCAAGGATGATGGGCATTCTCTTCTCTTTGCAAGTCCTAACTCAATAAGCAAACTAATTTTTTTAAGACCGTGAAGGAAAGATTAGAACATCAGGAAGGGACATCAACTGGAACGATTTTTACAACAAGCTCTTTCATCTTGTGCTCAGCCCTTGGCTGGTGGGTTATCCTTCTTGAAAGCTCTTGGAAGTTCTTTTTGTGAGGATTCCCCTATCGTTAGTGAGTCAAGGAAAAAGAGTTTCTTTTACTGTCAACCACCATAGACCATCCCTGCTCAGTCTGTCTAATAATAAGTTAAGCTTGTCCCTGCCAAGAAATAGGAAATCTTTTGCACTGCTAGTGGGAATGCAAACTGGCACAGCCACTCTGGAAAACAGTATGGAGGTTCCTCAAAAAATTAAAAATAGAACTATTCTATGCCCCAGCAATTGCACTACTAGGAATTTTCCAAAGGATACAAAAATGCTGATTTGAAGAGGCACATGCACCCCAATGTTTATAACAGCACTATTGATAATAGCCAAAGTATGAAAAGAGCCCAAATGTCCATCAACTGATGAATGGATAAAGAAAGTATTGTATATATATTCAATGGAATATTACTCAGCAATGAAAAAGAATGAAATCTTGCCATTTGCATCAACATGGATGGAACCAGAGGGTATTATGCTAGGTGAAATAAGTCATAGAAAGATAAATATCACATGATTTCACTCATATGTAGAATTTAAGATACAAAACAGATGAACATAAGGGAACAGAAGCAAAAATAATATAAAAAAGAGAGACAAACTATGAGAGACCCTAAATACATAGAACAAACTGAGGGTTGCCAGTGGGGTGTTGGGTGGGGGTAAGGGCTGAAGGGGTGATGGGCATTAGGGAGGACACTTGTTGGAATGAGCACTATGTAAGTGCTATATGTAAGTGATGAATCACTACATTCTATTCCTGAATAAATAAATAAATATAGTTTGATTTTTTAAAAAAGTACACTCATCCCTCCTTCAGGGGCTATGCTCTTTCATGCTTGAATAATTGCTAGTGATCTCCTCCAATTACATCTTTTCATGTCCCATTGGGAGTAATGAGCAGTGGACTTCCTCAAATTCTCCAATTAGAGAATTGATAATAGGCAAAAATTCTCATCACAAGATTTGGTCAGTACAGAGGTTTTGGAAGTATGACTTATATTTTCATCCTAAGTGTATAACTTCAATAAGTTATCACTTGTGATGCAATGCTCTTTTAGTGAGTTTTATCAATGGTATCCTTTCCCAGATAGAATGTTGCAGTACGTCCATCAGCGTCCAACTAGGACACAGCAACTACTTAGTAATTTGATCAGGAAAAGTTGATCATAAAGGATTATTAACTATGACATGTATTCCCATAATGGATTAGCTGGTGTCTCAGTCAGCTTGGGCTTCTATAACAAATTACCACATTCTGGGTGGCTTAAACAACAAGCATTTATTTCTCACAGATCTGGAGGCTAAAATCTAAGGCTGGGTGCTGGCCAATTTGGTTCTTAGTAAGGGCCTGCTTCCCGGTTGCAGATGACATGTTTCATTGTGTCTTCATGTGGCAGAGAGTAGAGAGTTGAAGCAACTTCTCTCCTGCCTCTTCTTATAAGGACACTAATTCCATTCATGAGGGCTCTGACTCTCATAGTCTAATTACCTCCCAAAGGCTGCACCTCCTAACACCATCATACTGGGGGTCAGGTTATAAATTTGGGAGGACACAAACATTAAGTCTACAGAGACTAGTGAGAAGTAGAGAGAACTCTAAAGAATACAGAATTATAGGAGGCACATCTGCTATTCCAAGGCTGAAACAGAGCACCCAAGGAAGAAGACTTCACCCCCAGCCCAGTGCTGAGACCCAGACCTCCTGGAGAAGTCTCGCTTGATGATGGAGAAGCTGCTCAGGTGCTGCAGGTGTGGAACTTGTTAGAAATATGCCCCCTGGGGGTTCCAGAGAAATCTGTCCACAAAGAGGTGCCTCACTTTGGACCTCACTCCAAAGCCATATGAGGGTGTGTGGGGAAGCCACTCCGTGAACAGTGCCTCGATGGCAGAAACTCAGCTATGTAACAGTCCAGAGGGGCTGAGGAAGCTGGTGACCACCATGCTGTAAGAGCTGACTGGAGAAGCTTGGAGAAGACCAGAGCTAGGAAGTATAGGAAGCCCCTTGAGATGGGTCCCAGAGTTGGCAAAGAATAGTGAACCATCCTTAGATGGTAGAGAGAGCCAGAGGGCATCAGTGCAGGGGTGGGGCATGCCTCTACCATGTATCCTGGGAGGTGGCATGCCTCTGGGATTGCACTGTCCAATAAGGTAGCCACTAACTATGTGTATGCATTTTATTCAAATTTTAAATAATTAAAATTAAATCAAATTGTAAAAATCGGTTCCTCGGTTATACTAGCCACATTTCAAGTGCTCACTTGTCATATGAGACTGTTGGCTAAGCCCAGGGACAGCCCAGCTCCAGGGTGTCCTGCCTATGGCCCCTCCCATTTGGTCTTGGAGCAATAGAGAAATGTTGACCATGCTTGACCCTGAGAAGCAAAGTTTCTGGCTTCTCACAATCTTTGTGACACATGCAACAGATCCAGAATGTCCTAAGTGAACTGGCAAGAGGACCCAGGGGTTCTAGGAGAGCCAGTTTTCTTTCCTTTTGGCTTCTCACATACTGCATTACATTTGTGACCCTATAACCCCTACATTTCCCAAACTGGAGCCCCACAGAACATGAGTAAGTGTGCCACGGAGCACATGCTTTATGCTCGAGTAGGATTCTGAAAATACTAGGCTACACTAAATAGAACAGAGTTTTTTCTGCATAGCAGGCAATGTCCTTACTCTGTGTTGCTCCAACTCACTTCCAATGGCATCTCTTTGCCTCTGGGATTTCTCTAAAGCCTGAGAAACCGCTTTGCCAGTGACAGACTGGAAGTGCAAGAATTTGGGAGTAGCCCTCAATGATGACTGACAGAAGATGATGTACAAATATCCCAGATCCTTAAATCCTCAGATGGTGCAATTCTGAGGCCTGCACTTGCACTTCACACTGTCTCCCAGAGTTTTCCCTTGGGCGTAATCTCTGGCCACCTACAGCATGAATGGCCTGATCACCAATCTCCTATTTACCATTCTTTCTGCCTCCCCACTTGTTTCCTGATGTTCCCCAGATCTCCCAAATAAATGACTTGTCCTTGAATCCTTATTGCACGATTCTAGGAAAACCCAAACTGTGACATTCTAGGTGACTTCCTAGCTATTATTACATATTATCCATCTTCAAGAGAGGAAGAGCATACACAGCAGTTCCTAGACTCTTTGACATTGAGTCCACCCTCCTATGGCATTCCTGCCACATCTACCTGGTAAAACCAGCTAGGGAAATGCTCATGTGAATCATAAAGAATGGGCTCCAGGCTCATAACTCTCAAAAGGAGTCTGAAGGTCACTGTAAACTCGAATTTAAAGACATCAGTCCAAAGGACTGCTGAGGCCTTTGGACTTATCTTTATAATAGTTCTCTGAAATCATAAGGGAAACTAAAGAGAAATTTCTGCCTGCCTTATCCAAAGCCATAATGCATTCATGGTAGGAACTCTGTGTTCAGTCCCACTTAAGAGTGGCATCATGGTGCTCAGGGAGTCCAGAGAAGGTCAGACAGGGAGACAGAGGGAGCCTGAGGCTGGCCTCCTGAGGGCAGATAAAGTTAGGATTTTTCAGGGAGGAGGGAGAAAGACAGAAGTGATAAGCTAGGAATATACCATGAATAGCATACACGGAATATCTGCCTTTCCTCTTCTCATTTCAGAGTATCAGCTTTAAAGGGTAGCTCTTAATGTCCGAGAGAAATAACCTGAAGATAAAAACAGCAATTCACTATTATACACAACCTATACTGTTTATACAATTATAGGAATCTTCCTCCACATCCTACATCAAGAATTAAAAGCTGAATATAAAAACAGAATCTAAGAAAGGTTAAGTAAATTCCTGGTCACCAGAATCAATAGAGATGCAGGGCTGCATAGTGTAAACCTTGGAGTCAAACAGGCCAGGTTTGAACAGCAGCCCTGCTGAGCAACCAGGGACATCACTACGTCTGTCTGCACATCAGGTTCCTCATCTATAAAATGAGAAGTACCTGCCTTTGAGAGCTGTTGTAAGGAGGAAAACTAATGGATATTAAAAACCCAGGATAGCGCCTCAGTCAGTAGGAACTATTACTACAGTCCGTAATAATTTCCTTAAAGCATCCAGTATGTCCTGTTATTTTGTGTCCATAACCTGCTGTGACCAGCCTTAGGGAAAACAAACCCCCCACCCATGGGTCCCTAGCATCCCTGTCAAGGACAAGCCCCAGGGGTAGAAAGGCCGAAGGAGAGCAGGGACCACCAGGAGACAGAATCCATTGTTCACTCTGCACACAGCACTTGTAGCGGCCTGCTTCACCCCTACCCCGGGAAGACCAGATTCACCGCTGCCTGTCCTCAGTTGCAGCCATTAAGCTGCATTAAATCTTCCATCCATGCACAGAAATGTCTCCAGACTTAGGGACATTTCCATCAATGCTCCTGTTCCCCAATCACACTTCCGCTGCCTGCAAAGACAATTCTCCTGACCTCACTTCTCCTTCCAGCTGCCTCCCACCTTCCCTACACAGCAGAACTGCTTGCAAGAGCCCTTTACATCACTGTCTCGAATCCCCTTCTCCCAGCCTGTGCTGACCGCCCTGCCTTTGGGCCTACTTCTTGCAGCTCTGGCCAAACTGACCTTCACCTGGCCAAATCCAATGTTCATCTTTCAGTTCTATTCTTTCCTGACCCTTCTGCAGTGCTTGATCCAGATGCTTCTTCTCCTTGCAACTCCGTATGCCCTTCACATCAGGACTCTGCGCTCTCTCGTCCCCCACCAGCCTTGCTCCTCAGTCCAGGGGTTCCCAGCCTTACTGAGGGCTCAGGCTCAGTGGTGGACCTCTATTCACCCACATCTGGTTCATCCTTCCATGAATGCACCTATGGCTTTAAATACCATCTATAGAGGCACCTGGGCGGCTCAGTTGATTAAGTGTCTGACCTCGGCTCAGGTCCATAGATTCAAGCCCTGCATCAAGCTCTGTGCTGACAGTTCAGAGCCTGGAGCCTGCTTCGGATTCTGTGTCTGCATCTCTTTCTATGCCCCTCCCCCACTCATACTCCATCCATGTCTCTCTCTCTCTCTCTCTCTTTCTCTCTCTCGCTCTCAAAAGTAAATAAACTCCAAAAATTTTTTTAATAAATAAATAAATATCATCTATACCATCTACCAACTCTCACATTTATTTCTCTACTATGGACTTCCCCCCGAAAATAATCAAAACTCGCTCTCTTGTCCCCCCTAAGCACTGCTTCCTTTTGTTAGAGAAATAAAACGTTTCCAGTGGGTCAGTTCCTCCTTCAGGTCAAGTATGTACATTGACAACAGTCTCAAGTAGATGCGTCTGTGGCTGATTTATTACTTTTGGAATGTCTTTCTTCCTTCTCAAGTGTATCAGCCATATCCCCCTGGTACATTCTGTTTTCAGGTGTTCCACCATCCCCGGACCTTCCACAGGATGGCCCAGATCAGGATCTTCATCAACACCTGGCTTGTCAACATTTCACCTGCATCCCAGTATATCATTTTTAGGAACATTTTAAACACTTCAAATAATAGGAGATATAATACAGGACACAGTAACTTTTTTAAAATGCTGAGGCATAGTTCAGAAAGTACACATTTTTACAACCACTTTATCATGTCATGTAATCCAAGATTTGTTATAGAAATACCATTCTGGCAGCAATAGGGATGAACAAGAAACTGGTTGGGGACACATAGAGGAGTCTAATCAAGAAATAATGAGGCCTGAAGTAAGACAGTAACTACAGAGATAGAGGAGGTGCCAGATTTGTTAAAGTCTGAGCTTATGAGGCCAAAAGGATAAGGATGAGATAAAAAAATGAATTGGGTAAATGGCATCATGGAAAAAAACTGAGAATATAGAATGAGAGCTAGCAGATAGGGGCATAATTAATGGATCCTTGTGATCCTATGTACCTTTTGTTGGAGAAGACAGTAACCTTCTTCCTAGCTCACAGGGAAAAGGAGTAATAATAATAACATACCAGGACCATCCAGAATCGATCTCCTCTATTCTTGCCCTCCCGTGCTGGATGGAGATTTTCCTGACTGTATAGGAAAATGTTCAGAATTCAATCAGGGCCACACTGTGATATAAAGACAAGGCCACGTGAGCCCAGGCCACACCTGTGCAATCCAATAGGCATGACACTTTTAAGAGAATAAATGGACTTATCTGAACTGACAAGTTGTCGTGACCATACTATTCAGTGGCCGTGGAAAGGTCTCACTCAGTAAAGAGATAAGAAGTGGTAGAAGGAAGTGGTAAGGTTGACCTTTCAGCCAGAGGTCCTACCTGGGATGGTCTTCACAGACTGTGGCTGAGTAGTGATGGTCAGTTTGGCTCACAGGTGGTGAATGTGAATGATTCTCCCCTCATCTACCTCCCCATGCTTCTATTATTGTATACCCAAACCAGGTGAGTTGGTGTCATTGCCCACAAAGGACTTCCAGATTGGTCATCATAACTGCACATAACTTAGCACGCACCCTTTGCCAGGTACCATGCTAGGTGCTTTACTTATATCAACTCATTTAATCCTTCCCACAACTCTATGAGGTAAGGGTGCTGTTATTGTCATCCCCATTTTAAAGATAAGGAAACTAAGGCACTAAGAAGTTAAGGAACTCATCGAATGCTACACAGAATTAGGTGGCAGATCTGAGATTTCAAACCAGACTGTCTGGCTTCAGGGGCTGTGCTTTTAACAATTATGCTACTCTTTGGTCTATGGAAATAAACCATAAACAATTGAGATGGAGCATTTCTGGGATTAGGTATTGGTAGTACATGCTACAGCATGTGTCCAACTTGCAGGGGGAAAGGTAAGGAAAGACACTTAAGTCCTTGAGCAGGGTCTTGCTAGATGACCTACGGCTCCCCAGTCAGGTTGGCAATGTGAGTTCCACACAGAGGGAACCTTGTGATCAGAGAGACATGAGACAGGAAGCTGGAAGGAGTTAGTTCAGAGTGGCTGCAATAAGGACTGGGCAGGGGACGGCACATCAAAGGGAAAATCTAGAAAGGTAGCCACGTGCCTGAGGCCTTCTAATTATGCAAAAAATAAACCAACGTATCTTGCTTCTGGGCCATCGTCTTTCACTAAGTTCCACTTACATCAGCATTTGAAGTCACCGGAAAAAGGATGGAGCCACAGCCCCCATGTGACCAAATACAATGATACTGTCTCCTACTAGCTCAGAACTGCTTTTCCTTATTTTTTGTTTTAATTTTTAACATTTATTAATTTTTTGAGAGACAGAGTGAAAACAGGGAAGGGGCAGAGAGAGAGGGAGACACAGAATCCGAAGCAGCCTCCAGGCTGAGTTGTCAGCACAGAGCCTGACGCAGAGCTCGAACCCACAGCTGTGAGATCATGACCTGAGCTGAAGTCAGATGTTTAACTGACTGAGCCACCCAGGCACCCCTGCTCAAGGCTTTTAAAGTGTCTCCTGTACTACAATGAGTGCACATGCTTGAACACAGTAGTTTAACCCCTACCAAACTACTTAATGAGTGACACAAAGTGGCTTCCATAGTTGTGCCCAGAGGGGGACTCTATTTTCAGCTCCACTGCCCTTCAGAAGGGGCTCTCAGTGGCTGAAAGAGGTCTACCACCTCATTCCCTTTGCAGTCTGACAGACTACAGAGTCAAGAGCAGAGAAGATTTAGGTTTGGAAAGCAAAGCTGCAATATCAGACAAACAAGAAACTGTACTAGGGAAATAGATGAAAAGTAAAGCAAGGAGCCAGGCTTCTTTTTCATATGTTTTAGAGAGGAAAAAACAAACAAACAAGTAAACAAAAGGCATCTGTAGCAATGTATGTGCTATACAAGATACTTAAGGAAAACCCAAAGCACATACCACCACAAAGGCAAAGTTGTGTGCCTGACTCTGGAAAGTCAGGCCCCATGCAGATGGGCTTGAGAAAAGAAGTGTGTGGCATGCAGAAGAAAACCTGGGGAATTCAGACACCTCAGGTAAAGTCCAGCCCCAAACAGAAACAATTCCCTGACCCTACATACTGGAAAGGGCTTTCATTA
>NW_027532407.1:4379742-4416648 GCF_008692635.1 Crocuta crocuta
GCTCTCTCTCATAGTCACTCTTACCCTTTCCTCCCCTCAGCCCACCCCAACTCAAGTCCATTCCCAGAGTAGCAAACTCAAGCCCCAACCCCCATCTCCCCAACATGGGAACAGCCTCTTACAAGAGGCATCTACTTGGTTGAATAATCACAACCCCTAGTCCAGGCACATGCCTCCCAGATCTGAGCTGAGGAACTGGGTTCTTCACTGCTACCACTGCTGCAGATCTAGAAGGGAAGGTGCAGAGACATGGGGATGGGGATTGCTTGGGACCCCACAGCAAACTTGCCTTTCCTGTTCTTTCATCCACACAGGATTCTGAAGCCCTTAAAAATAAAAAAAGATGAGGTACGCCTGGATGGTTCAGTAGGTTAAGCATCCAACTCTTGACTTCAACTCAGGTCATGATCTCACAGTTTGTGAACTGGAGCCTCACCATGGGATCCATGCTGACTGTGCAGAACTTGCTTGGGATTCTCTCTCTCAAAATAAATAAATAATCTTAAAAAAATTTTTAAAGAAGAAAAAAATTATATTTATACAGTTATAATTTTTAAATTTTTTAAAAGAAGACAGTGTCTTCCTTTGAAAATAAGTAAACTGAATTTTGAGGCAAGGCAGGTCTCACTGGGAAATACAACTGTGAAAGCATATTACAGACTCTATTACATATTCATCTTCTGTAAACAGATTCCTCCAAAAGGACCAAGAGCATACATTGGGATTAGGGGCATATTTCTTTTCTTTGTGGAGTGAATATAATAATGCTAGAAAATGAGAACTATCTCCATGCTAGACAACTCTACTTCAAAACCAAAAATAAAGCTGAAGGATTGCTAATGACATACAGAAACAGACACCTTGTCTTACAACGTTTTCCACTTTCCCCATGAATCCTCTTACTCTGGATATTTTCAAAGGATGCTTCTATACACACATATCAAAACACCATCAAGGGAAACACTCCTGCTTCTTACCTCTCACTTTTAATCAAGACCCCCTCTCCTCACACCTGGCTGTAACAGCAGCAGGAAGACAGATCAAGCTGTTACTCAGCTCAGTTTATCTTACTACTGTACAAAAGATCCATCAAGAGTCTGCAGAGACTTCTAGAGGACAGTGTCCATAGAGCAGATTTGAAGTGCACCCTTGTCTAGCCTCAGCCAAAGCCATGGTTCAACTGCAGAAATTGAGTGGTACAGGTAGACTCTGATCTACACCCAAGTCATCAGAGATTCAAATCCCAAAATGGCCTTAGTGAGCAAAGGAGTCAACCCATAGCTGGGCCTTCTTTTCACCCCCACCTAAGGAAAAACTCCTTCCACCCTCCACCCTCCTATTGATATTGGAGCTTTATATTAAACATTAGGCTTTATAAGACGCACAGATGGGAGCTTTGAAGTGAAGCAATAACAACTTTGAACATCCCAAAGAATCTCTGCAGTACCCAACTCCAAGAGGTGTCCAAATTTCAATAGACTAAAAATTAAGGAAATCTTACTCACTATATTCTTGGAGATTCAGACACAAAACACATTAAGGGTTCTAAGAGAAACTGAAGCCAACACACGATATCCACTTTCTTTAATCAGGGTCAGAGACAACTTCACAGATAAGTGACCTGTGCTGTGTTGTCACACAGATCCCAGGTTTAGAAGAGCCCATACGTGGCTTGAGGCTCTGTGGTCATCATCTTGAAATTCTATTCTTTTTTAAAAAAAGGACTTGCATTTTCATTTTGCATTGCCCACCCCCCCACTGCCGCTGCAAGTTCCATATTCAACACTAACCAGGGTTACTCTCATAATGGCAACACCTCTAAACAACAAGGGACATAGTTTGCATGGGGTACAAAGTTAAAATGAACTGAAATCAGGGAATCTTTAAAGGATATACTATCTCTCTGGTGGCCACCGGCCCACAAAATTTTCCCTCTAAATTGCCTGAATTTCTTTACTTCATTTTAGCAAATGGCCTAAATGTTTCCCCACCCCACTCCCATTGGGGAAAGTAATAGTGAGGAAGGAAGGGGAGGGAGAAAAGAAAAAAATCTCTTTTTAAAAAAAATAGCTCCAATGAACTATTGGGACCTCACCAGAATAAAAACCTACTGCACGACAAAGGAAACAATCAACAAAACTAAAATGTAACTGATGGAATGGGAGAAGATATTTGTAAATGGCATATCAGGTAAAAGGTTAGTATCCAAAATCTATAAAGAAATTATCAAACTCAACATCTAAAAAAATAATCCAGTGGAGAAATGGGCAAAAGACATGAATAGACACTTCTCCAAAGAAGACATCCAGATGGCTAACAGACACATGAAAAAAAAATGTTCAATATCACCAACATCAGGGAAATACAAATTAAAATCACAATGAGATACCACCTCACACCGGTCAGAATGGCGAACATTAACAACTCAGGCAACAACAGATGTTGGCAAGGATGTGGAGAAAGAGGAAGTCTTTTGCACTGCAAAAGAATGCAAACTGGTGCAGCCACTCTGGAAAACAGTATGGAGGTTCCTCAAAAAATTAAAAATGGAACTACCCCATGACCGAGCAATTACGCTATGAGGTATTTATCCAAGAGATACAGGTGTGCTGTTTTGAAGGGACAAATGCACTACAATGTTTATAGCACTATTGACAATAGCCAAAGTATGAAAAGAGCCCAAATGTCCTTTGGCAGATGAATAGATAAAGAAGATGTGGTGTATGTATATAATGGAGTATTACTCAGCAATCAAAAAGAATGAAATCTTGCCATTTGCAATGATGTGGATGGAACTAGAGAGTATTATGCTAAGCAAAATTAGTCAGAAAAAGACAAATATATGACTTCACTCATATGAGGACTTTAAGATGCAAAATAGATGTACGTAAGGGAAGGGAAGCAAAAATAATAAAAACAGGGAGGTGGACAAAACATAAGCGACTCTTAAAAATAGAGAACAGAGCTTTTCTGGAGGGATTGTGGGAGGGGGATGGGCTAAATGGGTAAGAGGCATTAAGGAAGACACTTATTGGGATAAGCACTGGGTGTTATACTCCGGAGGATGAATCATTGGAATCTACTCCTGAAACCATTGTTGCACTATATGCTAACTAACTTGGACATAAATTAATAAATAAATAAAAAATTTTTTAAAAAATAGTTCCATAAACACTCCAGGATATGAATCATCCACAGGAGAGTATGAATTAATTGAATCTTCAGGCTTCCCTCAGCTGGCATATTTCCATTTGATGAGCACAGGGAGGTGAAAGGAGTGGTCTGTAGCAGGGGTCCTGGTGAGATAGATGCCATGGTGGTGGCCTCCGGGCAGCATTTTTAGGATATTAAAGTCCAGGCATGAGAGGACAGGGACCCCAGAGGGCAGCCAAGGGGTAAGAAAAGGAGTAACAGCATGTTAATGGTAAACTACTCTGCCTCTTCCTGAAGTTTGACTGGCACAGGTCAGTCCCAAAGAAAAAGTTATGTTCCTTTCTCCTTTCTGGACACCATGAATCCACAGTGAATTTCAGAATTAATTAACATCATTAATTTAGCCACATCATCTTCCAAAGACATATACAAACTGGCTTAGCACTATGCACTCATAACAGGTTTTCTGAGAGAAAATGTCCTCAAATTTCCAAACCTGATTTATAAATTAATTTTCAGGATACCTCCTATCCAAAGGTTAAATGTAACCTGAATCCTATTCCACTGATCCACAGAACCAATGAAAATACCAAGAAATACATTACTACAAATGAGATTTTTTTAATGTGTATTGGTCCTTTCCCTAGGACATTCAATTAGTAAAATAAAACAATGACTTTCTCCATTATTTTCCAGGAATATTTGGATTGAAATAAAATGATCTGATGTTTTAACTTAAATGTAATGGACACTTTTCTTCCAGAGACCCTAAGTTCTTAATTCATCTTTTTTTTTTTTTTTTTTTTTTTTTTTTGAGGGAAGGTACTGCTTGGATCAAAGCTTCCTTTATCAGCTTTGAGGTTGTTGTTTTTTTTTAATGTTTTTTTAAATTTATTTCTAGGAGAGAGAGAGAGAGACAGCGTGAGCAGGGGAGGGTCAGAGAGAGAGGGAGTCACAGACTCTGAAACAGGCTCCAGGCTCCGAGCTGTCAGTCAGCACAGAGCCCGACACGGGGCTCGAACCCACGAACCGCGAGATCATGACCTAAGCGAAAGTCGGACGCTTAACCGACTAAGCCACCCAGGCGCCCCTCTTAATTCATCTTTATGTGAAGTAAAATATGGATGACTTTCCATATTATCCATGGAAACCAGCAAAAACCACTTGCCTACTTGACAGAGAGATGTACAAGTCAATAGTGGGACCAGTTCCCGGCTTAACATTTTCTCCCCTTACTGGCCCAGGTTTCAACAATCACCAGTATGCAGACCTATGTGGCCCACAAAGCCTTTCTCCCTGAACACCGGCCTCCAGCAGGTAAAACTTACAAAGCACCTGCTATGGGCCACTTTAAATGCCTTTCCTCTAATCCTAAGGACAGTCTTTGAAATAAACATTTTAAAGATGGGAAAACTGAAGTTCAGCAAAGTAAGGGGTTTACCCAAAGTCACGTGTGGCAAGCATATTGAGCTTAAGACCATCTGCCCTCCACCAACACTGTGCCACCTCCCAGGGCAGGACAGGGACAGCAGGATGGGAGAAGGAAGGGAGAATGAATACTGAGTGCTCAGTGCCCATTTCATCATTGACCTGACAGGCTAGGTACCAGCCATGGCAGGACACAAGGAGGCTGTCACTTCCCCCAGCAAAGATGACCTTAGCCCCAGGCCCCAACCTGCTTCTCACCTTACAGTATGGGCTCTGTTCCACCCTCACTACCACACTTGGAATCTGTCCTCGTATCTCCAACCCCAAGATCGCCACAGAGACTTTTCAGCAGACTTAAAGAGGCTAGATTAGGATGATGTGACAGGAACGGCAGCTGCTAACGGAGTTATGAAAGTGACACGTCATGTGACCATGAGCATAGAACAAGAGAGGGGTCTTGTTTCTTCTGCTTTCTTGTTTATCATCGTGCACATGCCCCAATAGCTCTTACAATATCCCCTCAAAAGTCCCCTTAGATCATGTCTTATGGAAATAACAGTATTATTTATTTTATGGCCTTTTTCATTCTAATCTCAATGTGTTGGATTCTTCATTGGGGCTTTACCACAAGAATCATGTAGAATGTGACATCAAGACAAAAATTGCAAATATATAAACTGGTAAGTGTGAACTCAATTTTACCTTTCTCTCTCTCTTTTTTTTTTTTTCCCCAAAAATGACATGTATTTTCTCCTGGGTTACTACCCAAATTCTCAATTACAACAATGGTTCTTCTCTCTGGGTACATATTCATGTCACCTGGGGATATTTTATAGGACATGGTGCCTGAACCCCAATCCAGAAACAAGTGACTTAGTCTCTGGGAGGGGAGGACCTGGGCATTGCTTTAAAAATTCCTAGATGGTTCGGGGCGCCTGGGTGGCTCAGTTGGTTAAGCGTCCAACTTCGGCTCAGGTCATGATCTCGCGGTTCGTGGGTTTGAGCCCCACATCGGGCTCTGTGCTGACAGCTAGCTCAGAGCCTGGAGCCTGTTTCAGATTCTGTGTCTCCCTCTCTCTCTGACCTTCCCCTGCTCACGCTGTCTCTCTCTCTCTCTCTCTCTCTCAGAAGTAAATAAACATTTTTAAAAAATTCCTAGATGGTTCAAAGGGGCTTCTCAGACTGGGAAGCTTTAGGGCAATGATGCTCCTTGATAGTCCCTAGTGAGATTTTAAAAGTACTGATGCCTGGTCCCACCCTCATGATTTCCACATAATTGGTCTGGAGTGAACTCGGGAATCAGTATTAGAGGAGTTCCCCAGGTGACTCTAATGTCCAAGAATCACAAGAGAGCACTTAGGGGGAATTATCATCCAACAGAAAACAAAAGGCAAATGAGGAGACGTAAAAGGAACACAACTATTCCTGCTCCTCTGCATAGTTGGAACCCAACACTTGTGACCACGCCTGGTCTCCTTCCAAATATATACTATTAGTTGAGATAAAGATGGCTCCTTACACATCCACAGGCTGCCTTCTTTATGTTCCCTTACAAACATGGACCTGGCTCTGCCATTTGCACTTGGTGTGGCCTCAGGCAATGGACCTAACTCCTGAATTCACAGTCCTCCCCTCTGTAACTTGGGCATGCTCACCACCTCCTGAGTGGTAGTGAGGATACTAAAGGTGACAATGCAGGTAAAGTGATTAACAAGAGACTCAGCACACAGTAAGTGCTCAATATGTGTTAGCTATTTTAATTACCAGTGGCCATTTTAGTCTCTTCTTGGTAATAATCACTGATAATTAACACTTTCCAGGCTTATTACATTCCAGGCACTGTTCAACTGTTTAAAATATATTAAGTCATTTTAGGGGCACCTGGGTGGCTTAGTCGGTTAAGCGTCCGACTTTCGCTTAGGTCATGATCTCGCGGTTCGTGGGTTCGAGCCCCGCATCGGGCTCTGTGCTGACTGCCAGCTCAGAGCCTGGAGCCTATTTCAGAGTCTGTATCTCCCTCTCTCTCTGACCCTCCCCTGCTCACGCTGTCTCTCTCTCTCTCCTAGAAATAAATAAAAATATATATAAAGAAATAAAATATATTAAGTCATTTTAATCCTCACAATGACCTTATAAAAGAACCCAGTTATGAGCCACATTTTATACATGAGCAAATTGAGGCACAGAGGGGTTGGATGGCTTGCCTAAGTTCCCATGTTGAGTGAGTAGTAGAGCCCATCAGTCTCCAGAACCCATGTCCTTGCAGAACTGACTCTCACTTGCAGTACTGACTCACATAATTCTACCTCTAGCTAGATAACCTCTCCAATTGCCTCCACCTGCTCTCATTTCTATACTCTGCCCTACAAGCCTGCAGTCTTTAGCAGTACCTAGGATTTGAGAGCGACTAAAGAAGCCATGGATCAGCCCAAGGTCCCTCCACCAGTCCCTGTCCCCACTGTCAGGGAGGGCTCCGTGCTTCCTTATCTCTGTCCATCTTACAACTTCTTTGCAGGTTTAACACCTGCTCAAATAAGTTAACCTTTATCTTCTGTTTGTTGAGAAGCTTAAACAGAATAATTTGTGTGAAGGTCCAGGCACAGTACTTTTAGCCAATAGTATTTTCCTGTTCCCCCTAATCAGTGTGACTTCTCGTGTCTCTTGGGAATTATTTCCTCCTGAGCAACACGCGTATGAGTCCATCAACCCAGCAAACAGCTATGTCTTTCATATTGGCCCCACACATCAGCCTCTGGGCTGCCCACAGACCCAGTGCTGGGCGGGAGCAGCAAACATTGGAGGGAGAAGTCTGCAAAAGGAAGGGAAGATGGCCCCACAGAGCCTTACAGAGACAGACACTGCCCCAGCATGCTTCCACCTGAGCGTCATTTCTTACCACCTCATCAGCTGCGGGCCTCACGTACAAGCTGAATTACATCCTTCCCCATTTATCCATATAGAGCCTGCAGAGCTCTCCCTTCCCCGACTTTGCACGCAACCAAGACTCACATTCCAAACCCTTCCTCCTGACCTCCCTGGGCCTGTCCTTTAGATTTGTTGGTTCATTGGAAGCATTTTTCCCAACCTGGGCCAGCTGTGATGTTCATCAATGCCAAAACTTACCAGTAATTGTTTGTATTTTATTACCTCCTGATTGCCCAAACCTTTTATTTTAGCTTCCTAGATGCCAACTTTTTAAGGCACTGGTCAGTAACATTGTCCCTTCTGAGTCATCCATTAACTTCTGTTTTTAATGCCTCTATTTTCTGCCTGGTACTTCTTTGTCCCTGGGCATCATTTTGGAAATTTTACTGGCCCGTTTTTTTAAGCAACAGAGTCTACAAAGCCCATAAGTCTAAGTATGGGTAAGAACTATTGCCACCTTCTAGAAATCCCTTATGGGGAGAAAAGTCTTTCCTGATTCAGGCTGAGTGGGTTTCTGAAGATGTGGAATGCTGTTTCCCCATGGTTTCCAGGATAGCATTAGGAAACCCTTCTCTACAGAGTAATCAAAGGTAGCCCAGCTTGTCTGCAGGATTACCACACAGCAGGCGGCACAGTCCAACTGTGGGCGCTACAAGTCTAAACTGTGCAACATAGTCGTGCTTTACTTTCCTGACCTCAGTTCACCATCTGCAAATGGAGATAACAATGAGATTTGTGTGGGAATTAAAAGAGATAATGTGTTTTCATACCTGGCCTCTTCTGTGGGCCAGGCTATGGGTAGTGCCTCAGGATACCCCTTGTGCAGCTCAATTGGGGCTTCATTAATGTCATAGTGATCATCCATGTTCCATGTTTATTAAGCCTGCACTGCTTCTGGGCCCCCTATCTGTGGTGTTCTCAGACCTACGAATTGGGTCCCCATGGGGAGAGATCCTTGGCTAGAGTTGGGGTTCTGTCCAGGGGAGTCGACAGGGCAGAAGTGACACCAGCCCCACGATCTCCCTGGAGGGCTGCCGTGAAAGCACATGGGCAGGTGCAGGCCAGCTGTAGGTTTATGGTTAGACTGAGGGTTAGTGTTAGGGTTAGGGAGAGCGTTAGGATTAGGCTTAGGGTTAGGGTTCAATCCCGGGAGGCTATAGGCACTGAATGCCTAGCAGTGCAGCATTCTACCAGAATGGCTGAGTTGGGAGCACCTGGGAGGATGCTCATCAGGCTTAGGCTTTGGGTTCCAAGGCCACCCTTCTCTTTGGGCTAAGTTAGAGTTGGTCCTCAGGACACCCCTAATGCAGCTCCAGCCTGGCTTGGAAATGGCATGGTGATGTTCCATGTTCCACATTGAGTAATCCCGTACTGCTTCTAGGCCTGATGTCCCTGGTTTTCTAGGACCTAGGAATTGGGTCCCCATGGGGAGAAATCCTTGGCTAAGGTTAGGGCTCTGTCCAGGGGAGTTGCCAGGGCAGAAGCAACACCAGCCCTGTGATCTCCCTGGAGGTCTGAGATGAGGGCCCATGCATGGAACCGTGTTAGGTGTAGGGTTATGTTTAAAGTGAGGGGTAGGGTTAGGCTTAGGTTTAGAGTTCAATCCAGGAGGCTCCAGGTGCTGAATCCTGAGCAGTGCAGTGCTCTACCTGGATGGCCGAGTTGAGGGCACATGGTAGGGTGCCAGTCAGGCTTAGGCTTTCAGTTCCAAGGCCACCCTCCTCTTTGGGCTAGATTAGAGTTGCTCCTCAGGACACCCCTAACGCAGCTCCATCCAGCCTTGGAAATAGCATGGTGATGTTCCATGTTCCACAGCGAGTAATCCTGCACCGCTTCTGGGACCCATGTCCCTGGTTTTCTTTGTCCTAAGAGTAGGGTCCCCATGGGGAGAGAGCTTTGGATAGTGTTGGGTTCCATTCAAGGGAGTTACCAGTGCAGAAGCGACACACACCCTGTGATCTCCCTGGAGGTCTGAGATGAGGGCCCATGTGCACGTGCTTGTCAAGTGTAGGGTTACGTTTAGAGTAAGGGTTAGGGGTAGCATTAGGGTTAGGGTTAGAGATAGAGTAAGATCCCAGGATGATCCAGGATCTAATCAGCCAGGAGTGCAGTGATCTCCCCGGAGGGCTGAGTTGAGGGCACTGTCGGTGTTGCTGGTCAGGCTTAGTATTTGGGTTCAAGGCCTAGCCTCCTCTGTAGGCCAGGCTACAGTTGCACTTCAGGACACCCCTTGTGTACCTCAATCTGGGCTTTGTTACTACCATGGTGATATTCCATGTTCCATGCTGATTAAGCCAGTTCTGTTTCTGGGCCCCAGGTCCGTGGTGTTCTCAGACCTAAGAATTGGGTCCCCATGGTGAGAGTGCCTTGGCTAGGGTTATGGTTCCATCCAGGGGAGTTGCCAGGGCAGAAGTGTCACCAGCCCCATGATCTCCCTGGAGGGCTGAAGTGAGGATGCATGCGTGTCAGGTGTGAGGTGTAAGGTTACCTTTAGATTGAGGATTAGTGTTAGGGTTAGGGTTAGCTTTAGGGTTGGGCTTAGGGTTAGGGTTCACTTTAGGGTTGGGCTTAGACTTAGGGTTTGATCCCAGGAGGCTACAGGCACTGAACCCCTAGCAGTGTAGCGCTCTGCAGGGACGGCTGAGTTGAGGGCTCATGGGAGGATTCCTGTCAGGCTTAGGCTTTGGATTCCAAGGCCATCCTTCTCTTTGGGTGAGGTTAGAGTTGATCCTCAGGACACCCCTAATGCAGCTCCAGCCGGGCTTGGAAATGGCATGGTGATGTTCCATGTTCCACAGCGAGTAATCCCGTACTGCTTCTAGGCCTGATGTCCCTGTTTTTCTGAGACCTAGGAATTGGGTCCCCAAGAGGAGAGAGCCTTGTCTGGTGTTAGGGTTCTGTCCAGGGAAGTTGTCAGGGCAGAAGTTACACCAGTCCCATGATCTACCTGGAGGTCTGAGATGAGGTCCCATGCACGGTTGTGACTCAATTATATGGTCACGCAAGAGTGAGGGTTAGAGATACAATTCCAGTCAGGTTTAGGGTTAGGGTTAGAATAAGATCCTAGAACGATTCAGGATCTAATCAGCCAGGAATGCAGTGATCTCCCAGGAGGGCTGAGTTGAGGGCGCTGTGGATGTTGCCGGTCAGGCTTAGTGTTTGGGTTCAAGGCCCTGCCTCCTCTGATTTTCTTTAGTGATGTGTTTTGATTTTCTTTTCTCCTTATCCTATGCATATTTATGAGTGCTTTTTGATATATGGGCATCATTAGCTTTTTATATAATTTCTTTGCATTTAGAAGTTTGTATTAAGTCCATGGTCATTTACCTTTGAACCCATTATTTTCTCCTCCCTCTGTTTTGGTATATGTTATTATATATTATATCCATTTTTGTGAGTTCCTTGACTAATTTTTTACAGAAATACTCATTTTTACTAGATTTGTGTTTTCTAACTCTCTTTTGCCACTTTTGGTCTCTCCTTTCCACTCAAAGAGTCCTTCTTAATATTTCTTGCTGGACTGATTTAGTGGTACAAACTCCTTTAGTTTTTGTTTTGTTTTGTTTTGTTTGAGAAACTCTATGTCTCCTATTCTGAATGATAGCCTTGCTAGAGTATTCTTGGCTGCTGATTTTTCCATTCAGCACTTTGAATAGGTCATGTCACTCTCTTCTGGCTTGCCAAGATTCTGTTGACAAGTCTGTAGCTGTCCTTTGGTGGCTGGTGGCTCTGCACGGAGTGCATCGGTGGCTGGGGACATGTGGCTGGGGGAAACATAGGAGGGTGGCTGGCAGTGCACAGCTGGGTGTGGTGCAGATGTGCACAACGTGCTGTGGCAGCTTTGGATAAAGCAGGCTGGACAGGGTGCCCATGTGGTTTTAACAAAGTTTGCCCTGAGTCCAGCGCTGAGGCCAGCAGGCTTGGAGTGGGTGAGTCCCCCAAGAGAATTCTTGCAACTGGCACTCTGCTAGTGGGTTAGGTAGCAAGGGTCTGTGCAGCCCAACCCCCTGGTAGGTGCTTCTGTGCTTATTCTGGGGAGTGGGTGAGAAAAATGGTGACTGTGTGCTCCCTCATTGTTGGAGAAGTCTCCCAACCACTCAGAAATCAGCATGAATATATCAGTCTCCTATTGCCTAGGCATTGTGTAAACTGCCATTGTCTCTCCACACAGGCAGGAACCTGGCTATCACTCACCCTCCTGGATCACCCAGTGCTGAGTCAGCTGACCTCCAAAGCTCTAGGATCCAAACTCACGGAATTCAGCCCCTTTGGTTTTTAGAGCCGAGTGTTATGGGGATTAGTCTTCCCTGTGTGAGCTCCTTGGGGTGAGGACTCACTTTCTCTGCCTTGTCTGCAGGCAGCTTCCCTCTACCTTTCTGGCCTTCCTAACCTTTCAGATGCAGCTTCCCTCTATTGAATTGTGGAGTTTGTTCTGCCAGTCTTTGGATCGCTCTCTGGTTCATGGACTTGGATGTGGATGTTATGATATTGAAAACATGGGACAGGGTGAGCTCAGGGTCCTCCTCCTCTGCTCTTATTAATTTTTTAAGTGTCTTAATTTTTTGGATTTTTGAGACATGGTCAGACAGACTCCTATCACCCTTGCACTTCAGGATTAAAAAGGAATTTTCTCACATTTTCTTCTAGTATTTCATGTTTTGAAACTATCTTTAATAAGGTATAATTTACATATAACAAATAGCCTCAAATTAAAGGGTATACTTTGATGAGACTTGATCTCATGGATATAGCACCATGAAGTCATACGGTTTCTCTCTAAATCTTAAATCACAATCTGTTTGTGTTTAATGTTAATGTGGTTTTTTTTTTTGAGGTAAGGACTTAATTTTTTTTTTTACATTTTCAGATATTGCCCAGGTGTCTGAATGCCTGCATTGGGGTACCTCCGTTTCTGATAGTCTATATTCCTGTGAGTATTGCGTTTGCACTACTTTTGGACTTTACCCTCTATTGTATCATTCTGTTCATATAATTCTGTTGTGCTACTTTAATGATGAGGGCTTCATAATCGGATTTTCACAAATGGTACGAGCTTCAGTTCCAATTATGACAGAAAGCACAGGCTTACTATGTTGGTATTCAAGAGCAAGGCAGATATCCTGGGTACTTGAGCTGAGAATGTCACTCTGTCTTTTCTTCCAGCCCTCTTCCCCACCTTGGAGACAAGAATCCTCTTTTGTTCATGGGGAAATATAAGTGAAGTCAGTAGAGAAAGGTGCCTTCACTTCCCTTCCATTCCCTTTGTCTCTCAAACTCCCTGTCCCTACATTCTGCCTGTCACTTCCTCTGAATCAATCCCCCAAGCCCACTCCACTGGAGTGGAGACTCCAGCCATGATCTGGGTGTCCTCCAGCTGCTGGCCTATGCCCTGGCCATCGCTCAGTGAGGAATCTGGAGGAGGATTATGGAGTTCATGAGACTGATCAAGAAGTCTCTGCTCCTTAGAGCTTTCCTGCACATGGTGCTACTTGGGGAGAGCTGGCCTCCTGGGCAAGGGTCTGACTCCATGTGTGGCCTCCTCACACATGTCATTTCCCATAGTCACTACTGGTCCCGCATCCTTACCCACCATTAGAAGTCAGCCATATGCTAAGGACAGACACCTGTCTATCTGACCCCGAGGCACCAGGGAGTCAGTGAATATTTTTACAATAAGTGATTACAAACACTCCATAAATCTAGATACAGGAAGTTCCCACCACCCCAGAAAACTCCCTTGGGCTCCCCTGCACAAAGGGTGATCTTGCTACTATCCTCCATCACCACCATTTCTGTCAGTTTGTTCCCTGTGTGTACAGGAACCCCACTGTGCAGCGATGGGGAGTGAGGAGGCTAGGTCCTCCTAGAAGCAGATGCTGACACAGAGACAGAACGGTGAAAGGTGTATTGGAGGACATCGGAAGGACAAAGTGGAGGGGACAGGGTGGGTAGGGAAAGCATTCAGGCAGAGCTGACACCTCTTTTAAAATATATAATCATCATAGTTGTTCACCTTGCACAGTCCTCTTCAAACTTCAAAATCAGTGAGATTTATGAGATTTTGGTTTATTTCCTTATGATCTGATGTTTTTCTATATGCATTTTGTCTTCCGTACTTTATCTGTGGCCTCAGATGAACACTTTTGTGTGTGGCTGCATATAATGGAAAATGACTGTCTTTAGCTCTCAGATGTAGTTCTCTGAATATACACATTCTCATAATTATCTTTTCTTTCTTTGTCTGGTAAGGCTTGAATTTTAATAGAAAAATGAGGGTCTTTGTCTTATCATTCCAAACAGCAATTCCCAATCCCTGGGCTGAGGTGTTAAGGGTTTTTGTTGAATGAATTTCTGTGAACATCTTTTTCTGATGATCATTGTGTGGAGATACCTTAATTGAAGCTGTGAGAAGGGTGAGTGGACACTTCCCAGACATTTTGCAGATGCTTTATGTATTGAATATCTTCTTTTCATAATGTTCTTAGAAACAAATATTACCTCTGTTTCACAGATAACACAGCTGAGGCTCTGAGTAGGTCCCACTGAGACCTGGAATTAGGGCTGAGACAGCAGGAACACGGACAAAACCTTGAGATATTGTGAGAGAAGTTTGAGGAGATGGAAAGCTGTAGTCAGGGTGATGACAGGGGCCCAGCAGGGTCGGCTTCTGGCCAACCCTGAATTGTAGGTTGACCCAGGCTGAAGGCCAGTGCAGGCACTCAGCTGATCTAGATCCCATCTCACCGAAGGATATGAACTTGAGCAGACAAGCATTTCCATAAGACCAAGTTAAGTTTCCCATATCTCCAGGGCATTTTCCCCCCACAAATATCCAGATCCTTCAGAAACCATGAAGACAACAATCTTTTTAGATGATTACCTAGGTGTACCTTGGCAACACTGACATTTCAGAGATGAACACTACATTGTGCACTGAGAGTGATCCCACATAGCAGCTCTGTGTGGACCTCACCCCCCTGCTCAGGCTGTGCCCAGGAATGACCTCCAATTGCATCTCACTGACACCAACCCCCTCCCCTCTGTACCTCCTCAAACTCTGCTTACTGTCCACAACTTCCCTTCTATTCCTGAGTGATTCAAGTTTCCCCAATTCCTTCACTGGTGCTTCGATTATGGTGATTACAAGGTCTGTGTCACTTAATGCATGTATCCCTCTTTCACACAGGACACCAGAGGCACTACAAGTTAGGGGTGTGCCTCATTCTTTACAGACCCCAAAACACTGTATCTCCAAAATACCAACCAGTACTGCTAATAAGTCTGCTTTTGCGTAAAAAAATCCTCTTTCATTTTTGACCAGAGAAACATATAGCTCACCTTCATACAGGGAAGTGACACCGCCCATTGTCTGTATGTCCTGGGAAACCTGAGATGTGTTCAATGTCCTCAGGCAGGTTGGCAGTTGAAGTACCAAGACTCACAACCATCTCTACATCAATCCCACCAAGTCTTTCACAAAGCAGATGAATATGCTTTACCAGTCACTCATCTAGTTCAGATCATCTTAACAAATAGAGTGGGTGGAGGAGAGAGAGGTGGCCCATATAGCCCATGATTGGTGATGAAGAGAAGTCCATGGGGTAGGGCCTGCAAGGCGATCCAGGGATAGGACCAGGCCCTCTTGCATACATAATGGCCTGAGAACAGAAATGAATGCTGTGAGCACTCGCAACAATAGCTAAAACATGGAAAGAGCCTAAGTGTCCACCAACGGNTGCTGTGGTCATAGGACAGAACAAAGCACCGACACCGGCAAAAAGCAGAAACCCAAAGAAGCAGCACTCATCTCCTGCCAGCTTCCTCACCACCAGGTTCCAAGAGGGCAGCATCAGCGCCACCATCTCACCCATACTTTAGTTTCCACTTACAGCTTTAGGATGGGGAACGGATGTTATTGGGATAAACAAGTGTCCCCTCATGTCTGGAAATGTAGGACAGCAAGGATTCTTTTCCTAGATTTATGGATTTAACACCAAATTAACAAAGTAGCATATTCCAGATAAGAAGGCATCTAAGTCCAGGATCACCCTCCACCCCTCCTCCCCCTCCACCACAGAGGCTGCTTATTTGCCTATGAAGAACTACAGAATGAGAAAGAATGGAAATCCCAGTCTCCACACATGGAATCATAGCCCTCATGGCTCAAAGCTCTGCCTCTGAGCTCCCACCTGTGCTCAATGTGCTTCTCTCCTGGCAATGGGGTCTTCTCCTCTCTGGAAGTACTATCCATGGGCACAGAGACACATGGGGTGATGGGGATCCTGAGGTCCAGCAGAGGACCTGGAAAAGCATGCTTTTAGAGAAACAGGTAACCTATACATGTTAGTTGGGCTCAGCTAATGCATTTTAATGTAGAGGTACTTCTCAGCTTACGTACAGTACAATTTACAGGGTAATTTTGTCCTCTGGAAAAATGAGCTGAAATTCTAAATAACGAAATTAACACAAATACACTTTGATATCTGGTGTAAATTACTGTGGTTTAGCTGTACCCGTAACAAAGAACATAACAGAACCTGATCATGTGAACACAAGTGAAGGACACAGTGGGGACTTGCCACACAGGTAATTTTGGATTTTTTCTCTTCACAATTTAAGTTTTGGTGCATGTTTTCTATGAAAAATATGTCACCTCTTATAGTTTAGGGTATTATACCCAGGCACACCTGAAGGGATTCTAGACAGAATGTTTACCAAAAAAAGATTGAATGTTGATGGGTATGAAATTTCTTTCACCTAAGACCACTCTAAATGACACATACAAAAATATAAGTTGGAGTGAAGGCAGTTCATAGTTTCATATTGTAAGGAGATCCACAGATTTTTCTGAACATGTTAAAATCCTTGACAGAAACAGGAAACGAAGAAAAGCAAAAGCAATGATTTCATACTGAGGAGGTCCAGAAAGAATGAGGCAAGCCAGGAGTCCTCCAAGTGGAGTGTGGTATCGTCCTCCTTGATTTATTCCAGAAACACATTGGGAAGACCCTAAGGTCCTCACCCCTAAGCACAGTTAGCTTCTAAACTTAACACAAAGAGATGCCAGATGGAAAACAGGGAAGTCCATAGACTTGGGGGTAAAGGTTGTGCTTTTGGAAAATTAAAAAAAAAAAAAACAGCAGACATATCATATGACAAACAAACCAGAGACAATGGCAGGAGAGCGTACTGTATAGAAAGATGTGGGTGTCCAGAAAGACTTACAACTGAAAATGGTCACAGCATTTACCTTGTGCTTCTCAGCAGTGTTGGTGCAGTCAGTATTCATGGCACTCTCAGGAGTGATACTTGCTTCTGGATCTGCTAAAGGGCCTAGAAAGGATGGAGGTTTATTCTGATTTGAGTAGACTGTTTGGAGATAAAAAGCAAAAAGCCCTCCCCTCATTCCTCAGACAAGTTAAACTCTTTGCTCCAGTCAGATCCCAAATCACATGCAGAGGGTATCCCACATGCCTCAGGTGATCCCCAGGAAGAACTTGAAGAACCATCCCTTATAACTTGATGAAGACTCCTAAAACCCCTGATTTAGATGTATTAATACATCACTCATTGAACAACTATGGATGGCTGGGGGCGCGACTAGATGAGTATACATTAGGCTGTGCCTCATGCTTCACAGTGCTCAGCACATGGATGGTGTACAGGGCATTTCTGCTGAACAGCTATGTCTGCTTTTCTGCATACAGCCCCATTCCTTCTCCACAAGAGACATCTGTACCAACACATGACAAAGATGATATGTTGATCATGAGAAACTTGAGGAATGTGTTAATGGCGGTAGACACATTTCCCTTGCATAGCAATGGTCTATGATACCACCTCTGCACTTTGGCCAAAGACCCAACACCAACAAAAAATAAGATGAGGTTACTTTGCAAGTCAATTCATACTGCTCACATCATCTTACCAAGTGTTGCAGCAGGTGGAGAGGTTTGGGGTGATCCCCAGAGCCACCAAGGTTCAGGAGGTGAATGTGCCCAGAAGCCCATAGGGCGGCATCCAGGGTAGGGCATGCAGAATCTTCCAGTTAATGGATGAGGTCCCCATAGATCCACACTGCCCTGCAGAACAGAAGTGACAGCTATGTGCATCTGCCAGACATATGAACCAATACCAAAAGCAGCTGAAACCCAGAGAAGAATGTGTCAGCACCTCCCACCAGGATCCAAGAGAGTAGCATCAGTACCTGAAAACTCTGTCCTTGCCACTAGGTATCACCTACAGCTTGGAGTAGTAGATGCAAGAGGTGAAACTACTGTCACCACACATCACTGCCCATGTCTGCAAAAGTCAAATGACAAGGATTCTGTCCTAGAGGATTAACAGAGGTAATTACAGACTAATGAAGTAGCATTTTCCATACAGGCAGACATCCATGTCCAGGTTCACCCAGCATCCCTCCTCTACAGCAACTTCAGATGCTCTGTTTTTGGCATATTAAGAACACACAAAAAAATGAGTGCAAACAAATGGCTCATATTCTGCTCATGGGATCACAGCCACTCCTGGGGAAAAGTTCTACAGCCAGCCCCTCACTTTGACCCCTCTGCTCCTCTCCCTGGGAAAGGAGTCTTCCCTCTTGAAGTGCTGTCAAAGGCCTCAGACACCTCTGGGGAGTGAAGGATGTCTGGAATCTTGAAAGGGAATGAGAGTCTTCTGTGAGGAACAAGTTACTTATGAATGTCTCAAAGCTCAGGTGTGTTCATCTTAATTCATGGGGAATTCTGATTTTAAGCATACTACAGGACAACGGAAAAAAGAGGTAGAAATTCACATAATAGATTTCATGCAAATGTGTTTTTGCTTTCTGGTATAAAACTCCTGGGATGTATCATGAGACTGTATCAGCTCTAACAGTGACTGGCGACACAACCAGAAACGGGTCATATAAACACAATTGAAGGAGATGGTGTTCAAATGATTTTTACCTAAGGTATAGCCGGAAGGATTCCAGACAACTCAGTTACCAACAAAGACGGGAGGGTGAGGAATGATGACATTGACTTTGTCTCAGACCATTCTAAATTGCACAGGGCACAAAATATGAAGTTGCAGTAATAATGTCCTTTTGCACTTTTGAATTTTAACCAATATGGCAGACTTTTTAACAGGTTAATCTTCTAGCCAGAATCAAGAAAAGAAGACACAGCAGCCACACTCTTCCCACAGAGTTGAGGTCTGGAAGGGGTCACTCAGGCCAGGAGACTTCTGTTTAGAGTGTAGGGTCTTCCTCCTCTTGTTATTTCCAGAAACACATGGAAAAGCCTTAAGGTACTCAGCCTGTAAGCACTTTGGGCTTCTAAGCTTACCACAAATAGATGACAGGCTGAAAACAGATAAGCCTGTGGACTACTGGGATAAGAGTGTGCACTTGGAAAACAAATAACAAGCAGACATCACACAACACACAACATGAGACAAGGCCAGGAGAGGGTGCTGTACAGAAAAATGAAGGTTTCCCAAAAGAGTTACCACTGAGAATGGCCACAGCATTTACCTTGTCCTTGTCTGTATTCTTGGTAGTCAGAGCTGCTGTAACTCACAGAGTTTGCACAAGTTTCTGGATCTGCTAAAGGCCCTAGAAGGGATAGAGGTTTATTCTGATTTTAGTGGACTGTGCAGAATTAAAACAAGACCTCATCTCATTCTTCACATATCTTCAACTTTTCCCTACACTCAGGTCCCTGACCAGAGGCTGAGGGTTACCCACATGCCTCAGGTGACCCCCAAGGATAAGGGGGAGAACATCCCCTCACTGTAATGCTGACCTATGGTGTCCTGGTTCATGTTTTTCATAATGAATCAAATAAGTGTGGACAGGTCAGGCTCAACTAGCAATTTAGAATTCATCAGTACAACAGAGGTTTCTCAGGGTACATCAGGGGGAATCACCATTTCATTATAGACTAAGAATAAATATGGATGTCTATGTGGCTCAGTCGGTTAAGCATCCAACTCTTGATTTCAGCTCAGGTCATGATCTCACAGCTTGAGAGTTTGAGCCCACCATTGGGCTCCTCACTGACAGTGTGGAGCCTGCTTGGGATTCTCTCCCCCTGCCTCTCTCTCCATCCTTCCCAGACATACTCTCTCTTGAAATAAATAAACTTTAAAGAAAAAAGAATAAAACTGAGAATACTGATTTGGTATATATTATCAATGAATCATGAAGATGGGTATGTTTCTTCAGGCTCCAGGTGAATTTCCCAATCTTTTTACTTATCTATCCACTGCTCCCACATGTGAACAGTTATTATAAAACTATTTCTGAATACAAATATATTTAGACTAATATTACACTAGTCAGAAAAGGAAAACTATGGGAACTTAGCAGTGAAGCCACAGAATTGCACTGATAACATCAGAAGACTAAGCTATATGGAACTTGAATTTAGGAAGGGAGGGCCATGGTTCACAAGAAAATAAAACAAAATTAAAGAACGTTAAAAATAGTAAGTAAATGTCTTTCTCCCCAAACTAAAATAAAGTCTTCACATTGAGTCAAGGTGAGAAGGAGGATGAGGCCCATGTCCTGTCGTCCCCTCCAGGCTCATCTCTTCAGGTAGGGGGAGGCTGGAGGAGCTGGAAGGGTCTGCAGTCAGGGGAGGGGCATGAGCTCCACCAGTCACAGGGACAGGTGCCCTGATGCCTGGGGCAACAGAGGAGAACACCCTCCTGTCACCTCTTCAGACCATCTGCTGTCCTTAGCGTTTGTGGTTCTTTCCAGGCCACATGATGATCACCCACAGAACAGGCTGCGCAACAGAAATCAGGCTGCTCCATGTCACCATGTGCTCCTTACCTCTCCTTGGAGGGCCTGTGTCTCTGGTCTTCCAGGCACTGGTTTCTGCCTCATGTATCCCTCAGGCAGCCTCTTTCCTTTCATTCCATCCAGTCTTGGATACAGAAAAAGAATGGACTTCTAGAAGAGGTGCAACACCATGTACTCTACTAGACAACAACAGCGTGGGCCCTTGAAACACCCATAAAAACACAAGTCAAACTACCACACCTGTATTTCAAGTAGGTGACTCTACTCTGCCATCTCCCTCTCCCAGATCTGAGTCTTGATCCAGGGGAGAAAAACACATCCACCTTCAGTCGTGGCAGACTGTGCACCAAAGACAGAGGAGGAAACAAGAAAACACTTAACCAGTTGTCCTAAGCATTCTTCTCACAAACTGCAATCTAAGAAAGGTAACAATGAAAAGCCCATGCTTAGGAATTCTAAGGGCCACTACACTCACCCGTATGAGGTGCTAAGGGTTCAATATGTCAGCAGAACTCAGGTTACCTGGTGTCTGAAGGTGAGCTCTGCCTGCTGCAGCTGTTCTCGTGTTTGTTTGATTTGTTGCCTGTGAGTTACAATTGCTCTCATCAGATGAGGCCCAATATTGGGTATGATTTTAAATAATCTGCCCATGTTCCCGTCCACCTCATATCTGTCCCATGATATAATTTATTCTTACACATGAACCACTTTTCACATGATTATAAATGTATAGTAGGCTCAAAGCTATTGTTTCATCCTTTCCTACATACTCATTATTCCATGCCTGTAGAGTTCAGAGTTCATAGAATTCCTCTCCCTTGTCAATCTTTGCCTAATTCATCAGGTGAGAAGTGTCTTTTGTCATAAAGCCCTATTCTCCTTTAACTTATATCCTCACCATGTTTCCCAGGGTTGCAAAGACCAGGGCCATTAAATGTCACTACCATGTTGATGGTTACCATTCATCCCACGACACACTGCTTTTCCTATAGATTATGACAGTTGACACCACCTCCCAGGAACGTTGGCATGGACGAAGTTTCCACATAGTCTGCCCATTGTTTGAGGTCTGCAAATGTTTAGAAACTTAACCATTGTGTTCTTTCTAAAATTTACCTTTTAGAAATAGGTAATTTCTAAAATTACCTATTATCTGTTAATAGTCTATGCACATGTCCTCTGAATTCTTGTTTATATTACTATGTTGAGTCTAAACATTATAAAAAGGTTAAAAGCAAAAAATGAAGAGATTTCTCGAGTTCCACATATGAGTGAAAAACATATGACATCTGTCTTTCTCTGACTATACCCTCTAATTCTGTCCATGTTGTTGCAAATGTCAGGATTTCATTCTTTCTCATTGCTAAGTAGTATTCCACTGTATATATAACTGACATCTTCTTTATCTATTCATCAATTGATGGACATTTGGGCTCTTTCCATAATTTGGCTATTGTTGAAAGCACTGCTATAAACATTGGGGTACATGTGCTCCTATGAATCTGCACTCCTGCAACCTTTGGATAAATTCCTAGTAGTGCTGTTGCTAGGTCATAGGGTATTTCTATTTTTAATTTTTTGAGGAACCTCCACACTGTCTTCCAGATCAGCTACACCAGTTTGCATTCCCACTGACAATGCAAGAGGGTTCCCATTTCTCCACATCCTCTCCAACATCTCATTTTCTGAGTTGTTAATTTTAGCCTCTCTGACCGGTGTGTGGTATCTCAATGTGGTTTTTTGATTTGTATTTCCCTCATGATGAGTCATGATGAACATCTTTTCATGTGTCTTTTGGCCATCTGGATGTCTTCTTTGGAAAAGTGTTTATTCATGTCTGCTGCCCATTTCTTCACTGGATTATTTCTTTTTGGTTGTTGAGTTTGTAAATTCTTTAAAAGCTTTGGGATACTAACCCTTTATCTGAGATGTCATTTGCAAGTATCTACTCCCATTCCATCCATTGTCTTTCAGTTTTGTTGAAGGTTTCCTTTGCAGGGCAGAAGGTTTTTATCGTGATGAGGTCCCAATAGTTCATTTTGCTCTTATTTCCCTTGCCTTCAGAGACGTGTTGAGCAAGAAATTGCTACGGCTGAGGTCAAAGAGGTTGTTGCCTGTTTTCTCCTCTATGGTTTTAACGGTTTCCTGTCTCACATTTAGGTATTTTATTCATTTTGAGTTTATTTTTGTGTATGGTATAAGAAAGTGGTCCAGTTCCATTCTTCTGCATGTTGTTATCCAGTCTCTTCACTAGGTTCTCACAGACAATGGCCATGACCAGGTGCAGGTGGGATGCAAGACAAGTTAGTTTACCCAAAACTCAGAGATGAGGTAGGGAGAGAGAGCTGAGCTGATCTATGAGATGCAGCCCAGGTCGAGGAGGAAAATTCTAATAAAGACCACCAAGAAATTTCCTCCTTTATAGTCTCAAAAGAAACAGAATAGATTCTATTTTGACTAGAGATATTCATAAGAGGTGATTCTCCCTCAGTACAAGGGTTGTTCCTGACTACTGGGGCTTTCCAGATTCAGTTCTGCCAATCTGGTGCCTTCAAAAGAAGTTTACTTATTTCTATGGGTGTTCTCTGTCTCCCTCCCCTGGGGGGTACAGACTTTGATGTTTTAAAAATGTTTATGTATTTTGAGAGAAAGAGGGACCATGCAAATTGGGGAGGGGCAGAGAGATAGAGAGTCCCAAACTGTCTCTGAGCCCCAACATGGAGCTCAATCTCACAAATCATGAGATCATGACCTGAGCCAAAATCAAGAGTCACACATAAAACCGATTGAGCCACCTAGGTGCCCTACGGGCTTGCTTTTTCATAAGTAAGTGAAACGTTCACATTGGGGTGAAGTTATATATTTATATTTGAACAATCCTAAGGACATTTGGGAACTTTTTGCTTTGGGTAAATCAACACTGCACGTACTTGGCTAAAGAAAGGACAACTCCTTCACTTCCTGATTATGGCACTCCTAGGGACTTTCCTATTGTACATGTCCCAGCAGGATGCAGCTAGTTAGTTTCTGCTGGGCTTCTTTTTTTTTTTTTTTTTTTTTTATTTTTTTTTTTTTTTTTTTAATTTTATTTATTTATTTTGTAAACATAGTTTATTGTCAAATTAGTTTCCACATAACACTCAGTGTTCATCCCCACAAGTGCCCTCCTCCATGCCCATCCCTCCTCCCCCCCACATCCATCAGTCCTCAGTTTTTGTCAGCATTCAAGAGTCTCTCATGGTTTGCTTCTCTCCCTTTCCCCCACCATTTCCCCCCTTCTTCTCCCCCTTGTTCCTCCATCAATTTCCTCCTAATCCTCCTATACGTGCAAACATATGATATTTGTCCTCTGCCTGACTTATTTTGCTCAGCATAACACCCTCAAGTTTCGTCCATGTTGCTACACATGGCCAGATTTCATTCTTTCTCATTGCCATGTAGTATTCCATTGTATAGATAAACCACATCTTCTTGATTCATTCGTCCTTTGATGACACATAGGCTCTTTCCATGATTTGGCTATTGTTGAGAGTGCTGCTATGAACATTGGGGTACATGTGCTCCTATGCATCAGCACTCCTGTATCCCTTGGGTAAATTCCTAGCAGTGCTATTGCTGGGTCATAGGGGAGTTCTATTGTTAGTTTCCTGAGGAACCTCCACACTGTTTTCCAGAGGGGCTGCACCAGTTTACATTCCCACCAACAGTGTAGGAGGGTGCCTGTGTCTCCACAGCCTCACCAGCATCTAGAGTCTCATGATTTGTTCATTTTAGCCACTCTGACTGGCTTGAGGTGGTATCTCAGTGTGGTTCTGATTTGTATTTCCCTGAGGAGGAGGGATGCTGAGCATCGTTTCATGTGTCTGTTGGCCATCTGGATGTCCTCTTTGGAGAAGTGTCTGTTCATATCTTCTGCCCATTTCTTGGCTGGATTGTTTGTTTTTCGGGTCTGGAGTTTGGTGAGTTCCTTATAGATTTTGGATACTAACCCTTTATCTGATATGTCATAGCCACTATCTTTTCCCATTCCGTAGGATGCCTATTAGTTTTATGGATTGTTTCCTTTGCTGTGCAGAACTTTTAATCTTGATGAGATCCCAATAGTTCATTGTGCTCTTGATTCTCTTGCTTTTGGGGATGTGTCATATAAGAAGTTGCTGCGGTGGAGGTCAAGGAGGTTGTTTCCTGCTTTCTCCTCGAGGGTTTTGATGGTTTCCTGTCTCACATTCAGGTCCTTTATCCATTTTGAGTTCATTTTTGTGTCTGGTGTGAGAAAATGATCTAGTTTTATTCTTCTGCATGTTGCTGTCCAGTTCTCCCAACACCATCTGTTAAAGAGGCTGTCTTTTTTCCACTGGATACTCTTTCCTACTTTGTCAAAGATTAGTTGGCTGTACACTTTTGGGTCCAATTCTGAGTTCTCAATTCTATTCCATTGGTCTATGTGTCTGTTTTTGTGCCAGTACCATACTGTCTTGATGATGACAGCTTTGTAGTAGAGGCTCAAGTCTTGGATGGTGATACCTCCCGTTTTGGTTGTCTTCTTTTGTATTACTTTGGCTATTCGGGGTCTTTTGTGGTTCCATACAAATTTTCGGATAGTTTGTTCTAGTTTTGAGAAGTATGCTGGTGCAATTTTGATTGGAATTGCATTGAATGTGTAGATTGCTTTGGGTAGTAATGACATTTTAACTATATTCTTCCAATCCATGAGCATGCAATGTTTTTCCATTTCGTTGTGTCTTCTTCAATTTCCTTCATAAGTTGTTTTTTTTTTTTACAAATAGTTTATTGTCAAATTAGTTTCCACTCTTCTGGGCTTCTCAGAGCTCCCATCAATGTGGTGGGACAGAGTCCGTGGGGGCAGCCTCCAAAACCACAAAGAATGGGCTGATCAGAAGTTCTTAAAAGTCAACAAACCAGGAAGCACAGAACACAAAGGACATTTCACTTTTTAACCCTCTAGTATGAACACCAGTGTTTCAGATACCACTGTTCCCAGGGCTACCAAACTTCACAAGTATGAACAATGTGCTAATAGGAAAACAAACCACATCTAAGATGGACTCTAAACTTACAAAGCTTGAATCCGTATCTTGACAGGGCTTCCAGGAGCCAGTCTAATATCCATAGATGCTATTAAGTACGAATTTCTAACATTTTTTAAAACAATTTTTATGAGATATAATTCAGATATCATATAAACCCATATTTAAGACAAGGTCTCAGTGGCCTTTAGTATCTTCATAAATCCTTCCTTCTTGACACTATAAGCATACTGTTTTCAGGTTTCCATCCTGTCAATGCTGATCATTTTGGACCAAGCAGGACAGACAGGCCCCAGAACTTGATGTGGACAGCTGTGGCCACAACTACTTCAGGCTAGTAGAGAACCATGCCCTGTGGTCCTCGGTCTTCAGGAAAAACAGAAGTTCTTCTGAAGTTCCCATCAAGGATCCCATGAAAAAGCCATTTAACCACAGTGTGAAAGAACCCTATAGGAAGGAAGAATCCACTGATGTCCTACGTTTACTCACATTCGTGTTTAAGTAACTGGGTCACCAGAGCATGAGTAGACAGAAAAACGGCCTCTGCACCTTCATGTCCTGGTCATTTCAGGGGCTGCCAGGGCACCAAGGAGGAGGTGGGGGTGGGAATGGGATGGGNAAGGGTGGAATTGGGGAGGGGTGTGTCAGGAGAAGAAGGGAGTCTGGGATAGTACCAGGATCATATCAAGTACTAGAGTGGAGGGAGGGGGGGTTCAGACAGGTTGGTTGGTCAGCAGGTCAATAAATCACTAGGTGATCAGGACACAAGTAGCAGCTGGAGAGAGGAGGATCCATCTATCTTCAAGCCTTCAACCACCTGAGCATTGCTTTAGCAGCCTGAAACCTTTGTATTCTCTCTTGACCGATCAGCTGCCTTCACCCCTGGTAGATCAAAACAGACACCCTTGTGTGACTTCATTTTTTAAAAAGACACTTCTCGGGGCGCCTGGGTGGCTTAGTCGGTTAAGCGTCCGACTATGCCAATGACAGTTGCTCTCTGGAACACTGGCAGACCTTCTGGTTTCTGGTCCCTCCCAGCCCAGCTCCCTTTCCCCTCTTCTTGGAGCTCTATCCTTCCTTTCAGAACTCCAGTGAAATACCTAAGCAAAATGAGAGTTTTCAATCCTCTCTAAATAACTCAAAGAAGACAGAACATCCATAAGATACGATCTTGACAGCAACCATCTGATTCCCACAGCTATATCCATATATGTGTCCACATCTGCATATAACACTGTGGAGGATACATTAACTTTAGGCACATAAGATACAGATGCAAAAATTTACACTACTTATTTTGGCCATAAGTGAAATTTCAAAACATTCCAGAGGAATGAAATACACAGAGCACCTTTTTCGTAATATAAAGTGCTAGAAATCACTGCTAAAAAGCTAACTAGAAATTCCCATATATTTAGTAACTGAGAAGCACCTCTATGAATATGAATAAGGAAATCCCAAAGAAAAAGAGCTATATCTGACTGAATGATGTGAGCATGATAAAATTAAAATCAAATATGCCTCCAGACCTGGAATATCTTGAAATATTGATATGAGAAGATTGTTTCATCTCCAAATCATCTCTAATTGACTTAGATATTTAAATACCTCAAATAGTGGTCAATCTGTCACTTATCTATGTGACCCTCCAACCCATTAGGTTGGACTTTACCTTATGAAATCCACAGGGGGAACAATCCAAGCTAACTCTCATGGAATCTCCTGGGATCTTCAGGAATGAACGCACTTTAAGAGAAATAGTTCATAAGCTTCTCTCCTGGGGGCCCTGAGACAACACCCAGATTGTTGGCAGTACCAGGTGTGCTGGGCAGGGAGGGCCTAGCAGGTGGCCAGGGTCACCCCAATTATAACTAGAGCAGAGATCAGGGAAAGCAGCAGCAGTGAACAGAGATTGGGGGCCTCAAACAGGTGAGATCATTCATGGAGGTGAGGTAGTATCTCAAAGCCAGTATCAGCTTCCTATATGGGGAGACCTTTGTGCTCCCTGAGGGCAGGTCCAGGAGCCTAGAATTTGGGATCCAGCTGTGCTGCTTACCAACTGTGTGACCCTGGGCTTGTTTCTCTCAGTAAAATGGTTTCCTTCTGTGTCCGTAACTGCTGAGGACAAGTGGAAGCCTCGTCCCTGAGCACCTGTGCACATTAGCATTACCATCTCCATGTGATGCAGGATCATTGAGCTCAATGGTCATGAATGAATTCTTGAGATGTTTTATGGTGCAAAAAGGTGTTTTAATTATTCCACAAGGACAGGACCCAGTGGCAGAAAAAGCTGTACTAAGAAGAGAAGGAGTTATTGACTGTATACTTTTAAGTTTGGGGGGTGGGGAGGGTAGAGATAACCTAAAGGGATCTCTCTAAATCTAAATCTAAATCTAAATCTAAAGGGATTTGTGCATGTTAAAGAAGAGTCATGGGATTCTGGAGGTCTGGCTGTTGTGAATACAGGGTTGCTTTCAGTCTCTAGCAAAACATCAACATTAAGGCAGCCATGAGCGCCTTGAGCAGGGTCATGATCTACATGTCTCAGGAATTTATAAGCGGGCTGGAAGTTGTGAGAAAATATCATTTTGACTATGATTCTCTTGCCTTTGTTCTCCTCCTCATTCCTCACCACTGAATAATTTTTTAGGTTTATTTATTTTGAGAGAAAGACATAGAGAATGAGCAGGAGAGGGGCAGAGAGAGAGAGAGAGAGAGAGAATCCCAAGCAGCATCCACTCTCATATTCCTAAGCCCAATGCAGGCTTGAACTCACGAACCCTTAGATCATGACCCAATCTGAAATCAAGAATCAGAGCCTTGACTGACTGAGCCACCCAGGCCCCCACTGCACCCTGAACAACTCTGACCCTTAAATCTTTAAGGTTGTGGAAGGCAGAAGGCTTCATCTTCTATAGTGTCTTCCTGCTGAATAGAGACCTAGTGATATCCCTACCTAATGAGTCAACATTGATTAGTCAGGAATGTATAGGGAAGTTAGGAAAAGTGGAGGCAGCCAAGTCCAATGTGAACATCAAAGAAGTATCTCTGTGGGTGATAAGGACCAAGTAGAGAAACTTTGGAAAAGGCAACATATGAGGATTAGTATAGCATAAGAATGAGAAGTCCAACAAAGAGACCCTTCATAGTTGACCATAGTCCTCCTGTGAACCAGGAACTTAACCAGTCCTTGAAAGAGAGTGAAGTATTTTTGTAGACCCTTAATTTGAGTATACATGTCAGTTGGTCACTCTGTCATATTTTTGTGATAATCTGGAGTACATACATAGCACTCTGCTTTAATGAAGCATAGGTGCTTCCTTGGGCTGCAGTCAGGATATCAAGGGCCATTTGCTTATGGAGGGCCACTTTTTAAACTGAGCTGGGCCTTTAAAGATGGCTACTGTATGCTTGGCTAAAGCCTCTATTTGCAATTTTACATCAATAGAGGTGGCCCCTAGGGCAAATATTGCTAAGGGGTAAGACCATCAGGAAGCCCTCTTTGTTTGATGTCTAACTTTAACAATATCCTAATTATGAGGAATCACGAGCAAGTGGGAGAAAACTTGCCTCAGGAGATAAGGCCATCCCCAAGTGCATCATCCAATCCAGGCATAAGGGAAGTGGGACCATCCATTATCTCCACAAGCATAGTTAACCCCATGGAATGGCACATGCTCTGGTTTTGTCATTCAAGCCACACAGAATTGGTCACAGTGATAGCTGAGTTTACCAATACGGGGGGAATCCATTCCATTTTCCAGCTATTCAAATAAGCATATGCTCCTGGAGTCCTGTTATTATCCCGATAGAATAACAAGCAAGATTCTCTATACATGAGCTACTGTGGCAGTTTCTCTGAAGTTTATCTCAAGTTGTCTAGCTTAGGCAAACAACAGACATTCAAACACAATCAGAACTAGAGTTTAACACCTGCAAAGATATGTTATTGAAATATATTTTTTTCCAAAATCACCTTATTTCCAGAGTTAGCCAAATCAAGACAAATTCATATGAAAACCAAATTTGGTTTTAACAAACTTGGCCTAATTATTTACATAAGTTCCATAAGAATAGTGACTGATCATATAAATCTTTACAAATTAACCTTGCTGGAACTTTTTATAAAGCATGTGTTGATTGAACTTTTAGGAGTTGCTCTAGACCAGAGTCCAAGCCAAATACTTGCCATCAGACATGCCTGCAGTACCTGTGGATGTGAGTGAATTCCTCTTCTCAAGGTCCCCCAAATATCCTGAGGTTCCTACACCAACCAGGAAGTGGTATTCTTTACTCACCTGGTAAGGCTGCTGGGAAATCTGTAAGCAAGGTATCAGGCCAATAATTCCAAGGGGCTCTACTGGCTTAAGTTTCATTTTTTTTAATGTTTATTTTTTAGAGAAAGTGGGGGATGAGTGGGAGAGAGTCAAAGAGAGAGGGAGAGAGAAGATCTTAGCAGGCTCTGAGCTGACAGTACAGTGTCTGATGTGGGGTTCAAACTCACAAACTATGAGATCATGACCTGGGCTGAAGTTGGATGCTTAACTGGCTGAGCCACCCAGGTGTCCCTTGGCTTTATGGTTCATAAAAGCAAACTTAGTTCCATAAAGCTGTATGGTCATATCTGAATCTATGTATATCTCTCTGAAATATGACGTTCCAGTCAAAGCTTTGGTAAAATAACTAATATTTCAATGGTGTCCTGTTTAAAAGGAGAATAGATTCTTATTGAACTTATGAAAACTACTGTAACTGCCTTGAAAAAAAGGATATTCACTGAAAGCTTTTGAATTTCAGAGGGTTCAGCTAGGGAGGAAAGTTAGAAGCTTCAGTTCGTTCACAAAAGAATATTTTACCATGTCTGTAAGTTATAGAGAGTCACTTTAAGAGAAAGCTTCCTTAATCTGGAAAAGCAAACATGAGAGAACAAGTAATGTTTCAAGCAAGAGTCACAAAAACTATAATCATCTTCTTCAGTTCATTTAGTTCCATGTTACTAATTCTTGTTCAGTTTGAATGTAGCTTTTTGTTAGTTCTGGAAATTCTTACCCATTTCAGCTTTATGATTTTTTAAATCATTTGTTTGAGAGAGACAGAGACAGCATGAGTGGGGAAGGGGCAGAGAGAGGAAGACGGAGAATCCCAAGCAGGCTCCATGCTGTCAGTGCAGAGCCCGACACGGGGTTCAATCGCATGAACCATGAGATTGTGACCTGAGTCAAAACCAAGAGTCAGACACTTAATTGACTGAGTCACCCAGGTGTCCCAGTTTTATGATTTTAAAGATATCAAAAACCTGCATCGTTTTTTACGATCTAGTTTAAGATGAAACTCATTTTGCAAATGACAAATGACCATAATGCAACTGACAAGAAAATTCAGGTATTTCTGTGACACAGGACACTTCAATAATCAGACTATCAAGTGATATTAAAACTTCATGATTTTCATATCTATATCTATCTATCCTTTTCCTTATATGAACAGTTATAGCATTTACCCAAGCAATACAACCTAAGGTTTATCATTATTCATTTGTGCTTTCCATACCAAATAAACAAGCCTGGCTGGTCAAAAAGACGTCATTTACAATTCAAATCTTAGGAAAGTTTTAAAGTTCATGCCTAAATAGGATTATGGATGCTATAAAGCTTAAAATTTAATTATTTATTTGACCAAGTTTACAAAGGCGAATAGATAGGATAATATACCTGTTAGTAAAACTTAGCTCCTTTAACATTGTGAAGTTTTAACTTTCTTAACAAACCAAAGACGTGATAAAGACAAAACATAGAAACTTTGGTTTTCTAGGCAAGGAACAGAAAAGAGGAAAAAAACACTTTGTTTACATTTTCTTATCAAGTGCAAACTAGCAATCCAAGAAAACTTTGTCTTTTTTTGGAAGAGAGAAAGCAGAATTTCAAACTTCTAACAGTATACCTTTAAAATCCATTCATTTTGGGGTGCCTGGGTAGCTCAGTTGGTTGAGCTTCCCACTCTTGATTTTGGCTCAGGTCATGGAATCGAACTCTGAGTCAAGCTATGCACTGAGCATGGAGCCTGCTTGAGATTCTCTCTCTCACTACCCCTCCCCCATGTGCGCACAGTTTCTCAAATGCAAAATAAATAAAGCCCATTCAATTCAATCTTATTCTGTCTTGACCACATATAAAATTGCTGTCCAAAGTTTTCCCTTCACAAACCTTCTACAACTTTCTTTGGCATTCAGATTTTCTCCCAAGCCATTTCTTTCCAAACAACCCATCTCATTTCAGGAGAAAATTAATTTCTTTTACCTCAATAGAAATGTATTCTCATTCCTCATATCTTTCTTACACATCTCTTACTTTTTTACATTCAGAGTTACTTTCCTTATTTCTGTCAGTCTTAATAAATGTACTTAGTAGAAAAATTTTAACTTTTACAAACCTAAGTCTCCAGTGAAAACTAAGTAGTAATCAACTGTGAACTGTTATACCAGAATTATTCTAGATCTAAAATTTATAATTACATTTTATAATTAAAAAACATATTTTCCATAGTACAATCTTTTAATAAAGCACAAATCATACTTATCAACAGACCCAAATATCTTCAGCTTCTCTGCAGTAAGAAGCCAAAAGCACAAATCTACGTTCAGTAATCAATGAAACAGCACTGAGATCTATTTGAAAAAGGTCTAGATGGCCAATGAATTCAATTCTATTTATCATTCCAGCAAAACTTTTAAGTTAAAGAATTTGAAAGCTATCTTAACAATTATCCAAGAAAACTTTGAGACAGAGAAAATTAAGAATCATTTTAAGTCATCCTTTTCCTGACAAATTGCAACAGAAATAACAAGCTTATTTGACTTTCTGCACACCTTGGTAGAACAAAAGTTTTATACTTGGTGCTGACAACTCCAAAGACATGCCTGTCTTCATTAAACCAACAAACGTAGTTTAAATACCAAATATATTCCACCTGGGGCCACTAAAAATTTAATAACTTTGTTCCCCCATTGTCAATTTTTACCTGGGTCTGTGGCTGCAAATGTGAAGTAGGTGGTGTAAGTCCAAGGGGGTGTTCTGTGCTCCTTGACAGCCAGGATAGACAGAACTGGCAGTGTCAGAGGCACCAAGGATGGTATATGATGGTTTAATATGCAGGCTGCACCCCAGGTGGTAGAGACACAGGAGGAGGGGTTCTAGGGAGGCTCGCCTGTCTCCCTCACTTGATCTGGCCCCATGAAACAACCCCACTCTATGTGTACCCTGTCCCTACCCTGTGCCCCTGTCCTCATGGCCACCCTACCCTGGCCACTTTCTGGAATCCAGGTCTGAGCACAACCCTCCATAAGCCACTGGCATGGGGCAGATGCCCAGCACAGGGTTGGAACCAGAAAAACACCCCTTTCCATGACAACTTAGGTGGAACAGGTCATGCCAGGGTCTCTGCATTCCATCTGCCTGTGCTGGCCTTCACTGGTGTGCCAGAGTTATGTGAAATGTGAGTGTGTGTGGGGGTGGAGGGGTGGGACAGTATGTGTGGAAATCTACTTTATGCAGCAGTGAGTCTGAGTTCTGTTTCTGTGAGTATATTGACTGTGGACATGAGTTTTTTGGTTTTTGGTTGTTTTCATGTTTTTTTAAACAATCCTAAAATTTGTGTTTTTTTTAATAGTTTAATTGCCAAGTTGGTTTCCATATCATACCCAGTGCTCACCCCAACAAGTGCCCTCCTCTATCCCCATCACCCATTTTCCCCTCTCCTCAAACCCATCAACCCTCAGTTNTGTCAGTTGGCCATCTGGGTGTCTTCTGGAGAAGTATCTATTCATGTCTTCTGCCCATTTCTTCACTGGGTTATTTGGTTTTTGGGTGTTGAGTTTGATGAGTTCTTTACAGATTTTGGATACTAATCCTTTATTGGATATGTCATTTGGAAGTATCTTCTCCCAATCCATTGATTGCCTTTTAGTTTTGCTGATTGTTTCTTCTGCTGTGCAGAAGCTTTTTATCTTGATGAGTTCCCAAGAGTTCACTTTTTTGCTTTTGTTTCCCTTGCCTCCAGAGACATGACAAGTAAGAAGTTGATACAGCCGAAGTCAAAGAGGTTGTTGCTTGTTTTCTCCTCTAGCATTTTGGTGGCTTCCCATCTTACATTTAGGTTTTTCATCCATTTTGAATTTGCTTTTGTGTATGGCGTAAGAAAGTGGTCCACACTCATTCTTTTGCATGTCACTGTCAAGTTTTCCCAGGATCATTTGCTGAAGAGACTGTCTTTTCTATTATATATTCTTTATTGCTTTGTCAAAGATTAGTTGGCCATAGGTTTGTGGGTCCATTTCCGGGTTCTCTATTCTGTTCCATTGATCTGTGTGTATGTTTTTGTGCCAGTTTATCAAACTGTCTTGATAATTATAACTTTGTAACGCAGCTTAAAGTCTGGAATTGTGATGCCTCTAGCCTTGGTTTTCTTTTTTAGGATGCTTTGGCTATTCAGGGTCTTTTCTGAATCCATACAAATTTTAGAAATGTTTGTTCTAGTTCTGTGAAGAATGCTGGGGTTATTTTGATAGAGATTGCAATGAATATGTAGATTGCTTTAGGTAGTATCAACATTTTAACAATATCTTTTCTTCCTATCCATGAGCATGGAATGTTTTTCCATTTTTCTGTGTCTTCTTCAATTTCTTTCATACACTGTCTATGGTTTTCAGTTTAGAGATTTTTCATCCCTTTGCTTATGTTTATCCCTAGGGATTTCATGATGTTTGGTGCAATTGTAAATGAGATCGATTCCTTGATTCACCTTTATGCTACTTCATTATTGGTGTATAAAAATGCAACCTATTTCTGTATACTGATTTTGCATCCTGCGATGTGGCTAAATTCATGTATCAGTTCTAGCAGTTTGTGGTGGAAGTTTTTGGGTGTTCCACATAGAGTATCATATCATCTATGAACAGTTAAAGTTTGACTTCTTCCTTGCTAATTTGGATGCCTTTTATTTCTTTGTATTGTCTTATTGCTGAGGCTAGGACCTCCAATACTATGTTGTATAATAGTGGTGAAAATGGACATGCTTGTTTTATTCCACCATTGAGTATAATATTAGCTGTGGTCTTTTTTACATGGTATTTATGATCTTGAGGTGTGATCCTTCTATCTCTCCTTTCTTGAGGGTTTTGATCAAGAAAGATGCTGTATTTTGTCAAATGCTTTTTCTACATCTATTGAAAGGATCATGTGGTTTGTATCCTTTTATTAATGTGATGAATCACATTCATTAATTTGTGAATATTGAATCTGCCCTGCATCCTGGGAATAAATCACTTGATCATGGTGAATAATTCTTTTAATATATTGCTTGATCCGCTTGGCTAGTATCTTGTTGAGAATTTTTCATCCAAGTTCATCAGGGAAATTGGTCTCCTTTGTAGTGCAGTCTTGACTGGTTTTGTAATAAAGGTAATGCTGGACTCATAAAATGAGTTTGGAAGTTTTCCATTCATTTCTATTTGTTGGAACAGCTTCCAAAGAATAGGTGGTAACTCTTCTTTAAATATTTGGTAGAATTCCGCTGGAAAGCCATCTGGCCCTGGACTCTTTGTTGGGAGATTTTTGATTACTGGTTCAATTTCTTTAGTGGTTTTGGATCTGTTCAAAGTTTCCATTTCCTCCTGATTCAGTTTCAGTAGTTTATATGTTCCTAGGAATTTGTCCATTTCTTCCTGATTGCCCAACTTGTTGGCATATAATTGCTCATAGTATGGTATTCTTATTGTTTGCATTTCTGTGATGTTCGCTGGGATATCTCCTCTTTTATTTATGATTTTAATTATTTGGGCCATTTCCTTTTTCTTTTTGATCAATATCGCTAATATCAATGTTGTTAATTATTTCAAAGAACCAGCTCCTGGTTTTGTTGAGCTGTTCTGTTTTGTTTTTTTTGTTGGTTGGTTTGGGTTTTTTTATTTCAATCTCAATGATTACTGCCCTAATCTTATTATTCCCTTCTTCTGCCTGTTTGTACTTTATTTGCTATTCTTTTTCCAGCTCCTTTAGGTGTAAGGTTAGATTGTGTATTTGAGACTTTTCTTCCTTTTTATGTTTGTGATTAATTAATTGATTTATATATTTGACTTCAATCACATTGGGGACATAAATGTTTACAATTTCAGATCTTCTTGGTGGATAGACCCCTTAATTATGATATAATGTCCTTCCTCATCTCTTGTTACAGCCTTTATTTTAGAATCTAATTTGCCTGGTATAAGTGCGGCTACTCCGGCTTTATTTTGATGACCATTAGTATGACAGACAATTCTCCATCCTCTTACTTTTAATTTGCACAAATCTTTAGGTCTACACTGAGTCTCTTGTAGGCAGAATATAGATAGATCTTGTTTCCTTATCCATTGTGATGCCCTATGTCTTTTGATTGGAGTGTTTAGTCCATTGACATTTAGATTGAGTACTGAAAGCTATGAATTTTGTACCATTGTGTTGCCTGTAGATTTGGTGTTTCTGGTGATGTTGTCTGGTCCTTTCTAGCTGGTCTTTTCTGTTTTGTTTTGTCTTTTCTCCAAAGATTCCCTCTTAAAATTTCTTGCAGCGCTAGTTTAGTGGTTGCAAACTCCTTTATTTTTTTAATGTCTGGGAAACTTTTTATCTCTCCTATTTTGAATGACAGCCTTTCTGGACAAAGAATTCTTGGCTGCATATTTCTCTGAATCAGCACATTATGTATATCTTGTGACTCCTTTCTAGCCTGCCAAATTTCTGTTAACAGGTCTGCTGCAAACCTGATCTCTCTTCCTTTGTATGTTAAGGACACATTTTTCCCTTGCTGCTTTCATAATTCTTTCCTTGTCTGTGTATTTTCTGAATTTGGCTATGATATGCCTTGTTGATGGTCATTTTCTGTTGAATCTAATTGGAGTTCTCTGTGCTTCTTGGATTTTGATGTATGTGTGTTCTCAGATTATGAAAGTTTTCCACTATAATTTGTTCACATAAACCTTCTGCCTCCTTTTCTCTCTCTTCATCTTCTAGGACTCCTATTTTTCAGATGTTATTCCATTTTAAGTCACTGGGTTCTCTACTTCATATTCATGCTCTTTTGCATATTTCCCTCCTTTTTTCCTGCTTCATTACTCTCCATGACTTTATCTTCTATTTTGCTGAGTCATTGCTCTGCTTCATCCTTCCATGCTATAGTAACATCCATTCAATATTGCATGTCAGTTACAACATTTTTCATTTCATCCTGACTAGATTTTCTTTCTTCTATCTTTGCAGAAATGGATTTTATGCCTTTTTCCACCCCACCTAGGACTCCTATTATCATACTTCTAAATTCTATTTCAGACATCTTGCTTATATCTGTATTGATTAAGCCCCTATCATTTATTCCTGTTCTTTGTTTTGGGATGAATCCCTCATCTTGTTATTTTGGAGGAAGAAAATAAATTGGTAAAATAAAAAATAATTCAAATAATGGAAGCTAGCCCCTAGGTGTGTTTTGGTTGGCTTGTTGAAAGAAGCTTGCTAGAATACAGAAACGGTGGGG
>NW_027532407.1:4416720-4437682 GCF_008692635.1 Crocuta crocuta
CAGAATGGGTGGTGGGGGGGGTGGGGGAGGAGGAGAGAAAAAAAACAAAACCAAAAAATGAAAATTTATGTAATTAGAATGAAATGCATTATTTCACTAATGAAATAAAAAAATGAAATAGAATAGAACAAAAGATTTTAAAAAGTCAGAAATAAAGTAAAAAAATAAAATAAAAACAAAATTTTTTCTTTCTGTCTCCAAAGAGAAAGAAAGGAAAAAAAAGTCTACATTTTAAGCCAAAACAGAAGAGAAAGCACAAATGAACCAGGAAACAGAATAAAACCCAAATGAAGTTAAATTCAGTTTCACCTAGAACTGAAACTATTAAGCCCTCTACAGTCTGTACACTAAGCAAGTGAAATGATTTGTGCTCGTCTTCTAGGGGATGTGCTTGAAGGGGACAGTGGGGCAAGGGTTGTATAATGGCTCTGTTCTCCACTAGTTTAGCTTACTGGCGTTGGTGTGTGCATGGGCGTATATGGGAGAAGTGGACATGGGTTTACTTAGCTCCCTAGTCTCTGACACAGGAACTTCACACTCTCACCAACCCAAGATCGAGCACCCCTCCTTGTCTCAGGCCTCTGTCCACTCCCCGCTTCTACTCTGTCATGTCCACACTGTCTGCCTGCCAGGCAACACCTTTCTTTAGAATTTTATCTCAGATGGGGTTGTGTTTCAAAACCCCACACTTCAGAGACACCTGTGGCTTGGACAAGCACCTACTCTCTAAGGGAGGGTCTTGCTGAGCAATGGTCCGGAAAATATTCATGCAATAGCACACCAGCAGAGGTTCAGAGATTATGGCAAATCACAACACATAGCCAGTGCCAGGTTTCACTCTGGCGTCTTTGTCCCAATACCAGCAAATGTGGCTGCTCTCTGGTGTCCACATGAGATCTTTGTCTGTGGGGAGGCCATATGACCTCTACCAAATGTACTCCAAGCACAGAAATTACATCTCCCCATGTGGCACATGGAGCCCTTAAGCCCTGCTACCCACACCTGGGAGTCGCCCTACTTCCTCACCAGAACACTGCCAGGCACTGAGTTCCAAAACTTTGGACTCTGCACTCCACTGTTCATAGAATCCTGATGGTATTGAAACCCTCTCCTTTCCTCCTGTCAAAGGTTTTGGGGAACTGATTTCTTGTTCAGTTCCCTGTGAGCATTTTTAGTCTTTCTCTCTCTTTCTCTCCAGCTACTTTCAGAAGAGTGCTTTTCTTGCACGATCCCAATGCACCACACTCTTCCCCTTTCTCTTTCTCTGTCCTCTCTCTGCATAAACATATCTTCCCTGGCTTTTCTCTCCCCCAGTTTACCTCTCTGCACATGCTGTACATGCTGAATTCTGTTGCTCATGTTGTGCCGATTGTTGTCAGTCCTCAGATCAGCTTCCTAGGTGTTCAAAATGGTTTTGTGCTGATCTGGCTGTTTCAGGGATGAGGTAAGCTCAGAATCTCCATGCAGCTCCATCATCTTAACTCCTCACAAATACTCTTCTTGATACCTCTGGGCCCTTGCTTCATCTTTTCTTTTATTTGATATGCCAGCCATGTTTCTGACATAGGACAGAGATTCCATCTGATTGAGTTGGTTCCCCCAAATCCCTAAGTTGAATTGCTTCTTCTGGGCTGGAAAATGTTCATTCCATTGGCTACCTAACCTTCATCTCAGTCACCTGAGGGGGTTTGGGGCAGCAGAACCCCAGGAACCACTGGAGGGGACCAGATCCCATCCATCTGCCCTCACTCACTTTCTTCAGGTACTTATACAGGGCTGTCACTGACTTCACATGCTGCTGCAGCTTCTGGGTGACTGGTTCTGGTCATGGGAGAGGAATTCTGGGGTCAGGAAAATAAATGCCTTCACCACTTGCAGTGCAGAACCAGAGTGGAGGATCAGCATGAGCGGCAAACAATTGCATAGTTTAAAAAATGAATTGAAAGTGAGGGGATGGTGGGGCGCCTGGGTGGCTTAGTCGGTTAAGCGTCCAACTTTCGCTTAGGTCATGATCTCACGGTTCATGGGTTCAGGCCCCGCGTCAGGCTCTGTGCTGACTGCCAGCTCAGAGCCTGGAGCCTGTTTCAGTCTGTGACTCCCTCTCTCTCTGACCCTCCCCTGCTCACGCTGTCTCTCTCTCTCTCTAGAAATAAATAAAAACCTTTAAAAAAAAAANAAGTTAAGGCAGTAAAAAGAGATGAAGACAGGCATTATATAATAATTACAAGGCCTATCCATCAGGAAGAAATAACAATTATAAATGTCTACGAACCGAATTTGGAAGCATCCAAATACATAAAACAATTAATCAAAAACAGAAACTTTCCTACTGATAAGAAAGTGCTAATTCCAGGGGACTTTAATACTCCACTTACAAAAGTGGATAGATCAACTAGACAGAAAATCACTAACGAAACAAAGGACTTGAATGAAAAATTGGACCAGATGGACGTGATGGATATATTTATAACTCTACATCCTGAAGCTATAGAATTCACTTTCTTCTCAAGTGCACATGGTACATTCTCCAAGACAGATCACATACTAGGTCATAAAGCAGCCCTCAATAAATATAAAAGAATTGAGATCATACCACACTTTCAGATCACAATGCTATGAAACTTGAAATCAACCACAGTAAAAGGTCTGGAAAACCTCCAAAAACATGGAGGTTAAAGAACACCCTGCCAAAGAACGAATGGGTCAACCAGGCAATTAGAAAAGAAATTTAAAAATATATGGAAATAAATGAAAATGAAAATACAACAATCCAAACCCTTTGGGATACAGTAAAGGCAGCCCTAAGAGGAAAATACATCGCAATCTAGGCCTATCTCAAGAAATTAGAAAAAGCACAAATATAAAATCTAACAGTGCACCTAAAGGAACTAGAAGCAGATATTCAAGAACACCCCAAGCCCAGCAGAAGAAGAGAAATAATAAAGATCAGAGCAGAAATAAACAATATAGAATCCAAAAACACAGTTGAACAGATCCATGAAACCAAGAGTTTGTTTTTTGAAAAAATAAACAAAATTGATAAACCTCTAGCCAGGCTTCTCAAAAAGAAAAGACAGAGCACTCAAAGAGACAAAATCATGAATGAAAATGGATTTATTACAACCAATCCCTCAGAAATACAAGCAATTATCAGGGAAAACTATGAACAACTATATGCCAACAAACTGGACAACCTAGAAGAAATGGAAAAATTCCTAAATGCACACACACTTCCAAAATTCAAATGAGAAGAGATAGAAAATCTGAACAGACCCATAACTAGAGAAGAAATTGAATCAGTTATCAAAAATCTCCCAACAAACAAGAGCCCTGGGTCAGATGGCTTCCCTGGTGAATTCTACCAGACATTTAAAGCAGAGTTAATACCCATTCTTCTCAAAAAATAGAAATGGAAGGGAAGCTTCTGGACTCATTCTATGAAGGCATCATCACTTTGATTCCCAAACCAGATAGAGACTCAGCAAAAAAAAGAGAACTACAGGCCAATATCCTTGAGGAATATGGATGCAAAAATCCTCAACAAGATACTAGCTAATCGAATTCAACAGCATAAAAAAAATTATCCACCATGATCATAGTGGGATTCAATCCTGGGTTACAGGGCTGGTTCAATATTCGCAAATCAATCAATGTGAAACATCACATTAACAAAAGACAAAATAAGAACCATATGATCCTGTCGATAGATGCAGGAAAAAGCACTTGACAAAATACAACATCGTTTCTTAATTAAAAAAAAAAAAGCCTTGAGAAAGTTGGGATAGAAGGAACTTAATTAAACATGATAAAAGCCATTTATGAGAAGCCCACAGCTAATATCATCCTCAATGGGGAAAAACTGAGAGCTTTTCCTCTGAGATCAGGAACACGACAGGGATGTCCACTCTCACCACTGTTGTTTAACATAGTGCTGGAAGTCCTAGCATCAGCCATCAGACAACAAAAGGAAATCAAAGGCATCAGAATTGGCAAAGATGAAGTCAAACTTTCACTTTTCACATACAACATGATACTCTCACTACATGGAAAATCCGACAAACTCCACCAGAAGCCTACTAAAACTGATCCATGAATTCAGTAAGGTTGCAGGTACAAAATCAATGTAAAGAAATCAGTTGCATTTTTATACACCAATAGTGAAGCAATAGAAAGAGAAATCAAGAAAGATCCCAGTCACAATTGCACCAAAAACCATAAAATACCTAGGAATAAATCTAACCAAAGATGTAAAAGATCTGTATGATGAGAAGGATAGAAAACTTAAGAAGAAAATTGAAGAAGACACAAAGAAATGGAAAAACATTCTAGGCTCATGGATCAGAAGAATAAATATTGTTAAAATGTCAATAAGGCCCAAAGCAATCTACACATTCAATTCAATTCCAATCAAAATTGCATCAGCATTCTTCTCAAAGCTGGGACAAACAATCCTAAAATTTGTATGGAACCACAAAAGATCCTGAATAGTCAAAGTAATATTAAAGAAGAAAACCAAAATGGGAGACATCGCAATTCCAGACTTTAGCCTCTACTACAAAGCTACAATCATCAAGGCTGTATGGTATTGTCACAAAAACAGACACATAGACCAATGGAATAGAATAGAGAACCCAGAATTGGACCCACAAATGTATACCCAAATAATCTTTGACAAAGCAAGAAAGAGTATCCAATGGAAAAAGATAGCCTGTCTAACAGATGGTGCCGGGAGAACTGGACAACAACATACAGAAGAATGAAACTAGACCACTTTCTTACAGCATACACAAAAATAAACTCAAAATGGATGAAGGACCTGAATGTGAGGCAGGAAACCATCAAAACTCTAGAGGAGAAAGCAGGAAACAACCTCCTTGACCTCACTCACAACAATTTCTTACTCGACACATCTCCAAAGGCAAGGGAATCAGGAGCAAAAATGAAATATTGTGACCTCATAAAGATAAAATGCTTCTGCACGAGAAGATTGATGGATTTGGGGAGAGGGGAAAGGAAACAATAAAACTAATAAGCAACCAATGGAATGGGAAAAGATAGTTGCAAATGACATAATGGATAAAGGGCTAATATCCAAAATCTATAAGGAACTCACCAAACTCCACATCCAAAAACAAGTAATCCAGTGGAGAAATGGGCAGAAGACATTAACAAACACTTCTCCAAAGAGGACATCCAGATGGCCAACTGACATACATGAAACGATGTTCAGTATACCTCATCATCAAGGAAATACAAATCAAAACCACAATGACATACCACCTCACACCTGTCAGAATGGCTAAAATGAACAAATCAGTAGACTATAGATGCTGGTGAGGATGTGGAGAAATGGGCACCCTCTTACCCTATTGGTAGGAATGTAAACTGGTGCAGCCCCTCTGGAAAACAGTGTGGAGGTTCCTCAAAAAATGAACAATAGAACTCCCCTATGACCCAGCAATAACACTGCTAGGAATTTACCCAAGGGATACAGGAGTGCTGATGCATAGGGGCACATGTCCCCCAATGTTCATAGCAGCACTTTCAACAATAGTCAAATCATGGAAACAGCCTAATGTCCATCAACTGATGAATGGATCAAGAAGATGTGGTTTATATATACAATGGAATACTACATGGCAATGAGAAAGAATGAAATCTGACATTTATAACAACGTGGATAGAACTTGAGGGTGTTATGCTAAGTGAAATAAGTCAGGCAGAGAAGGGCAGATAGCATATGTTTTCACTCATATGTGGAACAGGAGAAACTTAACAGAGGACCATGGGAGAGAGGAAAGGGAAACCAATAGTTAAGGAGAGGGAGAGAGGCAAACCATAAGAGACTCTTAAATACTGAGAACAAACTGAGGGTTGATGGGTTTGAGGAGAGGGGAAAATGGGTGATGGGCATGGAGGAGGGCACTTGTTGGGGTGAGCACTGGATGTTATATGGAAATCAACTTGACAATAGACTATTAAAAAAAAAACACCTTGGATGGTAGCTTGTTCCACAATTGCAGCTGAAACTTAATAGCCAATCACAGCAAGCACTCTGCAGAAATTTCTAGCAGTTTTGCAAATAGTTCAAAAGCTCATCAACCTGTTTCTCAAAAATGCCTTTATTTTCCCAAGAAATTTGCATTTTATCTGCCAATGTCTTTTCCTCCTACACACACATAATTCTTTCTAGCACTCCTCAAGGTCCCAAGTAACAGTAAGAATGAGTTACAGTTAACACTACGTAGTTAATTAAAACTATACGCTGTGACAGAAACAAATCTTCCATTCCAAGCTACCCAGTGAAATCTGATGATTTCCCACTTTAAGCAGAGCACACTATTCTTCTATTCATTTGACAGCACCTCCTCCTGTTGGGAGAGGCCACCCACCCTGGGGGGCCTGAACATTCTGTGTGTTCTTGCTTACTATGCCAGAATGCCAGGCTTCTCTATCCTGAAGAAGATAAAGATGTGGCCTAACGTAACTACCATGTAACTGCTAGTTGCATCGACTAGGGAAATTAAGCTTGTGTCTTGTTGCCATGTTTACTGTTTGCTCAGAAAGGTGCTGGGCATTTGGTCCTGGGTTCCTCTACTGCAATGTACATAAGTATAGCAACCATTGGATTCATCATTCCCTGCAAGGGGCTCAGAGCTGTGGAACTTGTTCCAGCTAGCTAATGTTCCCACTGTTTGTTCTGCTATGAGTAATAAACGATAATGGGACTGGATGATGATCAATCAACATCATTGGTACTCTGCAGAAAGATATGAAACACCTGAAAGCCAGGCATGAAAGCCAGAGGGACTCTTTGTCACATATAGAGAAACTCTCACATCCTATAACAGAATAGTCTGAGTTCTGAACTTCAAAGATGATTAAGGCTCAACTAAGGCTGGTCTGTTATGCCAAGGTCAGGCCCTGGGATCTTAAACATGGTATATGGAAACCTGGGTGGACTCCCCTGAGGATTTTCACTCCCCAGGCTCCCCTGAACCCTCTGAGAATACAGACTTGGTATGTTCCTCCCTATTAAGAGCTACAACACACTCCTACCCCTATTACTGGAAGACAATGTGGAGGCCTCTCCCCAGCTAGGCAACAAGTTCCTCCCTCAGGGTCCACATCCCTCCTGGCCATTATTATTAAAGTAGGAAGATATGGAACTAGGTAAAAAAGTGAGTCCTGGCCAAGATCCAGCTTATGATAGCTCCACTGAGTCGAAGAACATCCAGGAGCTAATTCCCCAGTCCTAGAATGTATATTTGGGATTGATATACAGTGAATTCTCATTTTTCACTGTAGTTATACTCTGTAAAGTCATAACAAACCCTGAAATAGTGAATACTGAACCATCACTCCTGAGGGAAATACAGGACTAAGTTCCTACAAGCCTCTGGTCAACAATCTTTTCATCAATCAATCAACACATAACCTTGCTTTATATGTGTTTCTGTTTAAAATATCTTATTTCATATATATCATCGATTCATTAACATTGAACTCACAGTCAATGGCACTATGACTCATGTCTGAAGGAAGCTTTTCTAACATACATTTTCTCTGAAAGAGACATTACAGCCTTCTTGCTCTTAGGAACACCAGATGGCACTTCAGCACTATGGGGGCTGGGGGCCACTTTAAACATGATTAAACAGCAAAGTCAAAGCAGTACAGAAAGGGAAATAATATCAATAGGATTAAAGATGGATTCAAAGAGAAGGTGGCATGTGGGCCGACCCAGAAAAGTGAGTAGGATTTCAATAAGAATGCAGATCAACAGATAGTAAATATAATGAGTGCTTGGAAGACAATGTCTTGGTGGGCAATGTAGCCAAGTCTGGAGAGAAGGAGGAGAATAATTTGGGAGATGAGTCTAGATAAGAGAGCTAATGGTAAGCTTTTGAACTCTTTTATGATGTTCCAAAGAACTTCAACATGAACATTGATATCATTTGTCCAGGCTACAAACACATCAGTGACACACAAGGAGTTGCATAGCAAAAATGCTCAGAATTTTAACATTAGATTCCTAAACCCTGATATTTTCCACTTATCATTTAAACCCTTACTCCTTTCTCTCAACAGGTTCAATTAACAACTGCTGCCTACCTTCCATTCATGCCCTTAATTTCATCTCCGTTGCCATTGCCATTGACAGCTGAGTATTTCCATCAACATTGCCAAATAAGAACCCTTCCAGCTGGAGTCCATTCTAATTACAGTCTCTTCTGTATGTGCATTAATTCATGTATCATTCTATGTTTAATTAGCCACTATTAAATGCCAGGCAGTGTAATAGGCATGCAGTAGATATAGTAGAAACAAGACTACCTTCATAGAGTTTGTATTCAGTGGGGGGGACAATAAACAAGTAAACAAATAAGCAACAGAACTCTGGAATGTGAACAAACAAAATATTACAATAGAGACAATGAGCAGCAGAGTGTGCTCCCCTGAGAGTTTGTTGCAAATGAAGAACCCTTCCAAACCTATTGGATCAGAGTCTGTATTTCAACAAAAAGAACGCAGACCTCCTTGGGCCTGCTTCAACTGCACTAGAAGAACTCACACACCACTAGCAAATATAGAACTCACACACCACTAGCCAATAGAGGAAGAGAGGTTTGCAGTTGAAACCTAGATCATGACCTTTGTTGTGAACAATCATGGGTCCATAACTCAGGAGAGACCCCAGAGCTAAAGTTGTAGATTTGGGAGCTAACAGCTCTAGAATGAAGCCAGGTGCAGGGTTTGATCTTGAGATAATTAGCACAGCTTTATCATTTTAAAAAAGAATTAGCAAACAAAAGTACTAACAGCTTAAGTTTAAATCTGCAGAATCTTTTTTTAGGGAATTCCTGTGCTACCAAATAGGGGCTGTGATTTGGCTATCACAGGCAAATAGAACTTCCAACAGCACCCACTTGCAAAATGGATTTATACAGGAAGGAACAAAGAGAGAAAAGGAAGAAAGGATGAGAGAGAGGAAATGAGGGAGGAAGGAAGGATGAAAGCTTTAAAAAAGTCATTTATAATGCATGAAGAACAGCTGCCTTGATTCAAAAACTGTATCAGAAAAAAAAGTCGTAAGGTTCAGCTCTCTATTCATATCACCACTAAAGCAATTTCATCTACCTGCACAAAGAGGTTCTTAGGAGAAAAGAAGTCTTTCCTTTAAGCAGAAAATCTCTCTCTGGGTCCTGGTATCCTTTCTCTGTTAGAATGGCAGCATCTTCTAAATTTGGAAGCTATTAAATGTAACAGAACCATGTAGTATAATTATAAAGTGACCTTCAGATATCACCCAAGGATGAGTAGCAGAATAAAGGGAAATGGTTACAAAGACTTCCAGGACTTGTCTCAATAACTAACCAGGTTGGGGGGTGGGTGTAATTTAAAAAATCTATGCTTGTGTCCCATTATAGGAAATAGGACAAACAGGGTTGTTTTGTCCTAAAGTACTTATAAAATTAATACAACTTCTGAGTGCACAATTTTTCCAATTTATATATTTATTACATTTATAATTCATGCTAATGATACACAAAATTAGAAAGTTCAAATGCAATGCAGTGAAAGATCTCCTTCCCATCTCTGTCTCCCAGTAACCGTCCTACTCTCCTGGGAGATTTTGTTTGAGAAGTGCAGGGATAGACTATACATCTGCAGGCAAATATGTGCATATGTGTGCAGGTTACATGGATGACACATATTCTTAAAGTGGACACATACTATACAAATTGCACAAAGTTTATTTTTATTTTTCCTTAATATATTTTGGAGTGTATTGCATATCTGTATATAAGGGTCTACTTCATTTAAAAAAATTTTTTTAGTGTTTATTTTTTGAGAGAGCATAAGTGAGGGAGGAGGAGAGTTACAGGGGGACAGATGATCCAAAACAGGATCCGCGCTAACGGCAGCAAGCCTGATGTGGGGCTTGAACTCCTGAGCCATGAGATCATGACCTGAGCCAAAGTTGGATGTTCAACCAACTGAGCCACGCAGGCACCCCAAGATCTACTTCATTTTAATGGTTGTGTAATGTTCCATTGTACACGTTTGTAATATTTTATTGAACCCATCCCCTTAGTAGACATGTAACTCCTTTTGATATTCTCTACTGTGCTGCAATGAAGGACTCATATATCTGTCATATTATACTTGTATGATTGTTAACTGTAAAATAAAGTTCAAGAAGTGGCATGGCAGACCAAAAGGCACTTACACTTATAATATACATCAGTGCTTGCAGGTGGGTCTTCATGGAGTTTCTATGCCCACCATCTATCTAAAAGAATGTCTATTTCCCATGCCCCCTCTAACAGCCTTAGCAAACATTTTCATACTTTTCAGTGTAATAGGTGAAAAGTGATGTCCTGGTGATAGTTCAGCTTGCATTCTCTTATAAGGAGTAAGGTTGGGCACTTATTTATGTTTGAGCCACTTCCATTTCCTCTACCTTATACTATTAGTTTATGACTTTTGCCCATTTTTCTATGGGCTTGTTGCTCTCTCCTTGAATTATACGAGCTCTTCATATATTAGAGACATCAGCAAGTCTGTGATATGAGTTGCACATTTTTTCTCTTTTGTGGTCTTTTGACTTGGATTATAAAAGTTTTGCCTTGCAGAAATTTTATACTTTCATTTATTTACATACATTAACAATAGCTTTTCAGCTTCCAGGTTTTCTGTCATACTTAAGTCTTTCTCACCAAGATTATATTTTTTTAATTCTCCCATAGTTTTTTTGGTTTCATTTTTTAAAATTGAGGTATAATTGACATTATGTTTCTTTCAGGTGTATAACACGATTTAATATTTGTATATACAGTAAAACCTTAGTTTGCAGGCAAAATTCATTCCAGAAACATGCTTGTAATCTTGCAAATTTCCCCATAAGAAGTAATGGAAACTCAGATGATTCATTCCACAACCGAAAAATATTCATATAAAAATGATTACAATACTGTAATAGAATACAAAAATAAATAAAATACAAAATATAAAGAAAAGTAAACAAATTAACCCAAACTTACCTTTGAAAACCTCCATAGCTAGTGTGAAGGAGATAGAGAGAAGGATTATCATGCAGGACAACTTTCACCATCACTAACAGAATCACTGCTATCTATTGGCTCAATGGAATCTCTTTCTTTTCATGCAATTATAACAAGGAACCTATCCAATGACATTTGTTTTTTCATCTTTTTGAGGATTTCACAGAAATGTGACATTGCATTGTCATTAAACAGATTCATCACTTGCATTGCTACAGCCTTATTTGGGTGGTGCTTTTCTATAAAATTTTGCACTGTTTCCCACATTTTACACATCTCCCTAATCTCATTTGACATGAGGGATTCTTCCATCTTTTTCTCCTCCTCCTCTGCAGATGAGATGCAAATGCAGACTTCTTATAAAATCTTGAAATCTTGGCCACCTGCATACCTCATTGGCACTTCTCAATGATTTCCTCCTTAACATTCACCATAATCATCATCTTCTTCTTGCTGCCTTTCTTTTCAAACTTTTTCTGCATGGAGGCCACTGTATACACTTGCAGGGATATTGACTACAGTACAGTATTAATAAACTCTTGTCATATACTGTATTTAATGTAACTGACAATAAGACAGCAGAAGAAAGGGTCTATATCTGCAAGGCAGCCTGGCCTAGAATGAAGCAAAGCATTCCTAAGCTTACTCTTGTATGGAAAAGGAAAAGACTGTCCATAGTTGCTTTGAAGTGACAAAAAATACACTAGTGCCAGTTGTGGGCACCTTCCAACATTCTGAAAAATCACTGATTTCTGCCAAACACTGCAGCCTGAGACCAAGCATCTGAGCATAGGAGACAATGACCCACAATCCCACAGTGAGCAAATGAGAAAGAGAAAGAGAGAACCATTTGCTCAGTTGTGATCATGTGACATTCAACCTCACCTACAACTCATATTGCAAGACATCGTTTGTTTATGAAGCTAAAATTTATTAGAAATGTTTGCTCATCTTGCAGAATACTCACAGAACAAGTTACTCACAATCCAAGGGTTTACTGTATTGTGAAATGATCACAATAAGTCTATTTAACACCTATCACCATATATACAGAATTTTTTTCTTGTGATAAGAACTTTAAGAACTACTCTCTTAGCAACCTTCAAATATTCAATATAGTATTATTAATTATAGTTTCCATGCTGTATATTACATCCCTAGGACTTATGTTACAACTAAACGGTTGTAGATTTGTCTCCCTCACCCATTTCACCTGCCTCCCCACCACTTTTTGCCTCAGGGCAACCACCAGTCTGTTCTTTTTATCAATGAACTTTGTGGATTTTTTTCTAAGTACTTTTATGATTTCATTGATCAGATGTAATTGCTCCATCGTGAATTTTTTTTTTAAGTTTATGTATTTATTTTGAGAGAGAGCACATGAGCCCGGGAGGGGCAAAGAAAGAGGGAGAGAGCAAGAATCCCAAGCAGGCTCCACACTGTCAGTGCAGAGTCTGATTCAGGGCTCAAAGTAACAAGCCGTGAGATTATGACCTGAGCTGAAATCAAGAGTGGCACACTCAACTGACTTAGCCATGCAGACACCCCAGTGAATTTATTTTTAGTATAATGAGGTATCCCAACACCATTTTTTGAATTAACCATCTTTCCTCCACTGATTAAAAATACTCACCATTTCATGTTGTAAAATATAATGGTTACTGTTTTATCAACTTTATAAGTATTTTAGGACAAAAACAATTATATTTTCATGTGTTAAGGTATTTCCTTATGGGAAATCCAACAAGAAGAAATAATAATTCAAAATATTTATGCATTCAACATAGGAGCACCCAAATACATAGAACAGTTAACAACAAACAAAAAGGAACTGATAATAATAAAATAATAGTAGAAGACTTTAACACCCCACTTACATCAATGGACAGATGTTTTAAACAGAAATCAACAAGGAAACAACAGCTTTCAGTGACACAATGGACCAGATGGATTTGACAGATAAAGCAAAACCTTGGTTTGTGAGCATAATTAATTCCAGAAACATGGTTGTAATCCAAAGCATTCATATATCAAAGCAAATTTCAAGAACCATTGGCTCAGTTGTGATAATATGACATTCAGCCTCACATACTACTCATGTTGCAAGATATCACTCGTTTATTAAGTTAAATTTTATTAGAAATGTTTTCTTGTCTTACAGAACACTCATAGAACAAGTCACTCACAATCCAAGATTTTACTGTATATTCAGAACATTCCATCCTAAAACAGCAGCATACACATTCATTTAAGGTGCACATGAAACATTCTCCAGAACAGATCACATATTAGCCCACAAAACCAGCCTCAATAAATTCAGGAAGATCATACTCATACCATCCATCTTTTCTGACCACACTGCTGTGAAACTAGAAATCAATCACAAAAAAAATCTGGAAAGACCACAAATATACAGAGGTTAAATTACATGCTACTAAACATGAATAGGTCAACCAGGAATCAAAGAAGAAATTAAAAGGCATATGGATACAAATGAAAACACAATGGTTCAAAATCTTTGGGATACAGCAAAAACAGTTGTAAGAGGGAAGTTTATAGCAATAAAGGCCTACTACTTAAAGAAGCAAGAAAAATCTCAAATAATCAACTTAACCTTACACCTAAAGGAGCTAGAGAAAAAATAACAACAAATGAAGCCTAAAGCCAGCAGGAGGAAGGAAAAAACAAAGATGAGAGAAGAGATAAATGATATAAATACTTAAAAAACAATAGAACAGATCAATGAAAGTAGGAGTTAGTTCTCTGAAAAAAATCAGTAAAATTGATAAACCTCTAGCCAAATTTATCAAAAAGAAAAATGACCCAAATAAACAAAATCACAAGAAAGGAGAAATAACAACCATCACCACAGAAATACAATCATTAAGGGAATATTATGAAAAACTACATGCTAACAAATTGGACAACCCAGAAGAAATGGATAAACTCCTATAAACATCTAAACTCCAAAACTGAAACAGGAAGAAATATAAAATTTGAACAGACTGATAACCCCCAAAGAAATTGAATCAGTAATCTAAAAATTCCCAACAAACAAAAGTCCAGAACAAGATGGCTTCACAAAAGAACTCTATCACACATTTAAAGAAAAGTTAATATCAGTTCTTCTCAAACTTTGTTTAAAAAATATGAGGAAGGACAACATCCAAATTCATTCTATGAAGGAACATTTCCCTGATACTAAAACCAGATAAAGACACCACTGAAAAAGAGAACTACATCTCTGATGAAAATAGATCCAAAAATCCTCAACAAAATATTAGCAAACAATCTAACTATACATTTAAAAAATCGTTTACCATGATCAAGTGGGATTTATTCCTAGGTTACAAGGACAGTTCAATATTTGCAAATCAATCAACATGATACATCACATTAATGAAAGAAAGAATAAGAACCATATGATTATTTCAATGGATACAGGAAAGGCATTTGACAAAGTACAACATCCATTCATGATAAAAACCTTCAACAAAGTAGGTTTACTTTACACCTCAACGTAATAAAGGTCATATATGAAAAATCCACAGAAAACATCATCCTCAATGGGGAAAAACTGAGAGTTTTTCCTCTAAGGTCAGAGATAAGAAGGCTCTCCACTCTCACCACTTCTGTGTAATGTAGTACTGGTAGTCGTATCTATAGAAATCAGGCAACACGGGGCGCCTGGGTGGCTTAGTTGGTCAAGCGTCCGACTTTCGCTTAGGTCATGATCTCGCGGTTCGTGGGTTCGAGCCCCGCGTCGGGCTATGTGCTGACTGCCAGCTCAGAGCCTGGAGCCTGTTTCAGTCTGTGACTCCCTCTCTCTCTGACCCTCCCCTACTCACACTGTCTCTCTCTCTCCTAGAAATAAATTTTTAAAAAATTAAAAAAAAAAGAAATCAGGAAACAAAAAGAAATAAAAGGCATCCAAATCAGCAAGGAAGAAGCCAAATTTTCACTATTTACAGTTGACATGATATTATGAATAGAAAACCCAAAAGACTCCATCAAAAAACTGTTAGAACTGATAAATTCAGCAAATTTGCAGGATAAAAAAAATCAATGTACAAAAAAAATAATCTGTTGCATGGAATATTATACAGCCATAAAAAGGAATGAAATCTTGCCATTTTCAATGACATGGATGGGGCTAGAGAATATTATTCTATGCAAAATAAGTCAGAGAAAGACAAATTCCATATGATTTCACTCATATGTAGAATTTAAGAAACAAAACAAAATAATGGGGGGAAAAAAGAGGGAGAAAGAGAGACAGACAAAGAAAGAGACTCTTAACTAGAGAACAAACTGTTGGTTACCAGAGATGAAGTGGGCAGGAGGATGTGTTAAATGGGTGATGGGGTTTAAGGAGGAAACATATCATGATGAGCACCAGGTAATATATGGAATTGAATCACTATATTGCACACCTGAAACTAATACAACACCTTATGTTAACTGGAATTAAAATATAAACTTTAAGAAAAAAAGATATTTCCTTATTACATTTAAACATGTGAACTATACCACAAGTTTCAATATCCTAACTTGGCATTTCTTTACTTTTAAAATATACTAGGGGCACCTGTGTGGCTCAGTGGGTTGAGCACTGACTTTGGCTCAGGTCATGATCTCACAGCTAATGAAATCAAGCCTCACTTTGGGCTCTGTGCTGACAACTCAGAGTCTGGAGCCTGCTTCAGATTCTGTGTCTCCCTCTCTCTCTGCCCCTCCCCTGTTCATGCTTCATCTCTCTCACTCTCAAAAATAAAAATAAAAAACAGTAAAAGAAATTTTCTTTAATAAATAAAGAAAATACACTAGGAACCTCAAACAGGATACTGGCCAAGGTTTTTCTTAACTGTGAGAGGCCCCTGAGAAATATGACCAGTTATCTGGCAGCTCCACTTACGCAAAATACCCTAAGTTCCCCTAAGCAACCCAATTCAGAAACATAGAGAATGAGGCCTTGTCTTAGAGAAAACACCCTCTGCTGCAGAGACTTTTGAACAAAGATCAAGATGTTTACGTCACAAAGGTAATGATTGCGGTGATCTCAGAGACAATGATGGCAAGAGGTGACACATAGAGGACTGAAGGAGCCCAATAAAACACCTAATCTGTTATATCCACCACTAGAAAGGCCTCAGAAGTCACTGACAAAGAAAGTGTTCCATCCAGTCCCCTGCAACAGGATGGGCAGTGGGCAAGGTGGGACAGGCAGGGAAGGGTACACAGTGCTTTTGTTTGTGTTTGGAGGTTGGCTGTGATTTAGGGCAGACTTTTTGGTTTTGGTTTTTTGTTTTCCTGTTTGTTCCATGAAGTGGGTTCTGCACCTTTCTCATTGCCCTGAGTTGTTTTGATTGGATCCCAAGATGCTTTCCCCAGGGTATGTTTTGGGAAAAAGCTCAGAATAGTTACATTACATCGAGTTCTCTTGATTATTAAGTGACAAGGATAGGATAATAGAAGCTTGCTTTTTATTTTTTTCTCTCTTGAATCTGAAACAAGTTTACTGCCAGAAATGGATGCAGATAAAATTATTTTCAAGTGACTGGGACTTGGAATCACCCACAGAAAAGATTCTCCTATTTAACGTCAGAATGCAAAACAAGAAGGATGTTGGGGTTTTTTGGTAATGGTTGTTCAGCTCAATTATATCCATTTCCCATGGGAGTAGGTGGATAAAGAATACAAGATATACACTCCAGTCCTTCCACCCCCAGGAGGAGTTAACATATATCAAAAACAGACAATACCCTAATTTCCTCTCGCTTATAGTACAGACCTCTTAGAGGCAGAGAGAAGAAACGGCTTTCATTTCTCATAATATAATACCTAGAGGGACGTTAGAGAGTATTGATCTGAATGGCCTCGTTTTAAAAATGAGAAAATTAAAACCATCCAAAACCCATTCGTGAGAGTAATAAGGCTCCATGCTGAGTGCTCTGTATGGAACGCTCAATTTACTCCTCATCACAACCATATGGAGTAGACAATGTAGTTAGGCCCATTTTCAGAAAGGTTCAGTCTCTAGGCTGTCAATATATAACTGATGGAAGAATGAATGAATGAGGAATTCTAATGCATTTACTCTGTTGTTGCATTCTTTCCTGAGGAGCTCTCTGGACAGGTCATCGTTCCCCCATCAAATCTAGTCCTTTCTTGGGGTTCTTGGTCTCTGTAAATGGCTCATCGCACATCACTGACATAAGCCAGAAATGTAGGAGTCTCCTTAATATCTTCCTCTCTCACATGTACCTTGAGAATGCTTCACCAGGTCCTGATTGTTTGAACTCCTAAAGTTCTCCTGAATTCATCCACAGCTCTCCACCCACCACCATCACTCCCTTCATCCAAACTACCATCATCTCTCACCTAATGACCACAGCCATCTGCTCACTATGTCCCCACATGCATTCTGGGCTTCCTTCAATCTGCCTTCCAGGGCCCTCCAGCAAAGGTGGCCTTTTCCAAAGACATGGTTTGAGGCCCAAAGCCCTTACATGGGACAAAGCATGGCAGACACCCTAGCTTGAGATCTAAGGAGTTGCCTAAAAGGCGAATGTCCAGGATGCAATACACACTAACACTGGTATATAGGACCCAAAGCAACTCCACTCTGATCTCTAACCCAGACTGCTACTGATTTCAGTAGCAATTGAACCTTCTAACAAGGCTCTCAGAGAAGATACTGCAAAAAAGCAACAAAGCAACATTTCTTCCAACATGGGTTTTTTTCAGCCTCAACTCCCATGCTGTCCATAGGACTGCATCTTGGTTTTCATTCTTGCCCCATACTGAGCTCTTTGCAATCATATCATCACCTTTTCATTCATCAGAGAGTTAACAAAGCCTACAGTAGACAGCTACACCTGTCTTCAGCCCAGCCCCAAGAGCAGATATTAGATTGTTAACACTTATAGGCCATAGTTTATATTCACAAGACCTTAACCATAGGTGAGGGCCAGTGAACAAGGGAATAGATATGCTCTCATTTTCAAATACTAGAGGAGTATCTGTGGGGAATAAACAGGAAACTAATAACAATGGCTGCATCAAAGAGTGGACCTGCTGGGCTGGGGAACAGCCATGTGTGAAAACTGTCAGTCAATATTTGTATTGCAAGCACTAAAGACAATTTAAGTAGGAAGGGAGATTGTTACAAGGATAGTGGATGGCTCAGATGCTGCCCGAATCAGGCATGGGGGATTAAAAAGTCAAAGGCAGTGGCCCCAGACAATTCCACCTTCTTCAATGAGGAGCAGGAAAGAAGTATGAGAGAATCCCTTGCCTCAGAAAGAAGGAAGTATCCTCCAACACTGCACAGGGGTTCAGGATCTAAGCAGCCAAAAAGAATTACAACCCAATAATTACAATTGCAGGTATATTCAAAAGCATTGAAGGCAGGGACTCAAACAGTTGTTTGTAAAAATGTTCATAGAAGCATTATCCACGATAGCCAAAGGTTTTTAGAAACAACCCTAATGTCCACTGATAGAAGAATGGATAAACAAAATGTGATGTGTACATACCATAGAATATCATTCGGTCTTAAAGAGAAATGAAATTCTGATAATGCCGGAACACAGATGAACCTTGAAGACATACTAAGTAAAATAGGTGAGTCAACAAAAAGACAAATACTGTCTGATTCCAATTTTATGAGTAGTCAAATTCTCAGAGGCAGAAGGTAGAATGGTGGTTACCAAGGGCTGGAGGAAGAAAGGGAAAATCATTGTTTAATAGGTACAGAGGTTTCGTTGAAACCCAAAAAAGATACTGAAAAAGTTGTGGATGTAGATATTGGTGATGGTTACCCAAACTCATGAACTTACTTAAGGCCATTGGTTATATGTATACTAATGTAAAAATGATAAATATTATGTATTTTTTACCACAATCATAAAAAGGGTTGCAAACACCCACAACATGCATTTTTCACTGTAGATTCTTCTATACATTTATATTCATGGGCATGTATTACTTATTTAAAGGAGATTTTTTAAATTAAGGAATTTATACAGTTATAGGATGTGCTTTCAACTATGTAAAAGTGGGTCTACTATATCTTAGAAACAGTAAATCATTGAGAAAAAAACTGCAAAGGCCAAAAACTGCATCTGTGTATAAATATATTCATCAATGTAAATAAATTCACTCATTGCTGTTGCTCCCACAGACGCAAGGAACAGACTCTCTCCCTTTCTTCCCTCTCCTCAGCATCCAACCCCAGCTTCTTGTCACACACATCGTAAATTTCATAATTTTAGCAATCTCTCAATCAAAAAAAATTTTTTTGGCACAAGATTTATCACTCCCCCAAAATATAATGCAAATTATATTTTTAATGCCTGGAGTATTAATTTGAGAATGTGAACAATTGCAGGATTATCTCAAAAAGACTTGCAGTTTCCCNCCTTAACCATAGGTGAGGGCCAGTGAACAAGGGAATAGATATGCTCTCATTTTCAAATACTAGAGGAGTATCTGTGGGGAATAAACAGGAAACTAATAACAATGGCAGCATCAAAGAGTGGACCTGCTGGGCTGGGGAACAGCCATGTGTGAAAACTGTCAGTCAATATTTGTATTGCAAGCACTAAAGACAATTTAAGTAGGAAGGGAGATTGTTACAAGGATAGTGGATGGCTCAGATGCTGCCCGAATCAGGCATGGGGGATTAAAAAGTCAAAGGCAGTGGCCCCAGACAATTCCACCTTCTTCAATGAGGAGCAGGAAAGAAGTATGAGAGAATCCCTTGCCTCAGAAAGAAGGAAGTATCCTCCAACACTGCACAGGGGTTCAGGATCTAAGCAGCCAAAAAGAATTACAACCCAATAATTACAATTGCAGGTATATTCAAAAGCATTGAAGGCAGGGACTCAAACAGTTGTTTGTAAAAATGTTCATAGAAGCATTATCCACGATAGCCAAAGGTTTTTAGAAACAACCCTAATGTCCACTGATAGAAGAATGGATAAACAAAATGTGATGTGTACATACCATAGAATATCATTCAGTCTTAAAGAGAAATGAAATTCTGATAATGCCGGAACACAGATAATGCCTTGAAGACATACTAAGTAAAATAGGTGAGTCAACAAAAAGACAAATACTGTCTGATTCCAATTTTATGAGTAGTCAAATTCTCAGAGGCAGAAGGTAGAATGGTGGTTACCAAGGGCTGGAGGAAGAAAGGGAAAATCATTGTTTAATAGGTACAGAGGTTTCGTTGAAACCCAAAAAAGATACTGAAAAAGTTGTGGATGTAGATATTGGTGATGGTTACCCAAACTCATGAACTTACTTAAGGCCATTGGTTATATGTATACTAATGTAAAAATGATAAATATTATGTATTTTTTACCACAATCATAAAAAGGGTTGCAAACACCCACAACATGCATTTTTCACTGTAGATTCTTCTATACATTTATATTCATGGGCATGTATTACTTATTTAAAGGAGATTTTTTAAATTAAGGAATTTATACAGTTATAGGATGTGCTTTCAACTATGTAAAAGTGGGTCTACTATATCTTAGAAACAGTAAATCATTGAGAAAAAAACTGCAAAGGCCAAAAACTGCATCTGTGTATAAATATATTCATCAATGTAAATAAATTCACTCATTGCTGTTGCTCCCACAGACGCAAGGAACAGACTCTCTCCCTTTCTTCCCTCTCCTCAGCATCCAACCCCAGCTTCTTGTCACACACATCGTAAATTTCATAATTTTAGCAATCTCTCAATCAAAAAAAATTTTTTTGGCACAAGATTTATCACTCCCCCAAAATATAATGCAAATTATATTTTTAATGCCTGGAGTATTAATTTGAGAATGTGAACAATTGCAGGATTATCTCAAAAAGACTTGCAGTTTCCC
>NW_027532407.1:4441235-4494066 GCF_008692635.1 Crocuta crocuta
AACAATGGAGGATGTGGAAACTGTCACTGTCCTGGAGAGTGCAGAAGGCCAAAATGGACCTCCAGTAGCATTCAGATGAAACTACAAAGGATCAGGTTAGTTAGCCTCTATTTCTTGGCTGATGCTTTTACACCATGATATCACAGCATTCATCCATGATAGCAGAAGTACACAAGACAAAATAACTTACCAACGAACCTTTAGAATCCTGGTATGTGTCCAGCAGTGTAACCTCAAGTCTCTATTCTGCTAAATCTAAGATGTCAAATGGAAGAGGGAAACTGTCCAGCTCTTCAGTGTCCCCTGTTGAGCTTCTTGAGAATGGGAAGCAGGTTTTGTTCACCATCCAATGCCTGACACATAGTAAGCGCTTAAAAGAGGTTTGCAGGGATGCCTGAATGAGGAAACAGATCCAGAGCACTTTGCTGCACATGCAAGTATGACAAATAATCGATGGCTTCGCCTCCGTAGACTGACAGCAAGTGGATCATGAGCCCAAGTCAAGTTGCCATCCTGCTGAGCAGTGGCCGGGAAAGTAGGGACTTCAGTCATTCCATAAGCACTTAGTGAATGGCTCCTCTGTTGCCGACACTGTACCAAACTCTGAGGGTGCACAGGAAAAGGGGATACTGCCCCTGCACTTTGGCTGCTTCAGTTGCTTTCAGCCTAGAGAAAGACTGATGTGTCCGCCTACAACTACAGCGCAGAGTGGGAAGCGCCTCCTATAGGAGGCCGTGGGAGCCCCACAGAGGGAGCAACAGATGGGGGAACCACTACGAGCCGAATTTCAAGCAGAGACAGGCGGCCTGTGGTGGAGGAAGGAATAGCAGGGTAAATGCTCCAAAATGGCCCAGAGAGCAGGCCTGGGAGCAACATCACAGGAAGAGGGGGCTGCAGAGGCAGGAGCCAGAAGGAAAGCTGGAGGTGTTGGAAAAAGAAAAAGATAAATGTCAAGGTGCTCGGGGGTGACTGAAGACAACTTGCCCTCTCTGTGTTCCCTGGAAGAGCTCTAAAAGGAGATTGGGCCAGCTGGCTGGCTTCTGAGGGTAGCACATCAGCAGTGAGAGAAGGCTGGGGGCTGGAGAAGGCTCCATTGGAGCCCAGAGGAGCGTCTATATGAAGAAAAGAGTTGGACACCATTGCCTTCCTGTCTTTAGGACATGGCATTGCTCTGAGAAGGTTTCTGACTGCTCTCTGTCCCCACAGTGGCAGGTAGGGCCCATAACTTGAGCCTGTGCTGAAGCCAAAAGAGGTTGGGTTGTATGGGGAGGAGGTCAGGATCCTCAATTTTTTTTTTAATGTTTTATTTATTTCTAGGAGAGAGAGAGAGAGACAGCGCGAGCAGGGGAGGGTCAGAGAGAGAGGGAGTCACAGACTGAAACAGGCTTCAGGCTCTGAGCTGGCAGTCAGCACAGAGCCCGACGCAGGGCTCGAACCCATGAACCGCGAGATCATGACCTAAGCGAAAGTCGGACGCTTAACCGACTAAGCCACCCAGGCACCCCTCCTCAATTTTTTTTCTAATCCAGATTTTCCAGTACTACATCTTGAATTCCCAGTTCTCATCTATAAAGTGAGCAGAAAGACCAGGTATCTGAAGTCCATTCCAGTCCTATGAGTCTCTGACTCCTTGACTTAGGATCCATTCCAGGTATAGCAATACATGGTGCTATGGGCTAAATTATGTCCTCCAAACTTTGTATGCTGAAGTCCTAAGTCTTAGCACCTCGGACTGTGGCTGCATTTGGAGATAGAGCCTTTAAAGAGATAATTAAGGTTGAACAAATCATATGGGTGGGTCCTAATCTAGTCTGACTGGTATCCTTTTAAGAAGAGGAAATTTGGACAAACAGAGGGACACAGGAACACAGAAACTCACAGACAAAAGGCAACATGGGGAGAAAGTAAGAGAGCTGCCATCCACAAGCCAAAGAGAGAGGCCTTGGGAGAACCCAAACCTGACACTGATCTTAGACTTGATTTTAGACTTCGAGCCTCCAGAACTATGAGAAGATAAATTTCTGTTGTTTAAGCCACCAGTCTATGATATTTTGCTATGACAGCCCTAACAAACTAATGCATATGGTAACAGACCAACTGTTAAAAGGTTAAATTGTCCAGGAAGAGGACATCCTCAACTAAAACAGCCTCTGGTTGTTTTGACGCTCAGCCAGTTTGCCTGGGGCTCTGTGGCATGACTAATAAGATGCAATTCAATATAATAAGCACTGGCTGAAAACAGCCACTATGAGAGGCACTGGCAGTACACACCTAATTCTCCAAAGTCTTGGTATTGAGAGGAGAGGGAGAAAAGTCAATCAAAAATCTAACACCAGCCAAACCCCTAAATCTCTTCTCTTTCCATATGTGACATCTGCCTTCAACAACTGATGGATTCTCCTCACCTGGGGCTAGCCCAGTCTCTCCTAGAGGTGCTAATCAGCCACAAGTAAGCATGAAAAGAAAGAAAAATACAGAAATCCACAAACTTGGATTAGCCATTGCTACAGAGGAGAAGCTGAGATGGCTCCTCAGGAGGGACTCCCACTCTCAAAGGGAGAAGACAATTCAGGCAGGGAAGGGATGTAGAAAACTTTCTGGCATTTGTAATCACTAAGGCAGGAAGCTCCTAAATGGAAAAGGACAATTTGAAAGCATGTACGTCATTTTCTCAGATAAGCCCAAAAAAGCGTGGAAAAAAGAGAAATCTCACATCTGAGCTCTTTCTTTGGAAAAAATATGATGCAATAGAGAGAGAAAAAGAGGCCTGGAAAATGAAAAGAGGGAAAGAAAGATCTGAAGCTTGTTTTATTTTTATAATTAATATCCTGTCAGAGATGAAGATCTTTAGAAGCCATTCTATTATCACAAACCTCTAAGTCATCAACGGAGTTTGAATGAGAACACAGAGGCCAAATATTCTACCTCAGCATCTTAAAAGGCAAAGTTCCACACACTGACCTGAAGGTTCCTAGCATACTTATTGGGGACCTAAGCCTTATCAGGATCCACAGGAAGTGACCCCTCCTCAGGAGAGCCCAGAGCTCTCACTTTTAAAGTGACAAAGATCTTAACTCAATTCCTGAAGCCTGGAGCTTGCCAGAAAGCAGAGCATAAAGATTTTTATTTCTAAATGTTCCTTTTGAAATTCTGTCTTCATTTATACCCTTCTCCATCAGAGAAGAACAGCTACTATCCTTCCAGGTGTTCTCTTCTTTCTCAGGAAAAGCTGGCAGTTGCTTCCAGGACCTGACTGTGTAGACTCCATCCTTGCCCCACAGCCCAAGACCTTGGTCCAAGTCTTCAGAGCTCTCAGCAACCCTAGGCCAAACTACAGCTCTCACTATCACTGGCCTGCAGCCCAAGGCAGGAAATGTTCATCTGCCTGAAACTGGGATCATCAGCAGCAAATGGGAATGGGGATGCTCTGTGGACAATCATCTTAGAGAATCAGAAACAGGGTCTGAGATTTGCATAAATGTGAAGCTGGTGTTTGAACCTGAAAGATACCTGATTGTTAAAGAACATAGAATAGACACCATGTGTTCTTAAAGGAAGATCATTGGACTAGGGGTCTCTGGGGTCTAGCTCCATCTTTGTTTTGTGACCTTGAACAAGTCACCTAACTTCTCTGGACCTCTGTTTTTATCACTAGAAGAAAGCAAGTGTCAGATTAATCTCTAAGATCTGATCAAACTACGTGTGTCATGGCTTTAGTTTCTTCAATCATTCTGGTTAATGTTCATGGAAAACAATCTTCAAGGGGTGCCAATGTGGCTTAGTTGGTTGAGTGTCTGACTTAGGCTCAGGTCATGATCTCAGGGTTCATGGATTTGAGCCCCACATCAGGCTCTGTGCTGACAGCTCAGAGCCTGGAGCCTGCTTCAGATTCCGTGTCTCCCTCTCTCTCTGCCCCTTCCCTGCTCGCGTGCTGTCTCTCTCTCTCTCTCAAAAGTAAATAAACATTTTTAAAAATTTAGTAAATTAAAAAAAGAAAATCCTCAGCCCTCATAAGATCATGACTTTTATTAATAGTAAGTTATTAAAGTGTCACAAATCGGAAATACTATTTTCTGATTCTATAGTAGATATTTTTCATTCTTTTTTGGCTGCCCTGTCTGTGTTGAAGGAGTCTCCTACCTTAAGAGGTGTTATGGGTTAAACTGTGTCTCCCCTAATGTTGAATTCTTAACCCCCAGTACCTCAGTGTATGGTCGTATTTGGAAATAGGGTTGTTGTAGATGTGAATAGTCAAGATGAGGCCATACCTGAGTAGATCAGGCCCCTCATCCAATGTGACTGTTATCCATATAAAAGGGGGAATTTGACACTGAGATACACACACACACACGCACACACACACACACACACACACACAGAGTGGACCGTGAGGTCTGGAGGTTGCTGCCTTGAGTGGAGGACTCACAATAAGCTGGGCGGGGCCGGAACACATCCTCCCCTCCTGCCTTCAGAGGGAAGCCCTTGATCTGGGACCTCCAGCCCCCAGAACCGTATGGCAGTAAGTGTCTGTCGTGGAAGGCACCCAGTGTGTGGCCTTTGTGAGGACAGCTGTAGCTCACTTATGGAAGAAGTAAACCCACTTGCCACTACAAATTTGAAAATACTAGCTCCTTGTGAGCAGGGTTCTACTGATGGGACACACTTGCACAGCTAGTAATGCAGAGGCAGGGACCGCAAAATCCAGGCAGATGACACACGGTGGCAGCCACTGCATGCAGCTCGAGAGGCAGTCACAATTGCAGCTGCAACAGCCAGGCTGGACACCAGAGCACCTGCAGTGACATCAGCACCCGAGAGCAAGGGCACCAGGGTCTCTGCAGGACCAGCTCTGCAGCCTGACTTGAGGGGTGGGGGTGTCCCTTGGAGACTGCTGGCCCTTCTGGAGACTCCTGAGTTACCTGTTACTTTTTCATGAATGTCCTTCCTAATTCAACTCATCAGAGGAGGTTTCTGTTGCTCACCTAAAACAGCTCCCAACACAGAGTAGGTCCCAGGTTGTTCTAGACTCTGGGTCTGGAGTTCTCTCTTGTCCAGCAAGAGAGCAAATGCAGGATAAAATGCAAGAGAGGCTAATGTCTAGGAGGAGACAAGAGCTCCAAATAAGGGTCCTTGATCCATTTTTATTAAGATCAGAAGGCTTATAAGCATGATGGACATGCACAAAGAGACAGTGAAACCATGAACATTAACTCATGGGCATGAGGGAAAGGGGGTTTTGAAGATATGCCGTGTTAGGGGTTTGGGTGAATCCAAAACAAAGTCTTGTTACCAGGCACATGGTTGTTTATGGCAGGCATGAGGCGCCAAGTCTGTTTATCTTAGCTAGTTTAGGGGACCAGACAGACAGTGCAAGCTACCTCAAGGTCAACAAGGCACCTTTCTTCTGCTAATTTCTCTGGGCAATTAGGTCCTCATCCTGCTGCGGACCTGCGAAAGCAGCTTTCTGCTATTGTACTAAATTGGGGGGTGTTTCTGCCCTGAATACCTAATCTTGTTTACCTAATCTTGAATGCTTTCATCCTGAGATTTCCTATGCCTACGCCTTTGTTCAATACTGGGAGCACTTTGCCTTGTTTACCTAAACTTGTTTACCTAATCTTGGATGAATTCATCCTGAGGCTTCCTATTCCTATATGTCTTGTTAACCCATGGGTGCAAGCTCAGGAAATTCCTAAGCTTATTCCCCATACCGGGTATTTGTCAGTGTTGAATAAATCCTGAATTGACATAAGCAGTAATATATAAATCACACAATTTTCTCTAATTATTCAGTTTAATATACTGAATATACATGTACTTTGTGAATATCAAAATAATAATTACTGCTATTGAATGAACATGGATCATACACCCTGGCCAAACTCATTACTTGTGACCTCAACAACAGTGGCACCTTGCACTAAGTAGGCCATCCTGACTTTCACAAATGGGGAAACCTGTGTTTGGAGACCTGCCAAGATATGGAGCTAGCAAATGGCAAATACAAGGTTTGAACCCAGGCATTCTGGCTATAATATATGTGACCAAAACTCTCCAGAACAATAGTGAAAATACTTTAATGTTTATTTATTTTTGGGAGGGAGAGACAGAGTGTGAGAGGGGCAGGGGCAGAGAGAGAGAGAGGGAGACACAGAATCCAAAGCAGACCCCAGGCTCTGAGCTGTCAGCACAGAGCTCAATGCAGGGCTTGACCTCACAAACTTTGAGATCATGACCTGAGCTAAAGCTGGACAATTAACCGACTGAGCCACCCAGGCGCCGCTGGTGCCTCTAAAATGAAATAAAATGTTATAGCAAAGAAAAAAATGCAAAGTTTGATTCTGAATGAACAAAGATTTTAAGTGTGCCTTAATGTCCATTTGTCTGGAAAAAAGTTACATGTGCCTTTTCCTTGAATAATAAACTAGAAATCTTTTGCTGTTCTGGTAATGGCCCAAAGGAAATTGATGTAAACAGCTAAGTAATTTAGGGCACAAATTACTGAGACAATGACAAAACTGGGAAATTAATTTATCTGATAAATTGTGTTGTATCAGCTTGACTTATAAAACCAAATTCATTTTTTGAATGGTTAGCCATTATAAATTCTGAGGTACTTTGTAAAGCTTCTGTTTGGCAAATGAGAACACTTGGGAAAATAAAGACAAACAGTGAAAAGAGATAAAATATCTTGTTCAAAAAAGAAATTACAGGGGCGCCTGGGTGGCTCAGTTGGTTAAGCATCCAACTTCTGCTCACGTCATGATCTCGTGGTTCGTGGGTTGGAACCCTGTGTCGGGCGGTGTGCTGATAGCTCAGAGCCTGGAACCTGCTTCGGTTTCTGAGTCTCCCTCTCTATCTGCCCCTCCTCAGCCCACATTCTCTCAATCTCTTTCTCTCTAAAATAAATAAACATTAAAAAAAACTATGGTAACAATGAAATGCAAAGTCTCTGAACAAATGTCCATTCTCAAGTTTGCCAGAGACGTCACCATCAGAATCAAAGCATGTTTTGTGAAAGAGTACTGGTAAGAAGCCAATGGTGTGGGTGACAGTAACAAATAGCTGTTGGAGCTTCTCAAGCAAGGAAAAGCCAGTTCAGCAGGACCTTGGCATCCCAATCTCAGGGAGAAGCTCTCAGGACTCCCTGCTGGAACTAGGTACTTCCCTATGTGTCCATCCAGAATCATACCAAGTTTCACTGGTCACCTCCCATGCTGAGATTGGAATTAAGCCATTGGAGCTCTTTCTAGCCTGTCCTGGAGAGGATAGGTCACTTCTCAGGCCCTTGGCTTTCTCACACCGAGTGAGGAGCAACTTGCTTTACCCATCAGACCTTCAGGGCTGTCAGTGGAGAATGGAGCTCCTAAAATCCTTGCAAGTTTCCCAGAGGGCTTCCAGCAAGGCTCCATTTAGCACCTAGTTACTTCCCTTCCTAGCTTTTCCTGAACCTCTGGACTCAGAAGTATCATGGGGATTCTCAAATTCCACATATGAGTGAAATATGATATGTCTTTCTCTGACTCATTTCACTTAGGATAATACCCTTCAGTTCCATCCACATTGTTGCAAATGGCAAGATTTCATTCTTATTTGTCCCTGAGTAGTATTTCATTGTATGTGTGTGTGTGTACCACATCTTTATCTACTCATCAGGATCACTGGGTTCTATTCCTAAAGGCAAATGGCAAGATTTCATTCTTATTCATCACTGAGTACTATTTCATTGTATGTGTGTGTATGTGTGTGTGTACTACATCTTCTTTAGCTACTCATCAGGATCACTGGGTTCTATTCCTGAAGGCAAATGGCAAAATTTCATTCTTTTTCATCATTGAGTAGTATTTCATTGTGAGTGTGTGTGTGTGTGTGTGTGTGTACACATTTTCTTTATCCACTCATCAGAATCACTGGGTTCTATTCCTGAAGCCAAGACTACACTGTATATTAACTAACTTGAATATAAATAAAAGGAGGGAAAAAGAATTATCACAGGGAAGCTGAGGGTTCCGAAGCTTGACAAGGCAAAGGCTTCAAGTTCAAGATTCAAATAAGGTTCAGGGAAACAGTTGGACCAAATCTACTAAAGCTAAATATATGATTGTCTCATGGCCTAGCAATTCTACTGCCAAGTATCATACTCACAAACAGTGTGTGCATAATGGACAAAACTTGACTCAATCCAAATGTATGTCAACAACGCAATGCATTAACTATGGCATATTCATATATTACAAAGAAAGAATAAACCACTTTTATATTCAACAATGTAGATATAATGTTGAGTGAAAAGAAGGTAGATACCAAATGTACATACTATATGATTCCATTTATATGAAGTTCTAGAACAGGTAACACTAATTTGTAGTGAAAGAGGTCAGAAAAGGGGTTACTTCTGGGAGAGAGAGTGGATGTTAACTGGGAGGGAACATACAGGAACTTTTGGAATGCTGTGAATGTCCTAGATATTTGTCCTGATAGTGATTACATGAGTATAAACTTGGGTAAAAATTCAAATAATCTGCATGTTTTATATGTATATGAATATTTTTTAAGTTTATTTATTTGCAAGAGCAAGAGAGGGGGAGGGGCAGAGAGAGAATCCCAAGCATGCTCTGAACTGTTAGCTCAGAGCCCGATGTGTGGCTTGATCTCATGAACCATGAGACCATGACCTGAGCTGAAACCAAGAGCTAGACATTTAACCGACTGAGCCACCCAGGCATCCCTATATATTAAATAATTTAAAAAAATTTAAGCAGAGGCTTTGAGACTCAGGACTTCAGTCTTAAATTGGTGAGGAATAAAAGATTTCAATTAGAGGTGCTAAGGTTGGAGCTCTCAGGCTTCAGTGCTCAGCATTAAAGATAGTTCAGGATTCAGAGGCTAGAACTGAAATATCTGCAAACAAATAATGATAATCACTACCATCTGTTAAGCACTTTCTAAGTGCCAGGCTCTAGACCAGGCATTTTACAAACATGACCTCATTTAATATTTGCACCAACTTCAAAAGGTAGATGCTGTTATTATCTCCATTTTACACAATAAAGACATGTCTTGCTCGGGACATGCTGCACTGAGTGGCAAAGTCAGGACACAAAAATAGATCTGCCCAGGCTAAAAGGACAGAATGATGTCAAGAGGGGGAAAGAAAGATTTCCGGGTTCGGCTGCTGTAGGTCTTCACATTTCTTGGTAAGAGACTAAAAATTTCAGAAACAGAAGTTCCTCTCCTTCCCTAGTCAACCAAGCAATCAATGCATTACTGAGGAATGCTTTGGGGGCCTGGAGGGCTTAGTCAGTTGAGTGTAAGACTTTGGCTCATGTAATGATTTCATGGGTTCCTGGGTTGGAGCCCCACATCAGGCTCTGTGCTGACAGCTCAGAGCCTGCTGCAGATTCTGTCTCCCTCTCTCTCTCTGCCCCTCCCCTGCTCGTGCATGCTCTCTTTCTCACTTTCAGCAATAAACATATAGATAGACAGATACATGGATGGATGGATGGATGGATGGATGGATGGATGGATGGATGGATGGATGGATGGATTGAAAGAATGAAAGATGATTGAAAGAACAAAAGAACAAAGAATGTTCTAAGGGAACAAATAAGGTCAGATAAAGTGGCTTCTGCTTTTGTCAGTCAGCACTCTTCCTCCCTTTCTTCTGGAACAGGACTAGACAGATATCAGGGTCCCATCACATCCTCTTCCTTGGGCACATGAGGCTCCAGCATTGACACATGGGTTAGAAGGCAGCACTTCACTGAGTCAGAGCCAGAAGCCCCTATGGCCAAGGCCAGAGGGCCACCTTTCACTGCCTTTCCCTTACTACTTGTGCCACTTTGATCTGCCTTTTGTGAGCTGCCCCAGGGTATTTTCAATAAATCCTGTGTTACTGGGGCACCTGGGTAGCTCAGCTGGTTAAGCTTCTGACTTCAGCTCAGGTCATGATCTCATGATTTGTGGGTTTGAGCCTCATGTCGGGTTCTGCGCTGACAGCTCAGAGCCTGGAACCTGCTTTAGATTCTGTGTCTTTCTCTCTCTACCCATTCCCTGCTTGTACTCTCTCAAAAATAAACAAACATTAAAAAATAAGTAAATAAATCCTATGTTATTTAATAGGGCTCTTGGCTATAGCAAAGGAGTCCAATTCGAACCAGCTTAAGTGAAAAGAGGAGTTCATCAGGAAGAACCATGGTGTTTCACTAAAGTCAAAGATAGAAACGCAGTCCCCAGAATGCAGGGGCAGCCTGGAGCCCTGTAGGAACCTGAAGGTCTCTTTACATCATTCCCTCTCTTTTCCCTGTGTATCTTCTCTCTGCTTCCCTGTTACCACAGACCAGTCTCCTCTGCCTTTCTAGCTGGAGAGTGGCATGTGGGCACCCTGCTCCCAGGATTTATACATTCTAGATCATGCATCCAACAAGGAGCCCATCTCTCACTCTTACTCCCAAAAACAAAATTGCAAGGAAAGGATTGATTGGCCAGCTGGGATTAAATGCCCCACCCAAGCAAATGTGGCAGAGGGTCAGGATCATCTAGAAATGGCAACTCCTACCATAATCATGTTAGATGTTTGAGGGAAGAAGAAACTAGTGGAAAAAGATGGTGGACACAATTTGACAGGAATCCACCACATGGACTAACTTAAGCAATCCTTTGACCATAGTGAAAAGCATCAGCTTGGAGCTAAAGGGACTAGCTCTACATTTACCATCTGATGTTAGGCCAGCCTCTGCTTTCTCATTTGCAAAGTAAGGGTAATATTATCTACCTCACGGTGTCACTGAGAGAATTAAGCAAGGAAGAGAGAATATGTAAAGCACTTAGTACACCGCCTAACACACTAAAAGTGTGGAATATTTCTAATTTTATTTTGAAATCAAAATAATCATAGGAAGACTAAGAGTGCCTTGCATATACTGAACTGTTTTTGCTAAAGTGGAGATTTTCCTGAGATATACAGCTTGCTAATATATGGCATTTCACTGGGGCATCTCATGGTTTCAAAAATTTGTTTTAAAAAATACATATAAAATTACCTTGTGCTTGTTACAAAAAAGTGAAAAGCAAGAGGAGAAAATGCTGCAGGTACCCTCCCTGTGCAGCTAATCCCTCCCTGTGAAGCAGACAGCAGTAAACTTTGTCCTTAGGCTGCTTGGATTTGCTAAGGATGAGCACTAAGTATGGACATTTATCAGAGAGAGAAGCTATAAATAAGAAAGTCCTAAAGAGGCCAAAAAGCTAATGAAACTATGGCAGGAGTGAGGGAGAAAGGAGGGGAACTTTCTAGTTGTCAGGGAAGGCATGTGGGAAGTTCCTCTTTCTTTTTCTTTCTTTCCACAGAGCAAAGATAACAATGTACTATTTTAGGAAATCCTGGCTATCTTAAACATATGTCTTTCCAGGACCAATTTAACACCTTGAACTTCATGTTATCAATATCAAGGTGGAATTTTCAAAACACAAAGACAACCGATACTGACTTTGATCACTATGCCAGGGCTTTGTGAAAGTGCCTTGTTAAAAAAAAAAAAAAAAAAGGCCAGTCTCTTGAAACTTACCAGCTTGACCTATCATGGGCTAGGATTCCCAGCACAGTGAGCAACTGACTTCTGGCTCCTGTGGGTATCTGAGAGAACTCCCAATTCCTGCGTCTGAATAAGACTGGAGAAAGTGCTCCATCTATAGTACTTGCTGGAAATCAGCAAAGTGTGTCTAAGAGTATTCAGATTTAGAGCAGCATTTTGTTTATAAAAATTTATAAACAATAACCCACATACAATTAACATCTTCTATGGAATAACTGCTCCTCAGGTAAACAATTTAACTGCAACCTAAGGTTTTAGCCTACATTTATGATATGAAAGGACTCAAGTCTTCTTTATAAACCATTGAAAATTGAAAAAGTTCTCTTTAGCAATATGAAAAATACAATGTGCTCACATGAGAATCATAGAAATCCTCCCGGCAGGGAAAACTTTTTTACAACAGTCCTACAAATAATCATCCAGCTTCTCACTTAACACTTTGAGATGAGCTACTCACTAACTTAGGGGGTGTCCCTGCCATCATTTTTCTCATTTACATTTATACTCATTGGTACTTATTAAACTTTGAAACAAAGCAAAATGAGCCTAACTTTTATACTAAAATACCTTTCCAAAGACAGGACAATTGTCATCGTGCCCAACCTCACCTTCTTTATACCCAGCTAAACTTTGGCAATACTCTCAAAAGACACTTTTTCCAGGTGCCTTAACATCATGAGCAACTTCCTCTAATGTGTTACCATCACTCATGAAACTGGATATTGGGAACTGAACAACATAGCACAAAAAGTGAAGGAAGTTTATGGTCATAGGATGTAGCCAGTGGCTTCCAAGGTGATATGAGCTTTCTTTAGAAACTATATCGCATCATTACTATTGCTTTAAAAACATTAGAAAATGAACTGCTTTCTTTAAGATGTTTTTCACTTACAGTCTTATACTTTATTTCTATTTTCCTTTAAAGCTGCACTTATTGAAGTAGTTATAGGCCAACACTGACCTTAAACTAAACCAATTGTAAAAGAACCAATTGCTGATGCTGGTCAAGAAATGGCTCTTTTGTTGGCAAGCAGAAAGGTCACTAGAGGGCCTTTATAGGAGTAAGCTAAAGAAAATGTCTTTCAAATTGGGCACTCTCTTGAAGAAAGACAGAGAATAAGAAATTATGTGGGCAGCAATTTCCTACACTGGTAGAAGAATAATGAGCCATGAAAAAAGGGAAAGTCACACAAAATTACCACCATGATCAAGTGGGATTCATTCCTGGGTTACAGGGATGGTTCAATATTCACAAATCAATCAATGTGATACATCACATTAACAAAAGAAAAAGTAAGAACCAGATGATCCTGTTAATAGATGCAGAAAAAGCATTTGACAGAATAAAGCATCTTTTCTTAATAAAAAAACCTAGAGAAAGTTGGGATGGAAGGAATTTACTTAAACATCATAAAAGCCATTTATGAAAAGCCCACAGCTAATATCATCCTCAATGGGGAAAAACTGAGAGCTTTCCTTCTGATCAGGAACACGACAGGGATGTCCACTCTCTCCACTGTTGTTTTACATAGTGCTGAAAGTCCTAGCATCAGCAATCAGACAACAAAAGGAAATGAAAGGCATCAGAATTGGCAAAGAAGAAGTCAAACTTTCACTTTTTACAGACTACATGATACTCTACATGGAAAACCTGACAGACTCCATCAGAACTCTGCTAGAACTGATCTATGAATTCAGCGAAGTCACAGGATACAAAATCAATGTACAGAAATTGGTTGCATTTTTGTACCCCAATAGTGAAGCAACAGAAAGAGAAATNGAACCAGATGATCCTGTTAATAGATGCAGAAAAAGCATTTGACAGAATAAAGCATCTTTTCTTAATAAAAAAACCTAGAGAAAGTTGGGATGGAAGGAATTTACTTAAACATCATAAAAGCCATTTATGAAAAGCCCACAGCTAATATCATCCTCAATGGGGAAAAACTGAGAGCTTTCCTTCTGATCAGGAACACGACAGGGATGTCCACTCTCTCCACTGTTGTTTTACATAGTGCTGAAAGTCCTAGCATCAGCAATCAGACAACAAAAGGAAATGAAAGGCATCAGAATTGGCAAAGAAGAAGTGAAACTTTCACTTTTTACAGACTACATGATACTCTACATGGAAAACCTGACAGACTCCATCAGAACTCTGCTAGAACTGATCTATGAATTCAGCGAAGTCACAGGATACAAAATCAATGTACAGAAATTGGTTGCATTTTTGTACCCCAATAGTGAAGCAACAGAAAGAGAAATCAAGAAATTGATCTCATTCACAATTGCACAAAAAAACCATAAGGTACCTAGGAATAAACCTAACCAAAGATGTAAAAGATCTGTATGCTGAAAACTATAGAAAACTTATGAAGGAAATTGAAGAAGGCACAAAGAAATGGAAAAACATTCCATGCTCATGGATCAGAAGAATAAATATTGTTAAAATGTCAATACGACCCAAAGCAATCTACACCTTCAATGCAATTCCAATCAAAATTGTACCAGCATTCTTCTCAAAGCTAGAATAAACAATCCTAAAATTTGTATGGAACCACAAAAGACCCCAAATAGCCTTAAAGTAATGTTGAAGAGGAAAACCAAAGTGGGAGACATCACAATCCTAAACTTTAGCCTCTACTACTAAGATGTAATCATCAAGACAGTATGGTATTGTCATAAAAACAGACACATAGACCAATGGAATAGAGAACCCAGAATTGGACCCACAAATATATGGCCAACTAATCTTTGACAAAGCAGGAAATAGTATCCAATGGAAAAAAGACAGCCTCTTTAGCAGATGTTGCTGGGAGAACTGGACAGCAACATGCAGAAGAATGAAACTAAACTACTTTCTCACACCATACACAAAAATAAACTCAAAATGGATGAAGGACCTGAATGTGAGACAGGAACCCATCAAAATCCTAGAAGAAAAAGCAGGATCCAACCTCACCCGCAACAGTATCTTACTCGACACATCCACAAAGGCAAGGGAATCAAGAGCAAAAATGAACTATTGCGACCTCATCAAGATAAAAAACTTCTGCACGGCAAAGGAAACAATCAATAAAACTAATAGGCAACTGACGGAATGGGAAAAGATAGTTGCAAATGACATCCAATAAAGGATTAGTATCCAAAATCTATAAGGAACTCACCAAACTCCACACCCGAAAAACAAGTAATCCAGTAGAGAAATGGGCAGAAGACATGAACAGACACATCTCCAAAGAGGACATCCAGATGGCCAACTGACACATGAAACAATGTTCAGAGTCACTCATCATCAGGGAAATACAAATCAAAACCACAATAACATACCACCTCATGCTTGTCAGAGTGGCTAAAATGAACAAATCAGGAGACTCTAGATGCTGGCGAGGATGTGGAGAAATGGGCAGCCTCTTACCCTGTTGGTGGGAATGTAAACTGGTGCAGCCGCTCTGGAAAACAGTGTGGAGATTCCTCAAAAAATTAACAATAGAACTCCCCTATGACCCAGCAATAGCACTGCTAGGAATTTACCCAAGGGATACAGGAGTGCTGATGCATAGGGGCACATGTACCCCAATGTTCATAGCAGCACTTTCGACAACAGCCTAAATGTCCACCAGTTGACGAATGGATCAAGAAGATGTGGGTTATCTACACAACGGAATACTACATGGCAATGAGAAAGAATGAAGTCTGGCCTTTTTAGCAATGTCGATGGAACTCAAAGATGTTATGCTAAGTGAAATAAGTCAGGCAAAGAAGGACAGATATCGTATGTTTTCACTCATATGTGGAACAGGAGAAAGTTAACAGAGGACCATAGGGGAGGGGAAGGGGAAACAAACAGTTAAGGAGAGGGAGGGAGGCAAATAATAAGAGGCCCTTAAATACTGAGAACAAACAGGGTTGTTGGGCATGGGTGAGAGGGGAAAATGAGTGATGGGCATGGAGGAGGGCACTTGTTGGGGTGAGCATTGGATGTTATATGGAAACCAACTTGACATTAAACTAAAATAAAAGATGAACAAATAAATAAAATCTGATATCTGAAATTTGGTCGGTAGTAGGCAGTAGCTCTACCTCTCAAGAAAAGAAACAATCCTTGCAAATGCCCTTTCGTGAATCTGAGGTGACATAGTAGAAAATAAGGATGGACCTCTAATCAATAATGAACTAGCTGCTTTGACCTGTGGAAAATAAACCTCAGGTTTTGTCTGTCTTTCAGTGTGACTGAGATTTTCATGGGAGAAAAAGCAGCCAATTATTGGCTGCTTAATTATAAGCACTGTCTTGTTGAGAAATGGAAAAAAAGCAGCATATTGAGCTATGTTGACCTAAGGTGACAGCTTATAAGAATATTAAGGCAAATTTTAAGCATAAATAATATGCTCCATAAGTTATTTCCTACCCAAACTTTTGTTCTTTGCTGATTAAAGGCAAAGCAGCAATGAACTGAACTGCTGGAGTTACTTCCAGCAAAAGAGAGAAGAGATCTCTTATCCTTGCAAATTAATGGGTGAGATGCTCATTTGATTTTGCCACCTGTGAGGGGTTAATGCCTCATTCCTCCTCACAAGATCTGGTGTTCTTCCTACTTTCATGAGGTGTTAGCAGCTTTTTTTTGGAATGTGATTATAAACACACTGTCCAATTATACATTTGGTATCTGAGTCCTTAACCAATGCTCCAGCTTTGCTAGAGCTTACCAAGGAGCCTATTTTCATTTGGGTGAGTTGTTCTCACTGCCTCCTATCTTGGGGCATAAAATCTGTTGTTGGAGCAAATACATTTCAGTTTGGAGGCTTGAGGAGCTAGCTCACCATTGTACCTTCTCAGCAGATTCAGACGTACTTCGAGTCTGCCCTCGGCTCCTGCCAATGTCAGAGAATGGTTTAGCCCTGAAGTCACGGATCTTTCCAGTCTGGGAGATTAAAGCCTGTGAATCAGCAGGGAAGAGCAAAAAGAAAGTTAAAAGAGAGGAAAGGTAGGCCACTGGAAGAAAAGAAGGGAAAGGGACATGTCCCAGGAGCTGCCCCTGCTCCAGACCTCCTAGATGGGGGACATTTCTGAACTGAGTTTAGGGTTCTTCCAGGAACTATTATCAAATGACAGAATATTCTAAATCTTAACATCACTTCCACTTTAAAGTCAGCAAGGTATAGCGAAGGTATGTAGAAGTATGGTTTGAAAAACACAGATTTTGAAGTTAGAAAACCCAGTTCCATTAATAGACTCTGGACACTTACTTAAGCCACTCAGCCTTCTTTGCATCTCCTCATCTGCTCGTTGTCTTCATCTGCTAAATGGGGATAGCACCTGCCAGTGACATCATAGTAAGCACCAAATGACTATGCACATGAAAGTATTCTGGAAACTAATGCACTAAGCAAGGGTAAGTTTTCATTTCAACCATGGGTGGAGGGATGGTTAACAGACTTCTACTTCAGGGATTCTAAGAACTAAAGAATACACACGACAAGCAAAATCAAGATGCCATTGATTTACATCGTTAAGTTACATCCACACTCTAATGGATCTATGCATATTTCTACACATCAAATAACATGGGGAGCCTTAAAAGGAACATGAGTATTTTTCAAATATTTGTAGGGCTGCCATGTGAAAGAGGGTTTAGATGTATCTAGAGTAGCTCAGAGATAGACCCTCAGACTAGCAGACAAAAGCTATAGGGAAACAGATTTAGGAACAATATATTTCAAATATTCAGGACTGTTTGAAACTGGGATGGCTCCCAGTAAGGAAACAAGCGCCTAGATGTTTAAAGTGTTTAAATTGTAAGGAACATAAGTGAACTCATATCTTCTTTGTTGGCTTATGTCCCCCTTGTGTCCAGAACAGTGCCTGGCACAAAGAAATCACTCAGATATGTTGCACAAAGGCATGAGCATATCCTGTGATCACTTTGACTCAAAAGCTACGATTTTGTAATAGATGTTCAATAATAATTCTCCATTCTGTGGAGTCTGTGTCAGTTCAGTAGCTCAGCTGGAAATTTCAAAAGCCATAATCATTTAAAGATTTTCTTCAGGTCAAATTCACAAACCCAGAAGGGCAGCTCTGTATCTTCAGACAAATGGGTAGCAGAAGGTCCAAGCTCATTGTTACACCAAGAGTGTGGGATGGAAAGTAGATAAAATAGTCAAGCCTACACAAATCTATCAACAAAAGCAAATGAGATTGAGGAGAGGGGGAGGGTGCTCTTGAGGTAGAGTTCCAAGAGACTCTGCAGTGTGGAACATTCTCTTGCCCATCCCTGTATCTCTAATACTCCGCACAGTGTCTGGTACAAAGTAGATGCTTAAAAACCATCTGCTGCATTTAGTTGAACTGGAATTTATATTGGACAATCATTAAATTATTTGTCATCTCTTTTCTCATTAGGTTCACATTCAGTTTATCTTTATTCATATGCTTATTTTTATTTCATTGCATAATGTCTTTCTCCCCAGCTACATTACGAACACCATGAGGGAACATGCCTCTTATTTATTGCTGTATGCCAGTATAACCTTGATACACTGTATGGCATATAGGAGGTGCTCTATTACTATCTGTTGAATGAACTGAATGAACACTGGAAGTAGACCTCTGAAATAATTGTGGACATGAAAGAATTCTAGAATCACAGAATCTATCTGTTATTAGAGATCTTGGCAATCTTTTCAGTTACTTATTATTAAGTATTCCCATTTAGGCCAAACAATTTAAGAAATGAAACAATTTAGTCTATGTAAAGTAACAGTAAATGCAATACAAATATCAAGGATATTTCTTCTAAAATGACGTTCAAGAGTATTCACAAGAGTACTAGCAAAAACTCAGCTTCAAAGTTCTTTGAGGGAAACATTTTACTTGTTTACATTTCCATCATCAAATTTCAGTCAATCCAAGGTTTCCAGATTAGCTAAAATAGTCCTCTTCTCTGGGCAACATATTTGGGTTTCCCTTCTCATTGCCACCTGCAACTGGGGACAGGCTGGGCAGGGAAAAGAAATCAAGCCAATCACAGGACATGAATTTTGGCAGCTTTTATAAAAGCCACGGGTGAAGCAGTGTTGTTATTTGGTGCCTCCACAGTTGTCTCTTGGGAGCTTTTCCACTCAGAGTCATCTTCATCTCTTCACTCAAATGTCTATTAAGGCAGCGCTACTCAAAGTATGGTCACCGAATCCATTAGTTACCAGTGGGTGACAAATTAAGAACTTACACCAGCTCGTAAATCAAAACACTGAAGCTTCCTTCATTGGAAAAATCTTGCTGCCAAGATAAAAATATTTATCAGGTGAACTACACTGTGACATAACGGATGTACATCCTGGCAGAATATCCTTACCTGGTGGCAAATCAATAATAAGCAACTCAGAGACTGGCACTTTTAGTAGCATTATGCTAGGCATAAAACCATCACTCTTTCCTGGGGGATCTAAAGGACAATAGGAAGCTTCAAACCAAAGGAACAATTCCCTAGTTATGGATCCTGACACACACACACACACATACACACACATAATTATTTCTAGATCAGGTGGACACAGTATTTACTTTAGGGAGGGAACCACCGAAATGGGGTCTTTGGGCATGACCAGTCTGGTACACAGAAGGTGCATAAAATATTATCAACTCATTTTCTCCTACCCCTGCCCCAATCCATTGTTTTTCAAAGGACTACCTTCTTTAGAATCACCTAAGGAATTGATTAAATCTTCATGTTGCCAGGTCTTCTGTATTAGAATCTCTGGTTAGAAGACCTAGGAAACTACATGCTTAACAGGCATCTGAAAGATTTTTTTATGTATACCAAAACTTGGGAGCCACTGGACTAGGTCAGCTGAGACTGCAAAAAAAAGACCTTATTGCCCATAGAATTTTACAGCTGCAAAAAAAAAAAAAAAAAAAAAAAAAAAAAAGCCCAATAAGTGGGCATTAAGTACGAATTCTTTTGTCCTGGACACACTTATTTCAGAAAGTATGTGACTACAGTGTAGCTGATCAACTAATGCAAATACTACTCAAACAATAAACAGGCTTTGCCCTCCAGTCTGTCTATCATTTACTGTTGAAGCAACCCAAATGTGTGGTATATGGAAGAACAAATTCTTCCTCTATACTTTAAGGTCTTCCTGCTGGATTGAGAATTAAGTTTACAGAAGACAGATTAATAGGAATTTAAAAAGTTTTATTACTTGTGTGCAGAGCCCTAATAATGAAACTGAGACCTCAAGAAATGACCAAGGCATGCCCTTTTTATACTCTTTAGACAAAGAGACAATAAATTTGTGAGGAATTGACAAGATAAAAAAAAATAGATGTTTGGGAACTTTAATTAGTAAGAAATTCTAACCAGAATTTGGGATGAAGTAGGTTAAAAAAGAGTAAAAAAGTTTGTTTCTACAGCTTTCTTGGCTTTAAAGTTCCTATCTCTGGTGATAAGGATGTCTTTTTTTAACCACTTAGTTCAGGGAGAGTACATTTCATATGAGAAATTGATTTTTGCTTTCAGGGGAACAAAAGAGGGTCTGAGGGTCTTTGCATTGGCTGTTTCTTAACTCTTATTTAAAGTAATCAATATGCCATGATGGCATATTTTGAAGCAGCCTGCCCTTGGCCCATGTTTAACTGCTCTTAAACCTCATCGGATTCTTGACTCTGGGTAGCCCATTTCTCAGTACAATACTAAATTTTCAATTATGTTGATTTGAGGAACAATGGATCCTTTGGTTTTGACTTATTTTAACAGAACTTCCTCATCTTAGAAGTAGTCTGGATTTCAATCAATCTTTTTCTCAGCAAGGAAATTTCAAAATAATGGACTTCCTTCAAATAACATTTCTCTCAAATGTCCCATAACTACCTGGCATGCCAGACCCTGCTCAACTAAGCAGTTCGGTGGCACTGCTAGAAGTTAAATCATCGGCACTGCAGTGACAATGTAAAACGGAATGTCAATTTTTAAAATCCCCTCACCATACTGCCTTGTCAACAATAATACCTCTAGGGAGTGCCTGGGTGGCTTAGCCAGTTCAGCATCTGACTCTAGATTTCGGCTCAGGTCATGATCTCACGGTTTGTGGGATGGAGCCCCGCATCCAGCTCTGTGCTCACAATGCAGAGCCTGCTTGGGATTATCTCTCTCCCTCTCTGCCCCTCTCCTGCTCATGTGCTCTCACTCTAAATAAATAAATATTTTTAAAAAACAAATAATGATACCTCTATAAGATAGGCACTAGACCAAGTGCTTTACCATAAAAATTACATTTGCCTGCGGTGACATTAATGCTCAGCCAAGCAACTAATCTCAGTACACAGCCAAGTACACCGGAAGAGGCATCAAAGGCAGAGTCTAAACCACAGGGTGAACACCAAGGAAAGGAGCCAGAATAGGCACCAAAGGTCAGGAACACTGGGTCTACCAGGTAGCAGAGTTAGATACAGCCTCTTATCTGTTCAGCTGTCTCCGCGAGGCTGAACGTTTCATGCTGACTTGCGATATCAAACACATGAGAACCAACAGCCTGGGCAAGTTAAGTCTCCAGTTTTTGAAAAGTTGACTCATAATGAAAAGACTCTCACAAGCTGAAAACATGGTCCATATCAGCTGAATCACACTTTTTAAGAAAGCCATAACCCACTTGTTTATACTGTTCCTTTGGCTATCACTCTCGAGTATCCTTCCCAGAGTAAATAGTGGATCACAGACTCACTCCCAACCATAGAGGGACAAGGGAAAACTGAAGAAAGGCACAGGCCACTCCAGACTGGTAGGTGGCTGTCTCAATAAGCAAGGGGGTCTTACTTATGAGGCTTATCTTGGGCAATTGAGAGACGAGTAGATGTTCACACCTGCCTGCCCCAAGCTTTAAAAAGTATATATAGGGGCACCTGGGTGGCTCAGTCGGATAAGCATCCGACTTCGGCTCAGGTCATGATCTCACAGTTTGTGGGTTCGAGCCCCGTGTCGGGTTCTGTGCTGACAGCCAGCTCAGAGCCTGGAGCCTGTTTCAGATTCTGTGTCTCCCTCTCTCTCTCTGACCCTCCCCTGCTTGCTCATGCGCGCTCTCTCTCTCTGTCTCTCAGAAATAAATAAAATATAATTTTTTAAAAAAAGTATATATAGAGGCCTGCACTGGGTTCAGTCACATGTTAGTCCAGATGGTCTCAATTACATGTTGCTCTCTCATGGCGGCGTCCTTGAAAATGGCTCCAGCTGAGGAAACAGCTAACAGGCAGAAACTACCTTCCAAAGATGGGGAGCAGGTAGGGAGCCTCTGACGGCCTAGATCTAGTTCAGGGGTCAACCAGTGGTCACGTCCTCTTGACCTCCTCCAGCAGTAAGAAAAAAGATCAGATGCAAAGACTCAGATCTCTGCCTTCCCACTTCATGAGAGTTATGCCACACCAGACACAAAGTGGATCATCACTCAGACCAATATTTCCATTTCTTCCTATCACCCCCATCTGATGCCAAGTACTATAGCTTATTTTTCCTCTAGTAGATCTGAATCATCAGAACCAGGACAATTTTTCACACGCAAACACTGATAGCTTTGAAAACTAAATGACCAAAGGGGAAAACAAGTCTTCACCTCCACACCCTGTTATGGTTTTCAACACTTTCCTACCTCCTACTCCAAGTAAAACTTAAATAAAAAGTGTCCCTGCAAATGCTAGTTTCATATACACCTAAGAATATACAAGAAATTGGTACATGATAAAGATGGCACTCCAAAAGTGGTGAGGAATGGGTGAAATAGCAAATAATGTTTGGGAAACTGGCCAGCCATTTAGGGATAATTAAAATCTGCATTCATACCTCAGGCTCAGAACTAATGCCAAAATAAGAGCAACCTTTTCAAAAAAATTTTTAATGTTTATTTATATATTTATTTATTTTATTTATTTCTAGGAGAGAGAGAGAGAGACAGGGTGAGCAGGGGAGGGTCAGAGAGAGAGGNGCTGTGAGTTTATGATCTGAGCTGAAGTCAGACAGTTAACCAGCTGAGCCTCTTAGACACCCCTAAGTGCAGCCTTTTAATACTAAGTATATCATGAAAAGCAGAAACCATAAATATTGTACATTTGACTGCATTAAAGATGACACATGGGAAGGATAAATACTGTATGATTCCACTTATATGAGGTATCTAAAATAGTCAAAGTCATAGAAACAGAGATTAGAATGGTGGTTGGTAAGAGCTGGAGGGGAGGGGAAAATGAGGAATTGCTACTCAATGGGTGTAATTTCAGTTATGCAAGATGAGTAAGTTCAAGACATCTGCTGTACAACCCTGTCCTGTAGCAAACAATGCTGTATGTGCACTTAAAAATCTGTTAAGAGGCTAGATCTCATGTTAAATGTTCTTACCACAATTTTTAAGTATCATATATGATTAAGACAAGTAATATATAATAGGCAAATGGTTAATCTCAAATATGCAGAAGGTTCTTAAATATCAGTAAGAATGAATCATCAATAGAAAAATATTGGAAGAACATTAAATGGAAGTCACACAACACACACATGCTCCTGCACAAATGACTAGTACACAGATGAAAGCCTCATCAACATTAAACAGGGAAGACCTGTCTTTTGCCCATTGGAATTAGCAATGCGCTGTTGTCAAAGACTTGGAAAAACTGTTATGTACTATGAATGTGAGAGTAACCAGTACGGATTTTCTGCAAAGCAGTTCAGCTACTGCCATGAAAATGTTAAGCATAGCTATGCTTTTACACAGCTATCCCACTTAGGGGTTTTTATCCGAAGAAGAATTTATGCACCAGAGTGTTCCCTTCTTTCATTCAGAACATTAAAAATGTAGATAACAAATTTCAATAGTGCAAGATTGGGTGTGTAAAACAATGGTACACACATTCTCTTATGTGTGCATTCATTAAAAATGAGGTAGACCTGTATTGGATGTGATGGAAAGATGCCAAAGTGTAAAGAAAAGCACGTTGTATAGAATTTGATCCTATTTATGTAAAAGTACATTCATGTATCTGTGCACATATGCTCATATGTAGAGAAGTCCAGAATATTTACCAAACTGCTAACAGCTGTTGTCTCTGGGTTCTGGTGTTGCCATGGAATCTTACTTGTCTTTGTACTTTATGTATCAGCGGGGTTTTTATCTGTTTTTACAATGAGTATGTGTCATTTTCACTGAAACAATGGTCTCTTTTTCTAAAATGAGGCTGCTTTCATCAAACACATATATCAGAAACAATAAAAAGATGCTTTCCGGCTTTTAGAACTGATCATAGGAAAAACCCTGAACCATTTAAGGTTTGTCTCTAGTTCCCATATTATGAAATGTCCATCACATCACCCTGGGACTATCACCCTGAAATGCATGACTGCAAAGTCTCAACTGGTGGTCAGTCAACTCCTACCAAAGACATTGACAATGTTCCTGTTCACATTAGCAACATACAAACCAGACATGAAGCTCGGGCCATCGCTGGCCCTTTCACTGCATACCCCAATTTGCTCAATTGATTTTCTGTATTAGCATTGACTAGACTCCAAGGTACACAGCAGTCTGTGGCTTTTTTGATCGATGGCCGTTGCTTCACAAATGTACAAAGCTGTGAATACTATCGTATTGACTATAAAGTATTCAATGTTGAGCCTCTCAACCATAGTCGTCTGTTTACATCCTACTTCCAATTTCAATGTTTACATCCTCACAACTGGATGTGATGGAGCTTTTCTCAGTCCTACTCAAAACATAATCTGTGGACTGATGCTGATCTGAACCACAAACAGTTCTCAAATCTGCAACAGAAAAACAAATAGTTAAGACTAAGCACTTGGAAACTTTTTAGCAATTTGAAGTTTTATCCTGTTGAAGAAAAATAAAGAATCAGGGCTCATGTTTTGTATGTTTTTAAAAATTCACACTTTCTAGTAATTGTTTTTATTGTATTTTATAAAGGAATCAGTACATGACTGATTAGAAAAATTTTAATTTCTAATTTTTACAAAATGGCCCTTCACCTCAATTTGAGAGGAGTCGGCTTCTATAACGAATATGCACTAGTATGAATATGTTAGTACATTAAGTTTCCTACCATTTGTTTGCTATAACAAAGTACCACCAATTTAGCAGCCTAAAAACAGCACAAATTTATTATCTCACAGTTCTGTAGGTCAGAAGTCCTGATAGTCTTTGCCTGGTTTCTCTGCTCAGGGTCTCACAAAATCAAAATCAATGTGTCAGCCAGTTATGCTGTCATAAAGAGGCTCTGATAAGAAGCCACGTCCAAATGCATTCCAACTGTTAGCAAAATCAAGTTCCTTTTGGCTGTAGGACTGAGATCCTCATTTCCTTACTGGCTGTCAGCTGAGGGCTGCCCTCAGCTACAGACCTCTCTGTGGTCCTTGCATGTGGATTCCTACATCTCAGAAGCAGCAATTGTATACTGAATTCTCCTCATACTGGAATCTCTCAACTTCCCCTTTGGCCACATCTCTCTTACCTCCAGCTGGAGAATATCCTATGCTTTTAAGGCCTGGTGATGAGACTGGGCCTTGCTATAGACTGGATATGTGCCCCTCCAAAATTCCTACATTGAAACTTGGTACCCAATGTGGATATTATTAGGATATGGGGCCTTTGGGAGATGTTCAGATTATGAGGGTGGAGCCCTGAATGGTATTAGTGCTCTTTTAAGAGGCCTCATAGAGTTCCCTAGCTTTTTCCTTCTACCATGTGAGGGTACAGTGAGAAGGCATCGCCTATCAACTAGGAATCAAGCTCTCACCAAATACCAACTCTGCCAGTGCCTTGAGATCTTAGACTTCCCAGTCTCCAGGACTGTGAGAGATAAATTTCTGTTGCTTATAAGCCACCCAGTCTCTGGTGTTTTGTTGTAGAAGCTCCAACAGACTAAAACAGGCCTACAGGGATAATCCAGGATCATCTCTCTATTTTAAGATCAACAGCTTTAATCACAGCTGCAAAATCGTTTTGCCATACAATGTGACATATGCATAGTTTCCAGGGATCAGGGTACCGGTAACTGTGAAGGGACTGTGATTTTGCCCTAACGGACAGGTTCAGGTAAAGTCCAGGGATTCTCACATATTTGCTTATTCGTGGAGGTAAAGCCTAAAGCCAGAGGAGTGAGAGCAGTAAGGACAGACTGACAGAGGTGATGTGGGAGTATGCTGCCGACTGCACCGTCAGTGAGGTCAAGTGAAGGAAGGGAAGTGGGGGTGGCTGGCACGGCAGTACCCCCGCCCCATGAAACATGAAGGGGAGGCAATACACAGGAAAGCAACAGTGTACACACAAGATCGAAAGATATGAAAAGTAGAAAGCAGCTGGTTACTTGTGAAGAAGCAAAAGTTGTTCATAGCTTTATCTTCTTCTGAGGCAGTCATGAATAACAGAGACCCTCAAATGTCCTCAAAGTGGAAAAAGTAGCTGACAGAGCCGGATTTTTTAAAAGAAGAACAAAAAGTGCCATAGCAACAATCCTGAGAACATTCAGACAGGGGATGGCAAAATGCTGGTGCCCAAGGATGCCTGGCTCTATTACCTTAAGTCCTTCCTTTGCCCAGTCCCCTGTCTCTGGGCTGTCACTTGGGACACCAACTTTTAAATAATTATTATGTTATCCCTTCACCTTCACCTCTTCGCTTTAAATCAAACTTTAGACAAGTGAATTACCAACCTTTTGTTCTTTCTTCAATTTACAGTGTGAACCTCTAAATCTTAGATTTTTTTTTGCTACCACCCAATAAATCATACAAATCTGAAAACTGATTTTCCTACAGGTCTTATTTCACCTCCTTCCTTGTGTCTCAACAAAAGAGCATGATTGTAATTACAGTCCCCCTGCCCCCCAGCCTGCGAACATTTACACTCATGATCTTAAGATTTCTTTAAGTAGAATTCTTTGCCAGACAGAAACAACTCACCAAAATATTTAAAAAAATTTTAAAGCTTCAATGTCCTGCTGGGGTTGTTGGGGTTGTATAGCCTGCTTGCCTTCCTTCCTTCATTTTTCTTTCCTTCTTCTCTTTGCTTTTATTTTAACATGTCCCCTCCCCCCACCTTAATGTGTGGATTTCTAAAGTCCCATCTGCTACAAAGTATATCTATCAGGCTTGGTATACTAGGTCCTGCTGTAAGGCTGATATCACAGCCAAAACTGGTTACATGCTTTGTAGAAAGTGGAGTTGTTTATATGGATTTACTCAACTGTAACAGAAAGAATTCAAATGTTAAAGTAGCCTTTTTTTCACAGGAAGCAGGTAGGGCTACAGGGACTAAAGTATCAAGCCTGTAAAAAGAATACTCAAGGGTGAATGGACGCTTGGGGGATGCAGTGGGAGGGTGTCCAAGTAGCTACCAGGTGGTTGCTTCAACTCCCCATTCTCCTCAGAACTCCCCGCATCCGCCCCACCATTACACTCCCTCATTCTCACCAAGTTGTTACATCCTATGTCACTAGATACTGTTTCAATTCCACAGAGTTCTTAACTGTATCTGCCCCCATTGATCGCTCTATCCTTGAAACAATTCATTCCTTACCTTCCCTGATAAACATCTCTGTGGTTCTCCTGGGCCCACCACTGAGGTGGGGTTTCACCACGGCAGCCAAGGCATTCTCCTTGTCAGGCCTGCAGACATCAGAAGCCTTCCCAGCTCCCAGATTCTCCCTACTACCTCAGTCTTAGCTCCGGGTTAACTCAGCAACCAGCTTGCTCTATGAGCTTCCCAGCATAAGTTGTGATGGTTTTAAAATATGTTGATAAACTCTTTGATTCTTTTCTTGTCAAGAATGGAGCTGAATCCCCCTCCTCGTGTGAACTGGACTCGGTGAGTCCTTTCTAACAAAGAGGGTGGCAGAAGTGACAATGAAATGAGAACAAAAAATCTGAAATTAGAACACAAAAGGCATTGTGGCTTCCAACCCTTGTTCTCTTGGATCACTTACTCTGGGTGAAGCCATCCACCATGTCACAAGGATGTGAAAGCAGCCCTGTCGACAGGCCCATATAGGGAGAAACTGAGGCCTCTGGCTAACAGCCATGTGAGTAAGCCATCTTGGAAGTAGGCCCTCCAACCCTAGTCAAGCCTTCAAATGACTATGGCAGCAAAACCACCTAGCTAAACTGCTTCCAAATCACTGACCCACTGAAACTATGAGATGATAAGTGTTGTTTGAAAATCACTACGTTTTAGGGTAATCTATCATGCAAGTCTAGATAACTGAAACACTGGTTTCTACCAACAGCCTATATTATATCCTCTCCAAAATACCAATCATTGTTTTAAATTCCTGACTAGACCCCCAACTAATACAAAATGCCAATCTCTTCTCATCATTGGCTGGCATTCTTTGGAATAATTGTTTTTAATTAAAAACTAAAGTTTTAGACTTACAACTTTATCACAACTTTCAATAATTTTATGGCTCTAATTTAGTCTCTTAACATATGAGCAAGGGAAGACTAATAGATAATGATATATGATGAGTTGACTTGAATATTTTATATATCCTTTTTATATAATTTCTCCCTCCCCCTCCACCACCCAGTGTCCTTCTCTTTCTCTGTCTCCCTCTCCCCACTAAATAAGTTTAGTCAGGATAAGAAAGGAGTTAAGGAAACTGAAATACACTGAAATTTAAAAACTTGTCCAAAGTCTTATAGATAGTAAGGAAGCCAAGATTCAAACCAGACAGACTCTTTTCAAATTCTGTGCTCATAATCACTATGTTATGCAGTCTCTCATAATGTGTGTGTGTAATGATCACACATTAAGAACATCAAAATAGGCAGAAGTCCTTATATTCACCAGTACAGTTACATAATTTACTGCTCAACTGATGTTTCCTTCCATGGTATCTACACTGTGAATCACATGATATTAGCACTGTTAACAGTAAAATATCAACTGTTCTAAGCAGTAAACAAAAGACTGATACACACACACACACACACACACACACACACACACACACAAGGACACAAAGGAAAATGTGGGGTTTTTTTTAAAGATACTAGATGGTTCAAACATAAACATCAGAATTCAAGGGAAGTATTTGTAGATAGCTCCATAATATGTAATGTCATGCCCCAGGACATGATCTACAAATCAGTTCCTTAAGAGATATTTAGTGCAATGATGAACACATCACCATCTACTGTATTTACTTAGAAAAGGGAAAAAAAAAAACCAATATTAACCCAAGTCACATTGGGAGATTTTTATTAACTTAAATTGACATTATTAATTTTGTCTGCCAAGTCTTTAGTGAATATACCTGTATCTGATACAAACCTACAGGTTCTTATCAATACCACAGGATCATGAAAACTTACAGTAATCAGTGTTTTGTAATGATTAAAACAATGTTCAAATAACAAGTTACTTCACTGAGATACTTAAAAGAATAGTTTGGGGAGTGTTTGAAGGCTCTGTTTATAAATAGTAATTGATATATTTATACAGGTATTTGGTTCTGAAGATAAACACTTCTTATATAAAACATTGTTTTAATACATTGCTCCACTAAAGAGGCTAGTTATTAGATATATTTCTAGAGCTAAAGAATAAAGCTTTATCTTCATATTTATTTTATTCATTTGACTCTCATCAATGAAGAATGTTGTATCTAACAATAAACTGGCATACTGCAAGTGACATTCCGTAGAAGTAAAAAAGATGGTTGGAACAAAAAAAAAGAGATCACCGCGTTACACGTTCTTTATACAAACAGTCCACTCTGAACAGAATTAAATGCAGAGCAAATGCTTTTAAAAGTTTTTGTGCCGAGCTGGCAATTACAATCTTCACACAATCAAGAGAAAAGGAACAATAATAATAGAGAACACAGTATTTTTAACGATTACAGCACATTTAAAACCTTCAGTTATCCTCTGTGTTCTCAGATCAGATCGGCAACTGAAATTTCACGTCCACCTGGGCTTGCTTGGCTAAGGTCACTATTTCAGAGAGCTTTACAACCTGAAAGGAAAAAAAACAAAGCAGCTTTTATCTCTTGTTTTCATGAAACCATAAAATGAGAACTACTGATGAATATGAAATTAATGCATGTTAAGTCTTTTTCATTTAAAACATCTGGGCTATTCTGACATTGTTATAAATCACTTCACACTCTTATAAGCATTTGCCACTCTTGAAGGACAGTCAAATCTGACACTATTCACAACTCATGCTTCAGTTCAATACCTTCTGATTTTATATATATTCCAAGTGATTGAAGATGAATATTTTATACCTATTCCAACGGAATATATATATGTATGTATATGTGTGTGTGTATATATATATATATACCTCTTTTTTATTGCCTAAATATTTTCTCTTTTAAAGACAGAAACCGTGATTGTCTTAGCTGGATGCCACACAATGCAAAGCACATCTAAATAAATATCTGTTTAAATAATATGTACACATCTTAACTTGCAATATTGGGATAGGAGCTTGGGTCTAGGGAGTTAGTTAGTATTTTACTTTTTGTCAAGCTGAATTCCAATGTTGTCTCTATCATCTAAGAATAGCCAGCTGGTACCATACAAAATATTACACAAAATAAAAAACAAACAACAATTTCAGCTTCTCTCCTGTCCCCAAGAGAGTAGTAAAGAGAAGGTTTTAAAGGTAAGTCCCTTGGGTTTAAATCCCATTCTGATGTTTATCACATGTGATCTTGATGAATAATTTATTTAGCCTGTTTCTACATCTATAAAAACAGAAATTATATAAACAAATTTGTAATGAGAGAATACCTGAAGAGAAAGCTTAGCATTGCATGCACAATAAATAATAAATAGCAGAAGATGCTACTATCATCATCACCACATTCACATTAATACTATTATAACCTCCATGACCTCATAGTCAGTAGAAAAGCACTAGTCACAAATTAAGCCAAGTGTTCACTTTTATCTGTCAGAGTCTATTTAATCAAGATTCTATTCTTCTACTTACTTTCCATGTCCACAATGCTTTCTGAAACACTTTCTGTCTACCATTCCCTTGCTCAAAATCTTAATTTAAACTCAGGATAGAGTATAAGTCCCTGTGTCACTAAAGTGCAGTTAATTTTATTTACTAGTATTTTCCCAAAGTATGTTCCAAAGAAGGATATAAGACCTTTATTATTTTTGTGAAGTAACATACTAACTTAGCAAATCTCAAAAGCCTATTGCTAATTAAACCAAACAGCCCCAGAGTATTCCATGAAATAGCTATAAACAAAGGTAGGAAAGAATCAAAATTTCTCATTTTAAAAACACCTCTATGGAGCATCTACTATGGAGTGTAATCCAAGACAAAGTATTAGGTAAAAAAAAAATGAAGTAAAATATATGTAACCATCAAATAATGTGAGAAAGTGGAGATACACACACACACACTTTAAAAACTGGAAGGATGAACTAAAAACCTCTTTAAAAAGTGGTTATGTGTGGGGATGGAAGAAACAGGAATAAGTATAAAAGCTAGATTCTCTGAATATACCTTGTTTTACAATTCTGACTTTGGAACCATGTAATATCTATATAATATAAAACAAAAAATCCTTTAAAAATAATTAAATTATGGGTGTCTGGGTGATTCTGTCGGATAAACATCCGGTTCTTGACTTCAGCTCAGGTCATGAACCAGGATTGTGGGATTCGGCCTGGGCTGGATCAGGCTCAGTGCTGAGCATGGAGCCTGTTTAAGATTCTCTTTCTCCTACTCTCTCTTCCCCTCCCCAGGCCCTGCCTCCCACACATGTGTATGTGTGCGTGCACTCTCTCTCAAACAAACAAACTAATTTAGATTCTAAAATGAACCAGCTAATATTGGTAATGATGAGTATCTTAGCTAAATATGAGGAGCACTGGACCCCTTATACCTATCACCATCTTACACACTTTGCAAATTTGTCCTTAGATTAGCACAGCCTATTTACCATTTTAGCAGCTTCATCCAAGTCATCACAAGCAAGAATTTTAAGTCCACTGTCTGTTATCAGTGCCTTAGCATCATCAACTCTTGTACCTGGAAATGAGTTATGCAAATATAAAGATGTTTTAAATATTTACACAAAATCATTTAATGTCTGTCACAATATGAAACTTCAAGATATTCAACATTACTTAATGTAAGTGCTTCTGAAACCAAAGAAAATACTGTAAAAGTCCAGAGTTACTTCATGAACTATCTTGGCTTACCATGTCATTGGTAATGCAGGAAAGTCAGATTTCAAGACAAAGAACAACAAATAAATAATGTGCCATATTATACCAAGCAAATCTATAAATTTTTTTGCCCCATGTCAGAAATTTTTTTAAACCCACGTACAAAAAATGTCCTATTATGTTACATTTATTTAAAAGACATAGCTATTTGAAAACTGTATTTTAAATGAACTGAACTCCTTGGGATTAGGAACTTTTAAACAATCGGAGTTCAAGGAACAGCTGCAAGATATCTTTTAGACTCACCTTGTAACCGTACCACAATAGGTATTTTAATTTCCAAATCCTTTACTGCCATAACTATGCCCTGTGCAATAACATCACACCGCATGATTCCTCCAAAAATGTTAACCAGAATAGCCAGTACCTGTGAACAAAATGTTTTTTGTAGATTAAGCCTTAAAAAGCAAAGAGTAGGTATCCTTCCTTCCCAGGAAAATACTAGTGTCTGTGCCTTACGATACAAATTAATTCCATGGTAACATTTTCAGACCAAACCATCATACTCTCTCTAGCTCTTGTCATTAAAATTTATCAGTCCACTACCCACCAGAACTTATTCTCCCCAAGTTGGGTAATTTCAACACCTGGCTCATATTCTCTTGTCTCCTCCCTATATGCCAAAGATTTCCTGACTGCATTTACTTGTTTTCTATTAAGCACAGCCCATGACTGCCCCAGATCATGATTTAAGATAATGTCACATGCAAGATCTCCAATATAGTGTTCACTACCTGACTATCATTCGTTCTTCATTTAACCTCATCAACTCAACCAACTTCTCACACAAAACAGAACCTCAAAATCACTCAACTTCTCCTGAATACCCATTCCTGGCTACACTTCACATCCAAACTTCAAGGCCTGTGCAGATCAGCATTTTTTCATCATCACTGATAGGTCTGAATTACTGTTCTTCAATCACTTCCTCCCCTAAAATCTTTTTTAATTTTTTTTATTTTTTAAAGAGTCTTAGTTCAGGAGTACCTGGGTGACTCAGCTGGTGAGCGCCAGACTCTTGGTTTCGGCTCAGGTCATGATCTCACAGTTCATGAGTTCAAGCCCTACATCAGGCTCGCTGCTGTAAACACGGAGCCTGCTTCAGATCCTGTGTCCCCTCTCTCTCTACCCCTCTCCCACTCATGCTGTCTCTCTCTCAAAAATAAAATATTTTTAAAAAAATCTTCATTCACCTATACCACAGCTTCCAACTAGTGAGATACAAATGATACAAACAGGTTACTGACATACCAAGATATTGCTCCCCTCTACCCTTAGGGCAGCTAGGAAGGTTCTGGAACAGCTAGTTACCTCTGGCCTAGTGGCCTCTGACTGTAAGCAACCTTCTCTATCTATCACCTGTACCCCTTTGAAATATCATTTTCTGTGAATGACAGGACATTAAAAAGGTTGAAACACACTGAACTATGATATGCATTCCTTACCTTTACCACTCTTATTTCTAGACCTTTAAGAAATGAAAAAATAGACTAGAATTCATAATGACCTTAGCACCCTCTCATCTCCCTCCCTCCCACCTCATTCTGGATAGCTTCAATACCATACATGCATCATCTAACACTCTAGACTTAAAGTTGCTGGATCTCTACCATGTCACTTTTACTTCCAATCCATTTCAACTTATTACCAACAAAGCTAAATCCTTGACCAGAATGAATATTTCTAAAAGATCAACTATGTAAATCACACTCTCTGCTCAACCTCCTCTCCTTTTACCTATTACCTTTAACTCCATCAAAACCCATTAGAACTCCCTCATCCTTGTTCTCGTTTCCCCGACTCTCAGCTCTCAGCAGATCTTCCTTCACTACAGAGCCCAGAATTTGTGGCTCAGCAATCCAATGATACTGTTAAATGCATGCCTAATTCCTCATGCCCTGCATCTGTCAAAACCAGTATGCCTCTGCCATCCCTTCAAATAATGCACTATTGGATGATTTCAACCAATCAGTTTACTCACCCCAACTTCAAGGAAAAGCAAAACAATTAGAACAAAACAACAACCCTGACACACTAGCATAACCTGAAGGGCAGCACAATAATGACTTTTCAGCAACCCTTTCTCTAGTGTTCTGCCTCCTACCTCTCACTTTCCTCATTAGTCTCCTATCCCACTTCAAGGGCTCTAATGTTTAGCATATGACCTTCCTTTCTCCATGACACCTCAAAGAAGGAGTTGAAAACTAATCTCATCCCCTTATTACATGTTGTGTCTCCTCCAGGTCTTCACTCCATTAATTATATTCACTCTCTTCTTCATCCTCAAATCTCTTCTCTCTCCAGCTAGAAACAGCTCATCTGCTGGTCTTCTAAACAAGCAAACATACACTAAATAGCTCTCCTTGACCCCACCTCCATTCAACTGCTAACACTATGTTCTTCTGTGCTTTCAGAAAAAAGTACCCTGAAAAGGTAATCTCTCCTGGATGTCTCCAATCCCTCTATTCTAGATCACAGTTCAACCCATTACAACCTGGTCTCTGCCCCCTTCTCCCTACTGTTCTTGATAAGGTTCCCAATCATCATTACTCTGCCTGATCACTCCTACAGATGGATACTACTGCCCATCCCTTAATTCTCATAACTCTCCACCTTGCCCTTGGATGCCACCACTTTCTCCTGATCTGCAGCTGCCAGTTTCTTTTTTCTCTCTTTTATTGGGTCTTCCTGCTCTACTCAATTTTTCAACTTCAGGGGCGGGGGGGTAGGAGGTGGGAAGTGTGGGTAGAAAGTTACATTCTTGGATTCCTCATCTCACCAACACGGGTCTCTTACCAACTCCTAATACTTCAACTTTTCTCAAAGTACTGAGGACTCTCAAATACACACCCAACCATTACAGGAAGTAGAGTATCCTTACCACTGCCTGCTAGATACAGTCATCACAACCCAAACTAACACATTCATTCAGAAATACCTACTTTGCCTCTGACAGCACAAAGTATCACCACCCAATGATTCCCTCCAAACAAAAGTCCTAAAGTTAACCCAACCAACCCTTCTCTATGGCCTCCCAACAAAAAAGGAAAAAAAAGAATTTAATGATTCTATTTCAGAAATGCCTCTAAATCAGGTTTCTTTGCTTTCTTCTTACTGACACTGCCTTTGTCCAGACCTCCTAATATTTTCTGAACAAGCAGGTGTAACAACCAAATTGATCTCTCCTGACAATGCCTCTCTTCTCTCCATTTCACCTTATAGTAGCAGAGTTACCTTCTTTTAAATATATGTATATAATTAATAAATAAAGAGGGGATGGAGATATACATATATGTATACATACATGTATACACACATATATGATATATATAGATAATGGTAAGGGGTTAAAATCCAAACTAACTACAGATACAAAGATCTTTACAGTGTGGTCTCACTTGCCAACATTAATCATTCATTTCAATAATGGTATATTCTTACACATATGCATCTTAACCATTCCAGAAACACAGTGGTCTTCTTTGGACTCTATACACCTTTGCATATTCTTTCTCTTGCCTAGCTCATTCAATTTCTCAAGACAGCTCAAGGAATCATTCATTCAGTGAAGGCCACCCCGATTCTCCCAGTTACTGGCACTGTCTTCTGTTCTTCCCCAGCACTACACTCAGTTTATCACCCCTGTCAGACTATAGATGCCTTGAGCAAAGTGACCATGAATTTCCAAATGCAAGTTCAGTGCCTAACACAAAGAGACATAATAAGTATATAGCTACTTCAATGCTATCTACATTGTCTCCCTGGGTTCCTGGCCTGTTTCCAACTCCAATGCCCTTTCTGTAAGCCCACAACACTGAAAGTCTTCATATGCTTTTCTCTATTCTTGTACCTAGACCCTAAAAGCCATACCTAGAAAAATAATTAGAATTCTAGTTCACATTAGTAAGTACTCAACAGGTAAATAATTAGATAATACTCTACTTTTTAGAGTTTATGCCAAAAGCAGCCACAGAAATATAGTTCCAATAAGATTTGTTAACTTTTTTTGAATAGTTATTAAACAAGGGAAATAAAGCACTTTTGTTTCTCATTTTAGGTCAATGCTTTTTGTAAAACTAAATATGGCAAATAATTCTATAGGCTCAAAGAATGGTAAATTAGATTTTTAAAAACAATTCTAGAGTCTAATAGCACAAGTAAAAATGTACATTGTCAGCATCATCAATAATAAATACTTACCAGCGACCTCTGTGTGTACTGAGAATTATTCCAACCACAGGAAGATGAAACAGTAAGAAATTATCCTTACCAATGAAGAATTCTCAGTTCTAAATTCAATAAAACTAGTTCCATGGCAACCCCTATCTTATTTTTCCATTAAGTCTTATAAAACCAAATTGGCCACATAGTAGATATACTTCTTTAAAAAATGATTGATAATATGTCTATCTTTTGGATGTTTCACATCCTTTGTATTCTGATAGTCATTTATAAAGTCAGAGTTCGAATTTATGGCATATCTATATATGACAGATTTCATAAATTCATTAAAATGAATGATTTACAAGCACACCTGAATGAATGCAAAAAGTGGTTCAACATATGTTCTCCAAAAAATTCAAAATACGTATTTTGAGAGATATATATGAATGGGTGAACTAGATGGCATGTGAATTATATCTTAATAAAGTTGTTTCTATAAAGATATATATGCAGACAGAGAGAGGATGATAGGAAGTGTGAGTATGAGAAATTGTGTGTATGTGAAATATACAAGCATTAATAAGTCAAGAAAAAAACGATCAAGTCAACAGTTACAAAAATTATCTCTGAGTAGAATTTAAAATAATTTTAATTTTCTTCATTGTAGCTTTGTAGATTTTTGAGACTTCTGGGCTTTCACGGTCAACTAGTATCTCCAGAATTTTTCCACAGGAATGGCTTCCATACCAGATCACTACCATTTATAGTATCGCCTAATACCATCTAAATATCTTCATCTTGTTCTCTAAATTACAGTGGGACTTTATCTTTTTTTTCTAGTTAACTTTTACTGCATTGATTTCAGGGGCTTTTGCCAAACTAGCGATGTCTTTTGAATTATAACACTCTACTACTGTAGTGACCACATCTACTAACTAATCAAATTACTTCTCATCATTCAAATTTTAAAACATACACCTTGACCTTACCTTTTTATCTGAAGTGATAAGCTTAAATGCTTCTGTTACTTGATGGACTGTAGCACCACCACCAACATCAAGAAAGTTCGCTGGAGTCCCTCCATGAAGTTTTATTATATCCATTGTGGCCATAGCCAAACCAGCACCATTTACTATCAAGAGGGGAAAATGATTTGTATAAGCAACAAACCCAGAGAAGAGAAACTAAGCGCAGCCAATCCAAATTTAAACAACACACAGTACCTAGACAGCCTATATTTCCATCAAGGCCAATGTAATTGAGATCTGCCTTAGCTGCATCTTTGTCCCTTTCATCCTCCTGGGTCCAGTCCTGTAAGTCAAAGATTTTCTTCTGACGATAAGCAGAATTAGAGTCAAAATTGATCTTTGCATCCATGCACAGCACTGTGAAGGAAGAAATAGAAGGTGATCTTAATTTTAAGACAGACACAATAAACTAACCAATAGTAGTTCTTAGTTTAGGGGAAATTTAGGTTTTGTTACTCATTCAAAGTATTTCAATTTATGTTCACAATGTGTTCAAACTGTTTATTAAAAAGAATATTTGGGAATTAAAACTGCTCCGTCAAAGTTAGTAGTCCTACATCCACCCTGGACAGGTGATAACAGATAAAAGAGGGAAAAAAAACTCTTCAAAAACACTTAAAATTTGTTTTAAAATTACAAAAAATTAGCCATCCATGCACCTAGCTAACCTTGTGCCCTGGACCCCAATGCCTCTCACTTACTCAAATACATTATTCCAGCAATTCTATCTTTCCTGCATTATAAAGTGCCCCCTTTACCTACTGGCTAAATCCCAACAACTTGTAAAAATGCTGTTATTTTTCCCACCTTAAAAAACATTTCACCACCTCTTCACCCTTATCCTTCTCTTCATATACAGCAGAAGTTCTTGAACAAATTTTCTGTTTAAACCAAGGGTCAGCAAAAAAACAATATGGCCCATTGGTCAGATATGGCCTATGCCTGTTTGGTATCGCCTGTGAGCAAACAATGGGTTTCACATTTTTACATATTTTAATGGGTTCTGAGGAAGAAAGAAGGAGAATAACAAAAATATGAAGCATCATTTGTGGCCTATGAAACATAAAATATTTATATCTGCCAGTATCTTTGCCTAAACTCATCGGACAAATTTTTCTCCTGCAATCCTCCCTTAAATCCATTCTAATCAAGTAATACCTCCAGCACTCTACCAAAATGACTCATATGAAGGTCACCTCTCCCAACTTCACCTTTCAGTGCTTTATCCCTTTCTCACTCTGATATAACTACAGCATTCTCACTGTTATACCTGATAAAAGGCTGAAAGAACTGATCAGTTTCAGCCCAGAAGCCTGCCCAACATGAGACAAAGTTTCAAGTGCAGCTAAGTTAACTACAAATGACAATAAAAATCAACATTCTTCCAGGGGAAGATAAAAGAATTTTGTCTCTAAACCGTATTTTACAAAATATCCAGATACAACTAAAAGTTATTAGATCCATGAAAGAAAAACAGAAGAATGTGACCAATGGTAAAGAGAAAAAGGAGTCAAGAAAACCAAACCTAATATGATTCAGATTTAGAATCAGAAGACTGTGAAAGTTATTTTAAATATGTTTAAGGATTTAAAGAAAAATATGGCCATAATTAAGGACCAGATAGGTACCCTAGTAGCAAATAAAACTATAATAAAAAGGAAAATTTAGAACTAGAAAGTTTAATACCTAAAATGAAAAGTTCACTGGATAGGCTTAACAATGTATTTATTAGAGATGGATCAATGAACTTTAAGATAAATAAACAGATGTTATCTAATCTGGGGGGTGGAAAGTAACCTGTTAAACAGTATGAAGTTATCTAACATGTAATATTGGAAGGAGAAGGAAGAATGGGGGAGAAAGTATTTGAAAGGACAAAAAAAGATATATCAAGCTAGATTTGTATGTCCAGTAAAAATATTCTTCAAATCAAAAATATTCTTCAAAATAAATTTTCAATAAATAAAGACCTCATCAAATTAATAAGAAAAACTATCCATGTTTCTTTTGAGTACTATAATAAGCTAAATAATGGCCACCCAAAGATACATAAGAACCTGTGAATATTACCTTATATGTTAAAATTTTTATAGATGTGATTAAAATAAGGAAAAGGAAAAGATTTTCCTGGCTTATCTAGAATGGCCCTAAATTACATCACAAGTGATTTTATAAGAGAGAGGCAGAGGTAATTTGGATACACACAGGAGAGGAAGAAGCAATGGACCACAGAAGCAGACTGGAATGGTGACCACAAACCACAGAATACCGCAAGTTACAAAAAGCTAAGAATGGAGGCTTCCCTAGAGCCTCTAGAGGGAGTACCTTGAATTCTGTGACACTAATTTTGGACTTCTGCCTTCCAAAACTCTCAAAGTAGTATCTGTTTTTTTTTTTTAAGACACCTAGTTTGTAGTAATTTGTTACAGCAACCACTAGGAGCTAACACAGTTACCAAAGGACATCAAGAGAAACTCTGCAGTCTACTGTGGAAAATTTATGTCCGATAAACATGAAAAATTCTCAACATCACAAATAATCAAAGAATTGAAAAATAAGACTCATGTCCTGATTAGCAGTTTGACAGAGTTGAAAACCAAGATAACACTCATTTCTAGCACAAGTAGGCATTGAAATGGACACTATGTATGTTAGAACAACTTTTCCAGACAATTATCTGACAAAATACACCTCAAAATGTTATCATCCTGACCCAATAATCAAACATGTTAAAATATCATTACTCTTAATCCCAAAATTCTACTTCTAAGAATCTATATGAAAGCTAATCAAGGCTGCAAAGATTTTTATACAAATATAAATCTGTGCTGACAGTGTGGAGCCTACTTGGGGCTCTCTCTCTCCCTCCCTCTCTGTTCCTCCCCACTTGCTCTATCTCTCTCCCAAAATAAATAATAAATAAACGTAAAAAAAAAAAAAGGATGGTAGGTAATGAGATTATAGGAGTTTTTTCCAACCTACCTATGCTTCTTGGTACTTTGCAAATTTTCTGTAATAAATATAAAATGCCCTTAATCAGAAGAAAAAAAACAACAACAAACTCCTTCAAAATATATAGAAATGCATACAAAGAAAAGATAAACTAAAATACAAAGGGAAAAAATTGGTTTTTAAGAGACTTAAAGACATTCCCTTAGCAACAGAATATGGCTATAGAATTTCACAGCTGAAAGTCATTCAGGAGTCTTGCTTTCAATGTTATTATTACATAAGCAAAAAAATGAATAAAACAAAAAACTTTTATACAAATAATTCTCCTTCACTGAACATATTTCATTTTGAAAATGTGCATCAGCCTTTGCTCTTTATAAAAAATCCAATTTTTTTTTTAGTTTTATAAACTACCTCTATGATCACAAGAGAATTTATTCATTCTTTTTTATACAATCATATAAAAGACCAACTAAAAATCAATTTCTATAACAAATAATGTAACTAATTGTAAGTATACAAGCGAAAGATGATCTACAAATGTTTAAGAGATTAAAATGTCCAAAGTGACTTGAAATAAAATCAAGTAATATAGTTAATATAAAGTATCAAGAAAAATTTAGGCTACAATAATGCAACTTCTATTTTTAAAATGGCTATNACTTCTCCGCCATCTTGCCCCCTCTCCAAGAAATTTTTAAAAAAATACAGATACCAAGGTCGCAAACTAGAAGTTCTGGTACACAAGTATGACAGTGGACCAAGCCATTCGTAATTTTTGAAGCTCCATAAGCAATTGTGAGCCACTGATACATAAGCTCCATGCCTGTATGTTTATTCTAACTGCTGCCATTGCTCAAAAACACAACGAATGAGGTTTTCCTCTTTTCTAATCCCTACTGAAGGCTGCAACACATTTGAATTTTAATTAGAGAAAATCTTAAATTCTTTAAAGGTGGATATGATTTTTGCAAAAAAGTCAAATACCAATAAATAAATAAAGAGGATAATCAGCCTNAAAAAAATACACATACCAAGGTCGCAAACTAGAAGTTCTGGTACACAAGTCTGACAGTGGACCAAGCCATTCGTAATTTTTGAAGTTCCATAAGCAATTGTGAGCCACTGATACAGAAGCTCCATGCCTGTATGTTTATTCTAACTGCTGCCATTGCTCAAAAACACAACGAATGAGGTTTTCCTCTTTTCTAATCCCTACTGAAGGCTGCAACACATTTGAATTTTAATTAGAGAAAATCTTAAATTCTTTAAAGGTGGATATGATTTTTGCAAAAAAGTCAAATACCAATAAATAAATAAAGAGGATAATCAGCCTTAAAAATGTCATTTTCAATGAAGACTTACTTCATATAAAGAATAACAAATGGGAAAAAATTAAATATTATTTCACTAAGAAAGATTTTCACTAGGTTATAGTTCACCATTTTATATCGAAACATTTGAGAACTGCAAGAGAATTCTGATCAACCTAGAAAGACATTAATTTGGCAAACACTGTGCATTTCTGCTCTTCATGCAAAAAGCTGTAATCTTAGTAGATTATTCCTTCAAGTGTTCTTGGAAATCAAGTATTCTTTCTCATCTAAATTTAACTGTCCAGCCATCACTCTCACATAACTACCTAATGAATCAAGTCTCTGTCTCCTTTAAATATTTATACCATTCTTTTGCTTAAATGACTTTACCAGGTTAATTTCACTGTCTCCTTAAACTTTTGTGCTAGTCAAAAATTCCTGCTCTACTGTACTTCAATATCATAAACTTATTTTGAAAGAGTTTCCCACTAAAACATGTTACTTTCATTCAAACTTTTCTTTTAAGATGGCTCACTTATTTTTCATATCCAAACTAATCAATTTAATTTAATAGCAGTATTACCAACCTTATCAATCAACTCTCACAGGCTATGGTATTAAACTTCATGGTCAGGGTTTTTTTGGAGGGGGTGGTGGATAGAAAGGGGAGAAGAAGCACACAAAAAGACAGCACAGAAAACTAGTTAAATTATAGGCAAAATTTATTGTTTATGTGCAGACACTAAAAGCTCATAGCTCTCATCAGATTCTCAAAAGTACCCATCAACCACTTCCCTCCAAAAAAATCACTGATCTATTATAGAGATATATAAGACAGTGTCCCTACCATTCCATATAATTTACAGAAAATAAAGGGAAGATTGGAACATATTAAATGCCACCATGGGTATGTAAAATCCAGACTATGATAAACAATAAAGCATAATCACCCCAGTTTCATCAACAAACAAAAGAAGGATGAAGAGATTTAGGGAAAGAAAGCCTATAAATTAGAAAAAAGACCTATGAGACAATAACCAATAGCAATGAAAGGCCTTATATGGATCCCTCACACAAATTATAAAAGAAAAAAGAAAAAAAAGAAAAACCTGAGACAAGGGAATTTGAATGAATGGGTTGGTAGTGATTGCAAGGAATTATTAATTTTACTAGGTATGACAATGGCACAGGGGCTAATTAAAATAATCCTTCCTTTTAAAAGACAGATATTAAAATATTTATAGAAAATATGAAGGAAAATATTGTAGATACTTCTGAAGGCTTCAATTTCAAACAAGATATTAACATACACTGACACTAAAAAATGTTTATAAAAAAAGTTTTCTCAATCACTTCACTTATACAAAGTTAATTCTCTTTCTTTTAAGTATTATACTTATCCAATAAAGCTAGATAGAAATTTTTCAGAATACAACATACCCGGACAGCTTGCTCCTTTTTAATGCCTTCTACAATATCAATAGGTTCTTTAACTATGGCTTCAGGAGTCTCAGCAGCTACATCTTCAATGTTGACACCACCTTGAGAACTTCCTATTAATACAGGACCCTAGCAAGAGGGGAAACAGCCAAAACATCTAGATTTTATTTTTGGACCCATCGATAAAATTTTAAAACTTGTTTATGCACACTATCAGACTTATGCATCTATCATTTCCCACTTCTATCTTTAAATTGCCTTGAGGACTTATCCTTACATCTCCCGCACAGTATCCCTTTATAAATGTTCAACTGAAATAATGGAAAAGAAGTGAAAAAGTAGAGGAAGATAATAGCTCACTTATGAGACAAAAAGATTAAAAACAGACACAAAACTTATGCCAAATTAAGTTAATATAAATATGTATATATAAAATATAACTTACACATTTTCCATAAGAACTGAAGGACAACTATTGTTTAAAGGACATTTTAAAAAATAATTTAAAAAGGTACCGATATTTAAAAAAAAAATCTAATGAATAAAAGTTGATTTTATAAGCTCTAGCCCTACTGCAAGTCAATAAAAAAGAAAGCTACTTACCTGGAAACAATAGTTTTGACTATGATCATGAATGACATAAGGTAAGATATAAATAATAAATAACTTTTAAGTCCTTTAAAATCAATCAAGAAAAAAACCTTAAAGCAAAATAATCTAATAGATTTGTTAATTTATGCACAAAACTGGAAATAATCTTAACATGCAAAAACAACAAAATGGTAAAACTATATTACTGAAGATTACTAATGTATAGGAAAATGATCTCAGTAGTGTTATATGGAAAAAAATGACATAAAACTCTAGATTATTTTCTCAACTGTGTGAGGTTTTTTAACATAATGTTTAAATGTGCACCCACTCACTAATCACACAAACTGAAAAACAATGGGAACATATTAAATGGTAAGACTTTTGTTACCTTATGTGTCACTATTATCCCCCCTCAAATTTTTTTTTACAATGAACATAGTATTCTTAATCCAGGAGAAAAGAAAGGGTGACTTTCATGGGGATAGAAAAAACAAAAGCAAAGGACTATTTTCACTTTTCTATCCCAGCAACTAGTATGTTTCAGTAAAAAACACATTTCAAGATTTAACATAAAGGAATAGTATTGTATTCATTACTGTTTGGAGAACAAAATAGTCCTTCAAATCCTCAAAATAAGCAATAGCCAAAGGGGGTAGGGAGGAACCTATTACTTTTTAAAAGANCAAACACATTTCAAGATTTAACATAAAGGAATAGTATTGTATGCATTACTGTTTGGAGAACAAATAGTCCTTCAAATCCTCAAAATAAGCAATAGCCAAAGGGGGTAGGGAGGAACCTATTACTTTTTAAAAGAATTGTTACTTAGGTGAAAAAATGACTTAAAAAATGGTACCAGCCGGGGCGCCTGGGTGGCTTAGTCGNAAAATGGTACCAGCCTCCACGGAGGAAAAACTGGGTGGCTGAGAAATAGGGGTGGGTGGGAGATGGATATTTCCTTGTACATCTTCATATCCTTTAAATTTTACATCATGTGATTAGATTTCAATATGCATATGTAATAAAGAATTGGGCTGGACTTTCTCTCCAGTGTCTGAAAGGCAACCTTTAAACAATCCAGTACAACTTAGAGTTTATGCTAATGAGGTGACTCATGGTAGGCCCCCCAGTTAATACAAAGGAGATGACTCAGGTAGGCAAAGGACAGAAACGCAAACACTGTGATTAGAGGTGCGGAGCTTTGAGCCACATGGTATCAGCCCAACCTTCTGGAAGGAAAGGGGATCTGGAGTTTAAGCTCAACCAAGTGGTCAATGATTTAATCCACCATACCTATTTAATAAAGCACCCCCCAAAAATTGTGGACATCAGATTCACCAAGATGGTAGAATAGGAGGGGTGCCTGGGTGGCTCAGTCGGTTAAGCATCTGACTTCGGCTCAGGTCATGATCTCACAGTTCGTGGGTTCCAGCCCCGTGTCGGGCTCTGTGCTGACAGCTAGCTCAAAGCCTGGATTTGTCTTCAGATTCTGTGTCTCCCTCTCTCTCTGATCCTCCCCTGCTCACGCTCGCTCTCTCTCTCAAAATAAATAAGACATTAAAAAAAAAAAAATGGTAGAATAGGAAGCACTAGACTTGTTCTCCCACAGAAACACTAACAATAATATATGATCTGAATTTTTTATTCCATTTTAGGAAAATAAATCTCTATGAGAATGCCAGAAACCAGTTAGGAATCCATAGTATCTTAGGTTCAACTGCAATGAAACAAGTTAAAAAAAAGAAAAAGCCATTTCATTTCATACAAGTCAGCCCCTCCTCTAGGTTGACACAGCTTAAGATCAAGAGAAATAGCCCAATACTGTGCTTCTCCCTTGGAAAGGAAAGGGGAAAGTGGAATGTGCATCCAACACTTTTGCTTTTTGGGGGACTATTGAAGGAACTGGTTCCTGTCTTACCTAACTTGGAAAACTGACTGAGAAAAGCATAGTCTAATTGCCTAGGAGAGCTCAGCAGTTAGGGAAGCACCATAGAACTTATACCACTGCAGAAAGAAGCCAACATAGCTCTCACAAGTTGGGGAAAAGCAGCCAGCTCACGGATTTTTTTTAACAACTCAAGGAACCAGAAAAAGAACAAACTAAACCCAAAGTTAGCAGAAAGAAAGAAATGATAAAGATTAGAGCAGATACAAATAAAAGAAAATAGAACAGAAAAAATTAATAAAACTAAGAGTTGGTTTGCTGAAGAGATCAACAAAATTTACAAACCCTTAGGTAAACTAAGAAGAAAAAACTCAAAAACAAAAATTAGAAGTGAAAGAGAAGACATTACAAATGGATGCCACAAAAACAAAAAGGTAAGAGATTACCATGAATAATTACATGCCAACAAATTGGATAACCTAGAAGAAATGGATAAATTCCTAGACACATACAATCCACCAAAAATGAGTCATGAAGAAAAGCTGAACATATTATAAGGAGATTAAATGAGTAATTAAAAACTTCCCAACAAAGAAAAGCTCAGTACCAAACAACATCACTAAAGAATTCCACCAAATATTTAAAGAACTAACAGCAATCCTTCTCAAACGTTTCCAAAACACTGAGGAGGGAGGAACACTTCCAAACTCATTCAGCAAGGCCAGCCTTGATACCAAAATCTGACAAAGATACTGTAAGAAAACTACTAACCAATATCCCTAATGAATACTGAATGCAAAAACTCTCAGCAAACACTAGTAACCAATTTCAGTAACACACTGAAAGGATTACACATCATGAACAAAATGGGATTTATTCCTGGAAAGCAATCACGTTTCAACCTAAAAAAATCAAAATAATTCACCATATTAACAGAACAAAGTTAAAAAACCATATGATCTTCTCCATTAATGCAGAAAAAGCATTTCAAAAACATCAACATCCTTCTATAAAAACACTCAACAAACTAGGAATAGAATGAATTACCTCAACATAAGAAAGGCCATATATAAAAACCCACAACCAACATACTCAATGCCAAACACCTTGAAATCTGCCTTCTAAGATCAGGAAAAAGGCAAAGATGCTCGTTCTTGCCACTTTATTCACTATAGTATTTGGAAGTCCTGGCTAGAGCAATCAGGCAAGAAAAAGAAATAAAAGGCATACAAACAGGAAAGGAAGAAGTAAAATTACCTCTGTTAACAATGTAGTCTTGCATATAAAAACCCTACAGAACCTCCAAAACACTAAGAACAAATAAATGAGATCAGCAAAGTCACAGGATACAAAATCGACATACAAATATATCTGGCATTTCTTCACACTAACATTGAACAATCTGAAAAGGAAAGTAAGAAAATGATTCCATTTACAATAGCATCAAAAAGAATAAAACAGGATAAATTTAATCAGAAAGATAAAAGACTTCTACAAGGAAAACTGTATCCCAGTGCTGAATGAAACTGAACAGGACACAAACAGAAAGATACTGACTGGACGACTTAGTATTTTTATTTTATTTTATTTTATTTTTTAATTTTTTTTATTTATTTCTAGGGGAGAGAGAGAGACAGCGTGAGCAGGGGAGGGTCAGAGAGAGAGGGAGTCACAGACTGAAACAGGCTCCAGGCTCTGAGCTGGCAGTCAGCACAGAGCCCGACGCGGGGCTTGAACCCACGAACCGCTAGATCATGGCCTAAGCGAAAGTCGGACGCAGTATTTTTAAAATGTCCAATACTACACATAGCAATCTACAGATTAAATGCAATCCCTACTGGCACTTTTTCCCAAAACAGTATTTTTCCCATTATCCCTTTTCTGAAAAAATGGGAAAAAAACCCTTAAAATTCATATGGACTCTCTGAGGACCCTGAATAGTCAAAATAATCTTGAGAAAAAATAGTTCCTGGTTTCAAACACATTACAAACCTATAGTAATCAAAACTGTATGGTTCTGGCCTAAAGACAGACATATAAACCAACGGAACAGAACAGAAAACACAGAAGTAAGTCCTCATATATAGTCAAACAGTCTCTGATAAATGTGTNTCCTGGTTTCAAACACATTACAAAGCTATAGTAATCAAAACTGGTTCTGGCCTAAAGACAGACATATAAACCAACGGAACAGAACAGAAAACACAGAAGTAAGTCCTCATATATAGTCAAACAGTCTCTGATAAATGTGTCACTGCTATACAATGGGGGAAGGATAGTCTCTTCAACAATGGTATTGGAGAAACTGAATATCCAAGTGCAAATTAATGAAGAGAGACCCTTACTTTACACCACAAACAAAAACTAACTCAAAATGGATTAAAGACTGAAATGGAAGACCAAAAACAGCAAAAATCCTAGAAGACAACAGGGGGAAAACTTCCTGACACTGTACTTGGCAATAATTTCTTGGATAAGACATCAAATCACAAGCAATAAAAGTAAAAAGAGACAAACTGGACTACATCAAACTTAAAAACTTCAATGATGTAAAAAACAACCGAGAGTGAAAAGGCAACCTACAGAGTGGGAGAATGTAGTTGCAAACCATTATGATTGATAAGAGATTAATATTAAGGATATATAAAGAACTAAAATTCAACAACTAAAAACCAAACAATCCAATTTAAAAATGTGCAAAGGACTTGAATAGACATTTCTCCAAAGACGACGTAGAACTTCATCAGCTTATCGTAGTATAACAAAGTACAGTAAACTGTGTGGTGTAAATAACAGGTATTTATTTCTCACAGTTCATGGTTCACAGCCATACTAATCTCCTTATCAAATGGCTATTCAGCCATATTCTTCATATTCTTTTGCAAATAGCTTTCTTATCATTTAGCATTTTAGCAGGCTGAGAATTTCCCAAATCTTTAAATTCTGATTCCTTTTTGCTGAGCTTAACTATCACTTGTTCAATTAGTTTCTCTCTTCTCAAAGTTTACTATAAGTAGTCAGAAGGAACCAAGCTGCCTCCTCAATACTATGCTTAAAAATCTCCTCAGCTAAACATTCATCCCTCAGGCTCTACCTTCCACAAAACACTAGAATGTAAACACAATTTAGTCAAGTTCTTTGCTACTTCCTAAGAAGGATCACCTTTTTTTTCTATCATTCATCCTTTCAGTCTGAGACCTCAAAAGAATGATCTTTCCATATCAATATCTATCCATATTTCTACCAACATTCTATTCATGATTATTTATATACTCTCTAAGAAGATGGAGTTTTTCTCTATAGCTTTTTTCTTTGAGTCCTCGCCAGCACCTTTAAAAGTCCCTCTGTAATAATACAAACTTTTTCTACCACATTCCTCAAGACTCTTCCAGCTTATTCCCATTACCCATTCCAAAGCTACTTCATTGTTTTTATGTATTTGTTATAGGAGCATTCCACTTCACAGTACCAACATGACCTCACCTAAACATAATTACCAAAGGCCTCATTTCCATATATCATCGTAGTAGGGCTTAGGGCTTCAAAATATGAACTGGGGTGGGGGGATAAACAGTCACTCCATAACAAAATACAAATGGCTAACAAGTATATGAAAGGGTGATCATTATCATTAATCACTAGAGAACTGCAAATCAAAACCACAGTGAGATATTACCTCTAACCCTTTAGAATAACTTCTGTCCAAAAAAAAAAGGCATTGATAAGGATATGGAAAAACTGAACTGTTGTGCCGTGTTGGTAGAAATGTAAAATAGTATAACCATTGTGAAAAACAGGAGCAAGGGTCCTCAAAAACTTAAAACACCATATTACCATATGATCCAGCAATCCCACTTCCAGGTATACATCCAATAGAACTGAAAAATGGTTATCTCAATAGATATCTGCATACCTACATTATCTGCAACATTATTCACAATAGTCAGGAGGAAGAAACCTGAATGTCCATCAAGAGATAAAAAATAAAGAAAATAAGAAAAATACACACACACACACACACACACACACACACGAATATATCCAGCCTTTAAAAAATGGAAATCCCGAGGCACCTGGGTGGCTTAGTTGGTTAAGTATCCTGACTCTTGACTTTAGGTCTGGTCATGATCTCACAGCTCATGGGATAAAGCCCCACTTTGGGCTCTGCACTGACAGCATGAAGCCCATTTAAGATTCTCTCTCTCCTCTCTCTCTGTCCCTCCCCGACTCACATGTGTACTCTTTCTCTCAACATAAACTTGAAAAATATAAAAAATAAAATATAAATAAGTAAATGAAATTTTAAAAAGGAAACCCTGACACATGCTGCAACATTGATGAACCTTGAAGACATTATGCTAAGTGAAATGAACAAGTCACAAAAAAGACAACTACCACATGATTCCATTTACAAAAGTTTGACTGTATCTAAAACAGTCAAACTCTTAAAAACAGACAGTAGAATGGGGATTGCAAGGGGCTGAAGAAAGGGGTAGAGGGGGAATTGCTCAATGGATATAGTTTCAGTTCTGCAATATGAAAAGTTCTAGAGATCTACTGTACAACAATATGCATAAATTTAACACTACTGTACTGCACACTTAAAACTGGTAAATTTTATTATGCAGTTTTTACCACAACTTCAACAAATGAAATTCAGTATTTTTTCTGTGTACCGTCATATATCAATACTCCAGGAGGGTGATACATACACACGAGGACAATGGAAACATTACGTTTGGAACTCTCCCAGACCTTGCATTATGTGTCTTCATTGGCTCGTTCTGATTTATATCCTTTGGCTATAGTAAAGCTGTAATCATAAGCATAGACTTTTCTAAGTTCTGTGATTCACTCTAGCAACTTATGAAACCTCAGAGGATACTAGAAATCCCCAAACCTGTAGCCAGCTAGTGAGCATAATGGTAACCCAAGGAACCCCAAACTTGAGGCTGGTATCTGAAAAGAACACAGGCATGAGGAGGACTGTACCCTTAACCTGTGAGGTCTGGCCCAATTCTGGGTGCTTGGTGCCAGAACTCACTACAACATATACAGCAAATTTTTTTTAATTTTTTTGTTATGTTTTATTTATTTTTGAAAGAGAGAGAGAGAGCGCAAGCAGGGAGGGTCAGAGAGAGAGGGAGACACAGAATCCGAAGAGGGGCTCTCAGGCTCTGAGCTAGCTGTCAGCACTGAGCCTGATGCGGGGCTCAAACATACAAACTGTGGGATCATGACCTGAGCCGAAGCCGGACGCTGAGCCACCCAGGTGCCCCGAAACCAACAACCTTTTAAAGTATTTGAACATTTTATTTTAGTTTTACTTTTCTTTATTATCTGCTAATAAGAGAAATAAAGAGCCACATAGAAGGCAGCATTACTGGGGGGGAAAACATAACATTAAATCCTCATTAAAGTANGAAGAGCTTCTCCCAATACTAATTCCCAACCAATTAGAAAGAAATCCCAAAACTATAGGCAACTGGTCAGAAGAAAGCTTACATGAGTAAATAAATATAAATCAGTTAAATAATGACAATGACTATAGTTCTGTATTTGGTCGTGACTGCTGAATGAATGCTTTTACTGTTTAAATGATTTGGTTTTAACTTTTAAATTTTAGTAATAAATGTTCAGAATAACTAAATTCTAGCAAATTGATGTAATTTCAAACAATTTAATAATGCTATTTTCTCCTTCTTAACCTAAATTCCTCTTCTCTCATTGGTCTCACAAAAAAAAAAAATTGCCTTAAAATAGGCCTGAATTTTAAATAAGTCACTTAATAAAGATTGCTCTTAAAAACAAAAGTATGGAAAATAAAATTTGGAATACTTGTGGCACATTCTATATCTATTCCAAGGAACATAAAAAAAACTTGACATAGTTAAACATACCATTTACAGCAGATGACAAATATTTTACTCAAAAAAAAAAAATATTTTGCAAATGTGATTTGTTAAATTTGTCTCAGCCCAAAAGTATCCAATAAGCACTTGGCAAAGGCTAAGAAATCTAATTTTTAACTAGTGCCAAGATAGAGTAGTTACTTAAACTGATTTTTTGACATACGAAATCTAGTAAATATGATAAATATCTGCCCAAGCTTCCTGACTTAACACATACAAAAGAAGACCAATAGGGCCTATGACTCACTCCTAAAGGCAGATAAGAAACAAAAGCAATGTTTTATGATCAGTAGATTCCTATACACAGAATTTTATTTCAATCAAAAATTCTCTTTTCTTTTCAGTTTAAAATAGCTGATTTTTTTTTGTTGTTTAGGAGAGATTCCAAAAAGATCTCGTCAAAACCCAAAAGTAACACCAGCCCACTCTACATTGGTCTAATGTGATAGCATCAAAGAACATTTGGCCAAATGGTTTTACTGGTACTATCAAATTTTTAATCTGAATTATTACAACTGTGAAATATAAAATGAAAACATACCTTCTCAAATAGTTCTCTAAGAATTCAAGTTCTTAAAATGAATTCAAATTTGATTCTCTTCCCCAATGCTAGATCTTTAATAACATGTATTCAGTGTATTTATTATATTTAGAACTTTAATAACATATTCAGTTTGCAATATTTACTCCAACCAAAATGAGGTACTCTGAATGTGCAATATTATAAGACTTCTATCTCTATAACAAAAAGTAAAAACAAAATAAAAGATGTTGATATAAAACATCAATGGAAAAGAAAACATAATGAAAATTAGTGAACTTATAAAAGTATAATTTTTATAAATGTGTATAATATATAAGGTTATTGTCACTGAGATTTCTAAAGTAACTTACAAATTTAAATTCTACTGTATAGAGAAACCTACAATGATAAACACAGGACTTATAAATAAAACAATGTCTTTTATCTTATATCCTGAGTGAGTTTTTACTACCATCTAGTGTTATACCTTAAGAAACACTTTCTTGTAAAAATTAAGTTATGAAAGACACTTTATAATATCACTCAAACACATCATTATCAGGAGATGTAATTAACTATAAGAAAAAAACATCACACTATGGAAAATAGCTATTTTTAAAAAAGTTGTTTTATATATGAAAACTATTCAAATTATCCTTAAAATTTTTGTTGTATTATTAATTGTGTAATTGTATAATTTACATTAAATCCTTACTAGGGCTTCCAAATATGTACTCAGCTTGCCTTGTAAAACAAGGTAGATAGCACAAAGATTTGGCCGATTAAGTCAAACCAATGCACTCAAAAAGCCAAATAATTAAGAGTATAAAATGGTTATCAATGCTCTTTCCATGGCAACGGGTCTATGAAAGGTCTTCTTCTTCCCCAGATGCCTTAAATGCTAGCACTTTTAGGTTCCACAAAGAGAGGAGAGCAGAGCTAGGGTTATGCTCCCTAGAATCATATTGTATGCTAGTGAATGTCACCCTTCAACTTGTCAAACATGAAATCAGCAAGTGAAAAAAACCCCAAACTGTAAAAAAAAAAAAAAAAAAAAAAACACCAAAAGGTTGAAAAACCAGATGAAGCCACGGAAACATTCTTTTAATGGATTCAGAAACTCTCTTTACTAGATTTTACTCTGCTAGAAATTATTCTCTCAGTCTAGGGAG
>NW_027532407.1:4494079-4509002 GCF_008692635.1 Crocuta crocuta
AGAGAGAGAGGGAGTCACAGACTGAAACAGGCTCCAGGCTCCGAGCTGGCAGTCAGCACAGAGCCTGACGCGGGGCTTGAACCCACGAACCGTGAGATCATGACCTAAGCGAAAGTCGGACGCTTAACCGACTAAGCCACCCAGGCGCCCCTAACCACGTTTTTTTAAATGACACAAAAATAAATATTGTGCTCATGATAGATATAAATAAATTATACCTTCTTCATCCTTCCCATACAAACAGAAATAATCAACTTTTGAAACTGAATGTAATAAAATCATCCTAAAGGTATCATGTCTACAATTACTCACTTGAAATGACCTTTCCATTGTTATTGCAAAGTAGTATTCTCTCCGGGGATATTTTCGCTCACAAACCAATACTTGATTGCATATTCTGCCCTTTTCTCCCGTTTGCTTGGTAAACAACTTCTTCCCAATCATTTGTGAAGAAACAGCTTTTGCTTCTTCTGGACTGAAATAAGAAAAAGAACTCAAATTCTTTTCTCCTCCAACTGAGGAAAACAAAAGCACATGATAGCCAAAATATTATCTCATTTAATATTCAAGTTTCAGGATTTTTATCGGTTCAATAATAAGGGGTAATTTTTACAATGCATTTTTTTCTTTAATACTGATTTTTCTTTAAAAAACATGACTTACGAGAAAACTATCTTCACTCCTCCTTTGAGGCCACTCTCAAATGTTCCTTTTCCTCTACCACCAGCTAAAACCTGTGCCTTTATCACAACATCTTTTGAACCTAGGAGAAAAACACTTCTATTAGGTAAGCAGTGTGGAACAGCATGCAAGACAATAGTTTGTTATTAAGCATACATATTAAGTGATGTTATTAAAATAATGTAGTAGTCTCATTTACCCATAGTGTCAAAAAATGAAGTATTTCACATGTATGAATTTTCTAGATTAGAACATTAAAACATCCATCATCTAAAGATCCACAACTTAAAAAAATTAGCCACTCATATGACACCATTTCTTAAAGAATACTGAAAATAATTTTCCTTTTCCGTAACACTAAATATCTAAGTGCTTTGGAAAGTAATTAAAGTATAAAATTGAGAGTCAAACATCTTCCCAACATGTCCTTCCCTTTCTACTCACATGTAAAATTGCTATTCTGTGAAAACTTGAGTTAAAAATGATACTTTGAGCAGAAATACACCATGACTTAAGGGGAAAGTACCAGTTTTGACACCAAGTTACACTGTTCCTCTAACAGAAAGACCTGTTAAAATACATTCTTGAGCTATACTGTTATGAGGAGTAACAGGAATTATATTTATCAAGATTCAGGGGAGTTATGTTTATAACATACAATTTTTTTTAACATACATACTCTTAATTTTTCTTAACGGGTAGATTGATGTCTCTTTTATCTTCCTCTTTCTAAAGTGCTGAAGAAAATTAGCAAACCAGCTATACAGCCTCGGTACCACACACATCATTCATGATCCAGGGCTATAGCTCTTAGAGGGGCATTCTCTGTCTCCCCAGACAGGTAGAATTTCAGAACCTGCTCATTTTCCGTCTTACAGCATTTTGCTTATACTAACAGCAAAACACTAGTATTACATTATGGCAAAATAAAAAGCTTTGATGTCAGGGTTAGGGACACTGTTTTATTCTTATTCGTCATAAGCCCAAAGCAGTCCCTGGGATATAACCACCCATCAATCCATGTCCACACCATGCAGAATGAGAGGGGACTCCCACCTAATCAGATAAAGCAACCAAGCCAAAGAGGCAACAAATACGGTTTATGATAAAACCAGTAAGAAATGACTTAAAAGTTTACACTTAACTATTACAAAAGAATATTTAGAAAATTAATGACATAAATGAGTCTACATTTAGAAGTCAGAAGATGGCCCTGTGAGTCAGTCAAGGCAGTATTTAAAAGTACCCTCTTTCTCACACTCCATATCCACTCAGTCAGGAAATCATACTGAATCTATCTTCAAAATTTATGCAGAATCTTGACCGCTCCTCAGCACTTCATTTGGATCTGGTCCCAGCCACCATTATATCTCACCTAGATTACCCTTGTCCCTTACAGAATATCCTCAGAGCAGCAAAGTGAGCACATCCCTCCTCTACTTAAAATTTGCCATGTCCATTTTACTCAGAGTAAAATTCATACTCCTTACAATGGCCTACAAGGTCCTATAGAATCTCCCAGTACTCTTCCTATAACCTTCCCATTGCTCACTCCACTCCAGCTATACTAGTCTCCACTGTTTCCAGGCATGCTCCTGCCTACAGGACTTGTCTCTAATGCTCCTGCCACCATGAATATTAGTCATCCAAGTACAGGAATCCCCTGCATTTCACAAGTTTGCATTACGCCACTTTGCTTTTACGGAAGACCTACATCAGCATGTTTTCACTAACCAAAAGAAATCTGAAAATGATTTTCACTTCTATAAGAACTGTGTTCAGTGCTTGTTTTGCAGAGAACCGTTACAGAGGGAGCATACACCCCAAGCTGCAAGAGTGGCCCCACCATGCTCCTTACCCGGGAACTACACTCAGTGCCTCAGCGTCAAGCCACCATAGCTTTGAACTGTGTCTGAGCATCTGTGCTTTATCTTGACTCATTTTGTGCATCTTTGTTAACAAGATGTGTTCTAAGGTATCAGAAAAGCCTAGGAGGGGTCATTTATTGGATCTGGGAATGCTTGAAAATGTTTCCATATAAATTGTTGGTAATTGCTCTCTTGCTTTATGCCATTTTGGCTTACAAAAAGTTTCACAAGAATGCTCTACTTCAGATACCAGAAGACACCCATATCCATTTGAGAAAGGTCCTCATTCCCTTCAAGTTTTTTCTTCTTACATATCATTGCCCATGATGCGTATTCTGATCACTCTACTTAATCCTACAATCTGCTACCTGTGACCAATCCCTCTTACCCTGCACTTTTTTCCCCATAGAATTCATCACCTTCAAACATAATACGTAATTTTCTCATGTTTATCATTTATTGTTTTGCTCACCCACGAGAATATGGACCAGAAAGATAGAATCTTTGCTGTGGTTATTGATATTCTCAAGCTCCTGGGAAGGTTCCTAACATATATTTTCTGAATGTTGAATAAAAGAACGTTTAAAGGTGGAACGAATTTGGGGCACCTGGGTGGCTCAATTAAGCATCCAACTTCAGCTCAGGTTCATGATCTCACAGTTCATGAGTTCAAGCCCTGCATGGGGCTCTCTGTTGTCAGCAGAGCCTGCTTTCGATCCTGTTTCCCTCTCTCTCTGCCCCTCCCCAACAGCGCTCACACTCTCAAAAATAAACATTTAAAAAAATGAAAAGAATTTGTAAAAAATCTATATTTTCCACTGCTCTTTAAAAAACTCAAAACTGGGGGCACCTGGATGACTCAGTCAGTTAACTGACCGACTTTGGATCAGGTCATGATCTCGCAATTTGTGAATTCAAGCCCCGAATCGGGCTCTGTGCTGACAGCTCAGAGCCTGGAGCCTGCTTCAGATTCTCTCTCTCTGCCCCTCCCCTGCTCATGCTCTGTCTCTTAAAAAATGAATAAACATTAAAAAAAATAAAAAACTCAGAACTGGAAATACTCAGCCCTGCAATGAAAGCTGATTAGAAGTGCCTTGTTTACACAAGATAGACCCTTTTTTATCTGTCACAGTCCCCACCATTCATTCCCAAGTGAAACATATTAGATAAAAATTAGAGAAAACTTAAGAAATTTCCTTAAAACTAACAATAAATTTCCTACTGAGAAGACAACAGGTAGCCTCAGGGACAATGACAAATTTCACAATTCATGCTCAAACTAAAAGAACCAGCCACTAGTCATTTTACCTTTTTCCAGTTACCTGCCAAGTCCTGGTTTTCTGGTACTTTAGAAATACTCATTTACATCCAAAGAGGATAAATGTAATCCCAACAGTGTAAATATAATGTAAAAATGGTGAATAGTTAAAATGATGCTTTGCTGGGCTAAATTCAAGTACTCCTAACATTAAACTGAGGACTTAAAATACTGACCTATTCGAGTAATAAAGCTCTTTTTCAAAAACATTTTATAAGACAGAAGGCTCCTCCCTCAAGGAAGAAAGGAAGTTGGCACTTCCTTTCTTTAAGAATATAAATTCCTTAAGGACAGAGATGATTCTTCAAAAGTTCCTTCTATAAAAGTCTTTCACAACAAAAGAAAAGGAAAAAAACAATGCAGTTTCATCAATTATCAAGATAAAGAGAAGGATTACAAGAGACATCTGAGGACAACTGATTGAAACAAGATTTTATTCAATTCCATTAATTCATTTAACAATTACACCTATATATCAGTTACTATGCTGGAGCTGTAGATACAACAATGATCAAAAGGGATCTACACTGCCCTTAGAGAGCTTACAGTCTTATTAGATTTGGCTCTTTGCTCTAGTTAGACAAGAGCTTTTATGGATTCCAAGATTTTAAAAAAATATATTCACTATCCGTCCTAGCTTCAGTTATTGACAAATTGTTTTAAGCGTTCTTCTATACAGTCATCTAATAAAACACTGGGAAGAAGAAAAAAGAAGGCAAAGCGCTATTGACTTCTAATGTCCCCCCACCAGGCTGGCATTCCTTAATTGGCAACCTGTGTACATGTTTATTCAACCAGACAGAAATTCCATCTTAATTATACTAGAATCCTAAACACTAGGTCTAAGACATGAGTGGCTAAATAAATTAAAAAATAAGACTCATACATGTGCCTGTAAGAGACTCCCTTTAGATTGAAGGAAATGAACATTGTGAAAGTGAAAGGATGAAAAAAGATATTCCACACAAATAGAAACCAAAACAAAGCCAGAGTAGCTATACTTATTTCAGACAAAATCAACTTTATAACAAAGACTGTAACAAGAGACAAAGAAAGGTGTTACATAATGATAGTGGGGTCAATCCAACAAGNGATAAGCCCACAGCTAAGATCTTATTCAATAATGAAAAGTTGAAAGCTTTAACCCTAAGATCAGCAAGACAAGAATGTCCACTCTTGCCACTTTAATTCAATATAGTTCTNCCAAAACAAAGCCAGAGTAGCTATACTTATTTCAGACAAAATCAACTTTATAACAAAGACTGTAACAAGAGACAAAGAAAGGTGTTACATAATGATAGTGGGGTCAATCCAACAAGATGATATATCATTTGTAAATATTTATGCACCCAACAGAGACACCTAAATATATAAAGCAAATCTTAACAGACCCAAAGGGGGAAACAGACAGTAATACAATAATAGTAGGGGGCTTTAACACTCACTTACATCAATGGATAGATCATCCAGGCAGAAAAACCAATAAGCAAATATAGGCCTTAAATAACAAATTCAAGCATGGTCTAATATATATGCATATGTAGATCTATATATATAGATATGTAGGTAGATAGATACACACATATATTTATTTATATTTATATTTATTTATACATTTATTAAATATATTATAAATATATTTAAATATATATGTATATATATATTGGATGACATTCCATCCAAAAGCAACAATATATATTTTTCTCAAGTGCACATGGAACATACTCCAGGACAGATCATATGGTAAATCACAAAAGAAGTCTTAATAATTTAAGAGGGCTGAAATCATATCAAGCATCTTTTCCAACCACAGTGGTATGAAACTAGAAATCAATTAAAGGAAGAAAACTGGAAAATTCACAAACACATAAAGATTAAACAACATGTTACCAATGAGTCAAAGAAAAAAAATTTAAAAAGAAATAAAAAAAAATACATTGAGACAAACAAAACGGAAATACACGAAAATTTATGGGATGCAGAAAGAGCAGTTTGAATTCACGGTAATAAATGCCTATTTTAAGAAACAAGTCTCAAACAAATTAACTATGCACCTCAAGGAACTAAGAACAAAACCTAAAGTTAGTAGAAGGAAGGAAATACCAAATGTTAGAACAGAAATAATGGAAATAGAGACTAAAAAAACAATGGAAAAGATCAATGAAAATAAGAGCTGCTTCTTCAAAAGGATGAACAAAATGGACAAACTTTCAGCTAGGCTCACCAAAAAAAGAAAAAGAGTGGACTCAAATAAATAAAATCAGACACAAAAGGTGAGATATTACAACTGATAACTCAGAAATGTAAAAGAAAAGAGACTATTATGAGCAAATACATGACAATAAACTGGACAACCAAGAAGAAATAAATTCCGAGAAACATACAACCAAGATTAGATCATGAAGAAACAGAAAATCTGAACAGATTACTGGTATTGAATCAGTAATCAAACACCTTCCAATAAATCAAAGTCGAGGACCAGATGGCTTTATTGGTGAATTCTACCAACATTAACAGAAGAATACCAATCCTTCTCAAACTCTTCCAAAAATGTGAAAGAAAACACTGGCAGTTCACTTTACAGGGCCAGAATTACCAATATCCAAATCAGACAAGGATGCCAAAAGGAAAGAAAATTATAGGCTAATATCCTTCATCAACATACATGCAAATATCCTCAACAAAATATCAGCAAACTGAAAGCAACAATACATTAAAAGAATCAGTATCATAAAAAAATCATATACCAATATCAAATGGGATTTATTCCAGGAATGAAAGGCTATTTAAATATCTACAAATCAGTGACTGTGATATTAACAAAATGAAGGGTAAAAATCATATGATCATCTCAACAAATGCAGATTTTGTAGGGCAAAATTCAACATCCATTTATGTAAAAATCTCCACAAAGCAGGTATAGAAGGAACATACTTCAACATAATAAAGGCCATATATAAGCCCACAGCTAAGATCTTATTCAATAGTGAAAAGTTGAAAGCTTTAACCCTAAGAGCAGCAAGACAAGAATGTCCACTCTTGCCACTTTAATTCAATATAGTTCTATCCACAGCAATTAGGCAAGAAAAAGAAATAAAAGGCATCCAAATTAGAAAGGAAGAAGTAAAACTCTCATTGTTTGCATTTAACATAGTGTTATATACAGAAAACCCTAAAGACTCCATCAAAAAACTATTAGAACTAGGGGCACCTGGGTGACTCAGTCTCTTAAGCAGGAGTTCAAGCCCCACATCCGGCTCCATGCTGACAGCTCAGAGCCTGGANGGCCATATATAAGCCCACAGCTAAGATCTTATTCAATAGTGAAAAGTTGAAAGCTTTAACCCTAAGAGCAGCAAGACAAGAATGTCCACTCTTGCCACTTTAATTCAATATAGTTCTATCCACAGCAATTAGGCAAGAAAAAGAAATAAAAGGCATCCAAATTAGAAAGGAAGAAGTAAAACTCTCATTGTTTGCATTTAACATAGTGTTATATACAGAAAACCCTAAAGACTCCATCAAAAAACTATTAGAACTAGGGGCACCTGGGTGACTCAGTCTCTTAAGCAGGAGTTCAAGCCCCACATCCGGCTCCATGCTGACAGCTCAGAGCCTGGAACCTGCTTCAGATTCTGTCTACTTCTCTCTCTCTCTCTTTCTCTCTCTCTCTCTCTATTCTCCCCCAACTTGTGCTTTCTCCCTCTCAAAAATACATAAACTTAGAAAGAACTATTAGAATAAATGAATTCACTAATACTGCAGGATATAAAGTCAATACAAAAATTGATTACATTTCTATACATTAATAATGAGCTATTAGAGAAATTTTTTTAAAATCCCATTTACAACTGCCTCAAAAAGAATAAAATACCTAGGAATATATTTAACAAAGGAGATAAAAGACCTGTACACTGAACTGTAAGGCACTGATTGAAAACCTGAAGAAGATGCAAATAAATGGAAAGATATTCATGGAATGGAATAAATACAGTTAAAATGGCCACAGCAATCTATAGATTCAACGCAATCCCTATCAAAATTCTAATGGCATTTTTCACAGAAATAGAACAAACAATTCTAAAATTTGTATGGAACCACAAAAACAATGCCAAATAGCCAAAGCAATCTTGCAAAAGAAGTAAAAAGGTGAAGGCATCACACTCCTGTATTTCAAACTATATTACAAAGCTACAGTAATCAAAATAATATAGTACTGACATACAAGTAGATACATAAAACAATAGAACAAAATAGGGAGTCCAGAAATAAATCCATGTATATATGGTTAATTAACTTATCAAAAAGGAACCAAGAATATACAATGGGGGAAGGACAGTCTCTTCAAAAAATGGTGTTCGGAAACCTGGACAGCCATGTGCAAAAGCATGAAACTCAACCACTATTTTATACCATACACAAAAATTAACTTGAAGTGCTTTAAAGACTTGAATGTAAGATCTAAAAACCATAAAACTCCTAGAAGAAACCATAGGTGACAAGATCTTTGACACAAGACTTGGTGATGATTTTTTTTAATGTGACACCACAAGTAAAAGCAACAAAAGCAAAAATAAATAAGTGGGACTGCATCAAATTGAAACATTTCTGCACAGCGAAGGAAACCCTTAACAAAATAAAAAGGCCACCTACTGAATGGGAGAAAATATTTGCAAAGCACGTATCTGATAAGGAGTTAATATCCAAAACATACAAATAAATCATAAAACTCAATTATGAAAAAGAATCTAATTAATAGGCAGAAGATGTGGATATACATTTTTCCAAAGACATACGGATGGCCTACAAACACACAAAAAGATGCTCAAAATCACTAGTCATCAGGGAAATGCAAATCAAACCACAATGAGGTATCATCTCAAGTCTGTTACAATGGCTATTATCAAAACAACTAGGAATAACAAGTGTTGGTGAGGATGGAAGAAAAGGAAACACTCATGCACTGTTGGAAATATGAACTGGTGCCGCCACTATGGAAAACAGTGAAGGCATTCCTCAAAACAATTAAAAGTAGAACTAGTAGGGGTGCTTGGGTGGCTCAGCCAGTTAAGCGCCTAACTTCAGCTCAGGTAGAGATCTCTGTTTGTGAGTTCGAGCCCTGCGTCCGGCTCTGTATGGACGATCAGAGCCTGGAGCCTGTTTCAGATTCTGTGTCTCCTTCTCTGCCACTTCCCTGCTTGTGCGCTCTCACGCTCTCTCTGTCTCGATCTCAAAAATAAATAAACATTTATAAAAATAAAATATGGATCTTAAAAAAAAAAAAAAGAACTCCTATATGATCCAGCAATTCCACTTCTGGGTATTATATATCTGATGAAAACACTAACTTAAAAAAATATATGTACCCCATGTTGATTGCAGCACTATTTACAGCAACCAAGATATGGAAACAATCGAAGTATTCATCGATGGAGAAATGGGTCAAAAAATTATGGTATATGTGTGTGTGTGTGTGTGTGTGTATTCAGGCATAAAAAAGAATGAAAGTTTGCCATTTCCAACAACATGGATAGACCTGAAGGGCTAAGCGAAATAAGTCAAAGAAAGACATATTCCATATGAACACTTATATATTGGGGGAAAAAAAACAAAACAAAAACAAACAACTAAGTTCATAGATACAGAGAACAGATTGGTAGTTGCCAGAGGTAAGGGGTGGGGAAGAGGAAAAATGGATGAAAGGGGTCAAAATTAAAGAAAAAAAAGAAAAAAATGGGACTCAAGACCCATCTCAAACTTCTAACCTCATGAAATGTAAAAATTAATTTATGTTTAAGCAATTAAACAATACGTAGCAGATATAAGTGCTATTATTAATGAAACTTATAATTTGGCAATTGAAGTGTACTCTAAAAAAGGTCAACAAAATATGGAATAAAAAGACTAGTCAGACAACATAAATTTCACTAGGTTGAACAATTTTCAAGCAGCACAATAATTACATTGTGTGTAATTTAAAATACGGAAAGCCAATGCAGATGCGGATTCATTTACAGAAAGAGAACTAAGATGTATTTGTATCTGAGCTATGTACTAGCGTTTCCCCTCTTAAAACTCTATGAAGCATAGCTTTTACAGTTCCTCGGAAAATTAGAAAAGGGAGAAACTTCCCAAGCCTAAATGATATTATTCTTGGCAATATAGAACCATGAAATTAATGAGTTGTCTACCAAAGGCCTATCATTAAAACTGGATATGGGAGGGGCGCCTGGGTGGCTCAGTCAGTGAAACATCGGACTTCGGCTCAGGTCATGATCCTGCGGTTTGTGGGTTCGAGCCCCGCGTCGGGCTCTGTGCTGACTGCCAGCTCAGAGCCTGGAGCCTGTTTCAGATTCTGTGTCTCCCTCTCTCTCTAAAACTCCTCTGCTCATGCTGTGTGTGTGTGTGTCTCTCTCTCAGAAATAAATAAAACGTTAAAAAAATGGATATGGGAAAAACATTCTACAAACAAACTAGAATTAGATTTCTTTCCAACTACTCTATCCCTAATTTTATTCACAACAGGCAAAACTTGCCTCCAGCACAGGTGTTTCCAGCTTTTTTCACATCATGATATACACAGAAAATTACAGAACTTGAAGGGAATACTGGGGAAAGAGGTCAGGACTATTGCAGGAGGAGTCACCAGCTGTAAGGCTCAGTGGCCCCAGTCCCCATGCTAACCCAGCTTCTCTTGCTACCCACGGAATTGAGGGGAAGCAAGTTTATCTTGTAAATGCATCTGTATTTCCCTATATCAGTTGGTGATTTAAGAGCTTTTTAATAAATGGGAATTAATACTTTTGTGAATTTTTCAATAACTCAAGAAACAAAGTAGCCAAAATCAGCTTTGGGAATTGCTAGCTAGATGGACAGAACCAGGCATATTCTAAGGCACCTTATACCATATTTTGTGCAATTAGATTCCATAATCAGTACCTTTGATATTAATGACTCCCAACAAAGGACAAAACTGTCCTCAACATCTTCATAGTAGTTACTAAACATGTCTTTAAAAAGTAGCATTTCTGATCCTCTAAATTTAAAAGTCCTCATTAGTCACTAATCACACTTCCACAGTGTAATCATCATCTGCAGTGTTATTTGACAAAAACATACTTTCTAGATAAAGAAGATACATTCTGTTCCAAGGGGCTCAAAATCAGAGCTGCCTACCTGCTCCTTATTTCGTAGAAGTCCTGGTCCCAGAGTCCTTGCCAGAAATACTCATAGTATATCCTGTACATATTAATCATTCTTTCTTCCTTTAATCATTTAAGCATCATTAAAAATTTTTACAAGGAGTAAAGAAATCAAGAAACTGGCATCCAAATAAATCCTACTTGTTTTATGAAAAAGTTTCTACATGATTTTTTTTCTGACAAAACAATGAACTTTGACTAAATGAGAAAATATATGGAAAAGACAGAAAAGCCAATTACAATAATATGGAAATAGGAAAATATAGCTTTTACTGACCTCATTACATATCAATCAGGCCTTGCCAACACTGGCATGAAAAACATTTTATGGTTTAGCATTATTACAAATGAATGAATTGGTAAACAAACAAAAAAAATCATCTCTCAAGAGATCAGACTAACAAAAATAAAAGAACAAAGTCAAAGGGTCTAAATGTCATCCTTAAGAACAGAACAGCAGAATAAGAAAACCTTATACTTAATCAATTGCATTTCTAAGTTTTCCCTCCTTCTTAGCTGGGTCTTCTATAGAAATTAAAGTTTAGGTCATATAGATAAAATCAAATCTTAAGGGAATAGTTATTAGAAAGAAGACTTTGCAAGACATACCACAGAAATACAAAGTACAATCACAAGTTTTCTTTAAACTTGACCTTAATATACAGTTTTGAGGGCAAAACTGAAGCACATCTTTTATCATGCACAAGTTCAAACTACAGGTCACCATTAACAAAATTTCAACAAAATTACTTATCAATTTATACAAGGCTTTCAATGAATAGAAAAAAGTTTGCCTATAATCTGAATAAAAAGGATTTTTTTCTGATTAACAAAAAAATTAAGCTGTAAATGAAAAATCATGTTTCCAGGTCAACATCTCATTCAAAAACATAGCTTATAATATAGGATATATTTCTGAACTTGCATATGCCCTCACTTTTGAAAGAAAAACTCATTCTAGAAACAAGTACAACATGAGTAAAACTTTTTAAAAATTTTAAACATTTTTAAATGTTCCATAGCCTTCTTAAAAAACTAATAAAATAGGGGCGCCTGGGTGGCTTAGTCGGTTAAGCGTCCGACTTTCGCTTAGGTCATGATCTCGCAGTTCGTGGGTACGAGCCCCGCGTCGGGCTCTGTGCTGACTGCCAGCTCAGAGCCTGGAGCCTATTTCAGATTCTGTGTCTCCCTCTCTCTGTCTGACCCTCCCCTGCTCATGTTGCCTCTCTCTCTCCTAGAGATGCTTCACCAAAGCACATTTAAAGCTGTATTAATCAAGTATACATACAAGAGAGATTGTGCTCATCTCCATAAAATTGCTGGGATAGTAGATACTGCTAAAAATAAAATGCAGTGTACAGCTAGTACATTAATCATGATTATGGCCCCATATTAAATCATTAAAACTGTAAAGTGAAGGATTTCTTCTAAAGTCATTATTTGTTTTTTAATTAAGAGATTAATATAAGTTAACAAAATTTACATTAACAAAAACTATTAAGGTTTCTCTTATCAATAAAAGAATCTACAAATAAACATGGGCAAATACTTAATTCACTTAAAACATAACAACAGTTATTGATTACCTATGTGCCAGGTACTCTTCAAAGAGTCTGGGATACATCAGTGGACAAAACAAGACAAAGAAACCCTGCTCTCACGGGGCTTACAGTCTAGCGCTCAGCTTCTTTTTCCCTCCCTTTGGTTCCATACTTTTCCCATCAAACCATATAAACAGCTAAGATATCCCTCACCATTTCCTTGAAGAATCATCACAAGCACCAATCTTTTAAGCTTCAGAATATTAAACGGACCTTCCTTCCCCATAATTATATTCCAACTAAAAACAGGACTTTAGATTCCTGATGCCAATGGATTCTTAAGTTACTAGCACTATGGGAGCTCTTAATAACCTCATAATAATTTCAGAATGTCAACAATCACAAAGTACCATCTTCTCTTTTAAGTAATATTTATTTAAAAAAAATAAAGTTGTTATATTTTATAAAAGTAAGTTGTTATAGTCCCCATGTCAAAGTGGCAAAAGTTTTTCTTAAGTTAGTACCTAATTTTTTGGCAATTGCATAAGCTTCATCTGGTGATTTTGCCACGTGTCCTTTGGGGATGGAGACACCAGCTTCTTGCAACAATTCCATACTCATGTATTCATGTAGTGAGAGATTCCTTTGTTGCTGCTGCTGTATTTGGAGTCCATGGTTATTAAACAATCCAGAACTTCCCAGAACCTGGAGATATTGGAGACATATTATATATATGATAGTGATTTATAAGTTATTATTAAAAACACCTCCTCAAAATACATTTTTATATAGAATAATTGATTCTTCATAACTCTAATAAAACTGTTAAATTGAATCATCAAAGTATAATATTCAGACTACCTAAATTATAACCTAAGAGCTAACCTACCTGCTAAATATCAAATGTTACCCTTGTAGTTTTAACTATTTCATCATCATGTCTAGTCCTTATCTTTTATTTGAGCTTTATCTCTAATGACCTACAGATTTCTACCTCAGTGCCAAATTCAGCAGATCTAAAACCAACCTCATCTTTCCCTTTCTTATCTCCACCATTCTTCAAGCACCTAACAAATCACTTGGCACTAGATATGCAGTAGTTGAATGATCTAGTCCCATTTCTCTTTCATGCACTCAAGATTCAAAACCCTGGTTTCACTTATAGTGGTTACTACAGGTGAAACCTATAGTGATAGGTGTGTGCTGTTCAGATTCCCCTTTCAGAGCCCCAACTGCTGGAGTGTTGGCTGCTGATAGCTCTCAGCTGAGTTCTCTCATTGGCATTTCCTTGCCCAAAGTCACACCTTCACATTGTCAGCCTACATTCAATGACTGGCCAGTGGAGATTACGGTAAGGATATAAAGTCCTAGCACTTCACCCAATTTGGGATAATTCTGAAGGACCATGTTAGTTCCAGATCTCCCACAGGACAGGGAAGGATCCTACTGCAACTACATGACAGTTCTACTTCTCCCACTACTCAATGCTCCTTCCTTCACTCTCCCACAGGTGTTGATCCAGATATCACTTTCTAGTTGACTTCCCCCATGAAACTCTTCATTTCATAGCCTGCAAGTATCATTCAAATTCCTCAATTCTACCAACCTTATATGGCAATATGTAGAACAAATTAAGTGCTATGAAAGCTCCGGAAGAGTAAATTGAAATTACACATTTAATTGTTATCCATACATTGCCATTTTCTATACACAGAAAGCAGAATACTGAAATATGGTTCATATGAAATACATAAGAATTGAATTTAAAGGACTCATATATAAATAGTCTATTTCTTAAAGGGGATTCATGAACCATTTGCATCAAAATGAAAATGCACCGGAGATGTGTCTAAAAATGCAGATTCTGGGGTCCCAGTCACATCTACAAAGTCAGAATGTCTGGAATGGGCCTTGGAAAATCTGTATTCATAACAAGTCATTCACCTGATTCTTAAGCACACTATAGTTTGAGAACCACTAGTCTAAAAGTCAATCACGTTTAGTAACATCTTATTTCTGATTCATCTGATAAATAAAAACCCTGGATAACATTTCATTAGGGTAGCTCAATTCTCTGATTTAGTGTCACTTCAATATTAAAACCCAGCAACATCCCAAACTGTTCAGTACAAATCTACTTTCTGAAATCCCATTCCTGGGTATATAGCCAACAGAAATTAGTGTTCAGTCTATCAAAAGGCAAATATATATTTAAGGACACTTGGCTGACTCAGTTTGTTAAGCGTCCGACTCGATTTAGGCTCAGGTCATGATCTGTGATTCATGAGATACAGCCCTGCCTCGGGCTTTCGC
>NW_027532407.1:4509023-4522219 GCF_008692635.1 Crocuta crocuta
TCTCTCTCTCTCTCTCTCTCTCTCTCTCTCTCTCTCTGGCTTTCCCACAAGAGCCTGCTTGGGATTTTCTCTCTCTCTCTGCTCCTCCCCCACTCACACTGGCACTATGGTGCTCACTCACACTCTCTCAAAATAAACATTTAAAAAATTTTAAAAAAAGGCTCATAGCAGGCTTATTCATAATAAAAAGTGAAATGACCCAAATGCCCATCAAGATAACAAATATGTTATAGTCATATACTCAGATACTACAGTGCAATTTTTTTAAAGCCTATTGCTCATAAAACAGTGTATTAACCTCAAAAACATAATTTTGAGGAAAAGAAGCTAGACACAAGAATACATACTTATATTTTTTATATAGTTCAACACCAGTCAAAATTGGTGATAGAATTAGTGGTCGCCTTCTGTTAGGGAGTATTGATGAGGGGTGTTTTTAAGGGCTGAAATTATGACATATCTTGATCTGAATGGTGGCTACACAGATGTATACATACATAAAAATTAATCTACCTACACACTCAAATTATACACTTCATATAAATTATACATCAAAGTAATAATAAAAATAGGAGGGGAGGGAAGTTTTTAGCACAGCTTGGCAAAAATAATTATACACTCAAACATTTTTTGAATGCTTATATACCAGACACTGTGTTAGGGATGCTAAAGGAATAAACCCAACTTGGCATCAGCTGCAGATTTCATGTAGTATATATGAACATATAAATGAACAACTGTAACACATATAAGAGCATTAATAGAGTCATCAGGCAGTACTTAATTAACTGAACAGACTAGAAAAAATACTACAGAGTCATGATCTCAGTTTAAAAAAAAAACAACTAATAGCTATAAAGAACACTTAGGTAATAACTGCGGAAATCTGAATCTGAATTTCCTAAGAATGATAACTATAAGTTTCCTAAGTTTATAATAACTATATTGTGGTTATTTAGGAGAAAGTCCTCATTTTTAAAAGGTGTATGCTAAAACATCTAGGGATAAAGTACCATGATACCTGCCACTTACTCTCAAATGGTTGAGAATATAATTTTATACATATATAAATATATATATTCACATGAATATCATTTTTTAAAGATAAAGCAAATGTGGCAAAATGTTAACATTTAGGTCAAGGCAAGTGCTCACTGTACTACTGCTGGAACATTTCTACCAGTTTGAAACTTTTCCCAAAAGAGTTCAAGGCAAAGCAATGACACAAAGCTCTGAGTATATTTTTATAGTTTCTTTCAAGTCCCTATATTCACAAAGACTCAGTAGTACTCATAAGGTAATACTGATTGCTTTTATACGACCTTAAAGGTTTTTTAGCATCTACGGTATTGATAATCCTTTCCTTGCACCGCTAGAAGTTATGACTTGAAATATCAGTTTTTAAACTCATTGGCAATACAAATCCCTGCATAATCACAAGGATTCATACAGTTAAGTCTTTGTCTTTCTTGATATCATCACTTAGAAGATTCCTACTGCCAAAAGGCCACCAATTTCTGGCTAAACTTCTATGCCACCGCCCTTCAATGATTTACCTCATTTAAATAATATTTATTCAAAAGTGGGAAAATGTAGTTACTGGGGAACATAATAGAAACTATCTTAAATTAGTTCATCTGCTCATAACCTGAACTATTTTATCAAATATACACTGACAAAGAAGATATTGAAACTAGAAGCAGTCAGAGAACTAAACAAAATGTTTAAGAGTATTAGCTAAGCTCAGTGTGTGACGGTGAACAAGTTTTCTAGGACCCTGCACCTCTGTGTTCTCATCTACAAAAGCAAGAGGTTAGATCAAGGGCCTTCCAAATTCTAAATCTATTATTTAATATGAGGGTGGAAGAGAAGAGATATTAAGACAACATGCTAGGCATCTCCATATGGAGAAACAAAAGCTTTTAAAACAATTTCCAAAGAATAAAGATTATGATGAAAACATATTTGTTCACCAAATCCTCATTTTCTAAAAACTAGATAGCACTTTTTAAAACTCATAAGAAGGAAGCTCAAGGCCAAAAAAAAAAAACCACTCCTCCTATTAAAAAGAATACTCATAATATTCACTGCCTCCAGGTTTAAAGTATCAACAGCTTTCAGAAAAAGAAAAAAAGGTCTACATCGATTCATTTTTGTCATGTCTAAGGAGTTAATTTCAGGACATAATCTAAAACTCTGAACTTGACTTATGAAGCCAACCATGCGCTTTCACAAGTTTGTGTCAGCGTTGGAAAGGACAGGCCAAGTTTTTCCGAAAAAAGTGAAGAGCAGATTCAAGCAAACAGGCTTTGGAGCCAGACAGTTCTGGAATTAGGCGTTAGCTTTGACTTTACCTGCTTCCTGACCTAGCCCAAATTACTTGTTCTCTTAGCCGCAGTGTCATCAAAGACGAGTATCTTAATGACACCCTTAGAGCGTTGCTGAAAAGCCTAACAAGAAACTCTACGTAAAATACTTATTTAGCACAGTACCTGGAAATGGTAAACACCCCAAAACAAAAAAACTAACGAAACAAAAACCTGTGCTCATTATGCTATACTCTATACAGAAATGAGGTGATCCAAAAGATAACTGTCCTCCCCAGTTGGTAAGCTAATAAACATCATCTTATTCCCACGGTTAACACCAACAGCATACAACTCCTTGGGGGGGGGGGGGGGGAGGACTTCCCTGCCTCGTCCCAAAAAAATGGCCAGTCAGCAAGCTGGTCCTGTGAAGTCATTCCCACCTATGACAGCTCCCAAGGGACACAAAAGTACATCTGAAGGGCATTTCCCCCTCCTCAAAGAAGGGCCGCAGAAGCCTCGGCCCTCCGCGCGGGGCGCAGGGAAAGGAGCTGCCCAGACACCTCCACCTCTACCTCCACCTCGAAGCGCCCCCACCCGCCTCCCTGCTGCCCCTCAGAACCTGGGTGAGCAGCCGCAGCCAGGTGGCCCGGGCTCCTCGCAGGCTGAGGACCAGAGCACACCAGCGCAAACGTGGGCCCGCTTTCTGTCACGGCAGGCAGCACTCCAGGGCAAGCCGCCCACGGGCCCGGCTGGGCACCCCATGTCACGCAATGTCACCTACTGCGAAGTGACCCCGAGCCGGGCCTCAGATCCCCTCACACCTCGCCCACAGGCGCCAGGTCTCCCTTCCTCCTGCCGGCCCTCCAAGCGAGAGCCGGCTGGGCCGCAATACCTGCGCGGCGGCCCACAGCGCCGGCCGGGACCCGCGGCTCCTAAGGGCGGCTGCGGCCAACAGCCGGCTGTAGAACATGGAGGCCGCCATTTCTGAGCCCGACCCCGTCCCTTCGGCGCCGTGCGCAGGCGCAGAGGCGCGAGGCGGCCGGCGACCCAGCTGCTTTAGACGCGCACTCCACCCCTCGCCCCACCCGCCGCGGGCGGGACCTCGGTTAACTGCAAATGCGGACTATCTTAGCAGGAAGAGCCGGCTCAAGCCAAGTCGGGCTTGGCGGNGCAGCCTCGATAGCCAACCTGTGGCCAGAAAGCAACCTGAACGTTTCCTAGCAAAGATGTGGTATTGGAAAGATGACCATCGTCACCATCTGTGAGACTAGTTGCCTTATCTTTAAGATGGGCTTCATTTATAAAAATAAGCAGTCAGTGTCTCTTTTGTGCCAAACTCTGCGTTCATAGAGCAGTGAGGGGGGAAAAAGCGATTCTGCCTTCAGGAAAAAACCACCACCACCACTATCAGCCACTACTTACCAATCCAGACGGCACACCAGCATCACCTGGGAAGCTTTAGAAAATTTCCTTCACCAGGCCCATCTGAGGGGTAGAGTCATATTTCTTAGAGTTCTCAAAGTCATTGAGCATTGAAAACCCCAAGATGACGTGTGCCCCATCAATAATTGACCATTGGACAGATGACTGGGCGCTTGTTATCTGGATATCTAGCTTTAAAATGTGTCGAAGTTTTCAGTGTATAAGATGTTAACCCAGGAATGGATGGGTGTAGCTGACAAGCATCATACCGACTCTGACACCTGCTTCTGAAGTACAGTGGCCCAATGCACGGAACAGCAATGTATAAAGAAAAAAATGAATCCCAAACAACCAGGCTATGGGCTTATGGAAAAGAAAGGGGCTTTTTGCAGCCCCCAAATCTCTGAGCAAAGGAAAGACTTTCTCAAGGACTTTTTCATTTCATTGGCACTCATGGAGGACTGACTTCAAGGCTCTCTTCATCACTAAAAGATACCATGTGCAGTTAGAAACAGGGAGGGGAAAAACAGACATTGGTAGTTCAAATGTCTCTTGCTCCAACCTTCTGCCCATGATTGCCAATCAAATAAAATAAATAAAATAAAATAAAATCTCAATAATCTGGGGTGCCTGGGAGGCTCGGTCTGTTAAGTGTCCGACTCTTTGATTTCTGCCCAGGTCATGATCCCACGTTTCATGAGAGGGAGCCCCCAGTTGGGCTCTGTGCTGACAGCCCCGAGCCTGCTTGGGATTCTCTTTCTCCCTCTCTCTGTTCTTCCCTTACTAATACCCTCCCTCTTTCTCTCTCTCAAAATAAATAAATAGGCATTTTTAAAAATCTGGATAATCTGTCTAAAAAGCTGTGGCTGGGACCATGTGTTCTGTTAGGAACACATATCCCATCAGCTATGAATAGGATGTACTTATTTTCAAGCCATTTCTTTTTAATTGCTAGTAAATACAGTAGTTAAGCTACCAGATCAAACTAACCATCTGAGTCTAAGGCCACTTATTTAAATGTCCCATGGGCAAGTCCATGAACTTATAAGATGTAAGGCTGTAACTCTGCTAGGAGCCTTGCTGGCCTCACACCCTTCAAGTCCAGCTCACCGGTGATCCATTAAACATGTCTCTTGGGGCGCCTGGGTGGCTCAGTAGGTTAAGCATCTGACTTCGGCTCAGGTCATGATCTCACAGTTCATGGGTTCAAGCCCTACGTCGGGTTCTGTGCTGACAGCTAGCTCAGAGCGTGGAGGCTGTCTTCAGAGTCTGTGTCTCCTTCTCTCTCGGACCCTCCCCTGTTCATGCTGTCTCTCTCTCTCAGAAATAAATAAAAAAACATTAAAAAAAAATAAACATGTTTCCTGGTATGTCCTTTTCAATTCTAGCTTAAAAACAGGCAAAGCAGCAGCAGAAATATGGAAAAAGCCAAAGAGTGAGAAAGAGAACATGCAGATCTTGCAGGGCCGGTTCGTTGGAAGCCTAAGCAAGGGGCACCCCTCCCTCAGCACTCCTTGACTGTGTTCAGAGCTCAGTATGTCTTAACCTCACTCAAAGAATTCAGTGAGGTAAAATGATGGGACTCCTACCTGCTGATTGTTATTGTGGGAGCCCGACACNTGTGTCTGTCTTTTGTGTGTGTCTTGTGTCATTTCGTCCGCAACAGTTATTAGGCAATCAACCTTAAAAAATGAAATCACTAAGAAACTACTTTTTCACAGCAAAAGTTTTTGTAATTCTTCTCTATAAGGATCTCAGAAACTAGTAGTAGGCAGAATGTAGAAGGTAGAACATGTTAAGGTGGAGGGAGAGTATTTGAGGAAGGGAGGGAAAGAGTTATCCTTCACGTACAATGGCCTATAGTCTCCCACTGTGTCTCTCTGCCTTCTACTTGGAGATTAAGGATGGGATGGTATGCAGGAAGAGGGGTTGGGGGAATGTTCTAAGGGAGAGAAGACTTAACTTTTTCACAGTCCTTTAAAATCATTAAAGTTTTTATATGCTGCACATTTTATTGCCCAGGGCAAAGCCTATTTGTTAGATGATGGGGATTAAGGAGTACACTTGATGAGCACAGGGTGATATATGGAATTGTTGAATCACTATATTGTACACCTGAAGCTAATGTAACACTGTATGTTAATGAACTAGAATTAAAATAAAAACTTTAAAAAAATCTCTAATTCACTTTACAAATAACTTTGCAGTATGTGAATTGAATGTAAATGGAGTTACAGAAGAAAGAGATGACTTAGCAATGTTAGCACTGCCTATCAGTGTTAACACTATCTAGATTTAGGAGACTCTAGATATGCAGCCAGTTAAGGAATGCAAACTTATAGACACAGATGAGAAAAGTGGCTGTCATCTATGACTTTGAAAATACAATGGACAAAATGTTGGAGGCTAATTCAAACTTAGAAATGAGTATGACAATTCCCTGAGGCACAGAAAAGATGCTTGGTTTGTACTGTAAGTCATACAAGAAGAAGGAGGCAAGTCTGAAATGTAGCTCAAATTACTCCTGCTTATTTCTTTTACAGAGAAATGAAACACATGAAATTCTCAAAAAATAATAAATTGTCCTGTTGTTAACTATAGAATTAATAGAATTACAAAGTGCTATAGAAACAACTTCCAATATATTTGCTTACCCTGAACTTTACTGAGGGCTGAGTGAATAATAGCTATTTACTAAACACTTAGTTTTTAGTGCCAGATTCTTACATACATTTTTTCTATCCTTTATGGTGCTGTGAGACATTTTCAGAATTCTCTGGTTTTCATCTTCTTCCATTTTACCCATCCAACCTCTGCCACAGAAAGAAACAGTTACCAGATTTATACAGTTTCTTGAACTAAAGTTTAGGCTTGAAGGAAGATGAGTAACAGAGTATGGGACAGCTGTATGTTTACACAGGATTTCTCTTAGTTCTCCTAAAGCCTTGGAAATAATAATAGTAACACTTATCTAGACCACCCTAGAATGGCAGTGGCAAAGGGCAAAGAGAAACACATCTTCTCAGTAATCCTCACAATCCTGCATTTCACAGAAGGAAAAACAGAGGCTCAGAAGCAATAAGTAACTTCCCCAGAGTCACAGCTTTTACCAGCACAAAATCTGAACCCAATTCTGTATTGGAAAGATAAGAATTTGAGATAATAACTGAGATTCATATTGTCATATCATATTCTTTAGCCTTTTACCTTTCACCACCTAAAGGAAAGAATGATGATGCAAATCAGCAGAGGACAGGTTTTGAGATGCAAATGTAAGGGCTGGAATTGCAAGGGACTGAACTTCAAGTTTCAAAAGCCAGAACCAAGACGGGCTCAAGGAAAGTTGATGTCTCAGAAATGGAATTATCTTGCCCCTAAAGAAGACAGAGAGAGGAAAGTGGGATGGAAGCAAAGAACTTTGGTGGTTCCTTGATGAAATCCCCTATATATTGCACTCTCCAAGGCCACTGTGTCCAGGATGAAGGGTAATTCCACCCCCAAAGAGATTTGGGAATCTAAAACAAAGAGTATTGGAAGGAGACACAAAATACCTTCCGCAAAGTGGTAGCACAGGAGTGGAATCCTCTGGCAGGTTGGTGTGCCCTTTAGATGGAGCTGAATCATATTCTCAGGATTTGTACTGACCCTACCTACCAAAGCTGTGAAATCCTGCAAGGGCTTCTAGAACCCTCAAGAGCTATATAGACAAGCATCAAAAGATAGCAGGTGGAAACATGGAAGATAGACCTGTAATGAACAATGGCACAGAGCAAATGGGATGAGGGATGTGACAATAAATGTCAGCTTAGTTAGACAACAATACCAAAGATTCGATGTTCCCTGTTCATCTGTCACTGCATATATCCCCTGGATCTAAGGAGGTGGGAGGGGGATAGATCCTGATTTAACAGAGGTTAAGATTCTGGCACTTGATGTAATAAGGTTAATAAAGAAATTCAACTTCAGATGTAGAAAAATAGTCATATTTCTCCCATACACGAAAATATGAAATGAACGTGTATCAATGCTCCACTGCTCCATTGTGGAAGGTAGAAGAAGATTCCTTCGTCCTTCCCCAGCCTTGTCATACTTTCATTTTGAGGCTCTGAGAGGATGTTGCCTTGAAGAGTCTCCTGAACCAGTCTCAACTTTGGCTGCATCCAAGAATCACTTGGAGAACTTTTAAAAATACCTTTGCTTAGGCCCCACCACCAAAGAGTCTAATTCAATTGTTCGGAGTGGGAACTAGAGTGGTATTCTATAAAAAGTCCCCCGAGTGTTTCTAATAAGCACCAACTAATGACAACCATCCCTGTCTTGCTTCTTCCGCTCTCCTCTCTCTCACTGGAGGAGGAGAACTCGGTAAGAGAAAAGGCAGCCACTATGGGTGGATTTAAATACAGTGGATTTAAACTCAGTAGACCTGGATTAAATTCTAGCTCTGCCACATGCTAGTTGTTTGGTTGTTTTTTTGTTTTTTGTTTTTTTTTTTAAGTTCATTTATTTATTTTGAGAGAAATGGAGAGAGAGAGAGAATCCCAACTAGGCTCCATGCTGTCAGCACAGAGCCTGATGTGGGGCTCAAACTCACAAACCATGAGATCATGACCTGAGCTAGAGTCTGACACTTAACCAACTCAGCCACCCAAGTGCCCCTAGCTATATGGTCTTAAGGAAGCCAGATATTCTCTCTGAATTCCAGGTTCCATGTTTGTAAAAATGAGTGAGTTCATCTTTAATAGCTGCTGTAACAAATTGCCACAAACTTGGTGGCTTTAAAACAACATAAGTCTAGTCTCTCTCAGTTCTGGAAGCCATAAGTCCAAAATTGTTGTCACTGGAATGAATTCAAGCTGTCAACACTCCATCTAGGAGAACATCTTTGCCTTCCTTTTCCAGCTTCTGGTGGCTCCTGGAACTCCTTAGCCTGTGGCTACTTCTCTCCAATCTCTGCCTCCTTCTCTTCTATCTGTGTCAAATCTTTCCATTTATAAGGACACATGTACATTTAGAGCCTGCTATAATCCATGATAATCTTCCCAACTCAAGATCCTTAGTTTAATGACTAAGAGACAGAAAGATTAATTTTCAGGAATCAGCTCATGGAATTAGGGAGCCTGACAAATCTAAAATCTGCAGGGTGAACTGTCAAGCTAGAAACCCAGGGAAAAGCTGATGCTTCAGTCTAAGTCCAAAGGCCATCAGGTGGGAGACACATGAAGAGCTAAGGTTCCTTCAAGTCTGAAGCCAATCAGGCTGGAGAATTCTTTCTTTTGGGAGAGTCCAATCTTTTGTTCTATACAGGTCTTCAACTGATTTGATTGGGTGAGGCCCACCCACATCATAGAGCTATATGTTTTACTAAAAAGTCCAATGTTTTAAATGTAAATCTCATACAAAAACACCTTCATGGATATACCCACCATAGTGTTTGACCAAATATCTGGGCATCATGGCCCAGCCAAACTGACACACAAAATTAACCATCACAGATATAAATGTGTGTTTGCACATTCTGTCCACCAAGGAGGCCCGGGAACAGCAACTTCAATAACAATAAGCCCTAAAGGGATTATAAGGCTTCAAAGGTACTTTAAGCAGTGGTACAGGAATTGTGAAGAATCAATACATAGTAAATTTAATAAAATGGAAGCTGTTGAGAAAGAAAACAACATGCAAATCACCAGCTAAGTTACTTAATTTTGATACTTATCATGAAATACCATCTATATTATATTAGAGGAAAATTCAAGGCTGCAAGCAAGCTTGCTACCTATAATGGGAGAAAGAAACATTTTAGGAAATCAGCATGACGAGCTACTAAAGTAGAGGTAACTATTATTGTCTAATTGTCTCAGAGGGATATTAGTTTGAAACTAGATGAGAAAATTTTAAATTAAACATAATTGTCCCTTACTTGAAGCATCTACAAGGCTATACCCTTTATTTCAACGCAACTAAGAAATAGAAATGTGTATTCGTCTGCTTTAGCTAGATTATGCCACAGTAACAAACAACCCCCAACATCTCAATGGTTTACAACAATAGTTTATTTCTCATTCATGTTCCATGTCAGGGGTTGCATGTTGGTGGCGACTCTGCTTCATATTTCTTCTCATTCTAGGACCTAGATTGAAGGAACAATTTCTGTCTGGATATGACATTCTTATGGCAGACAAAGACGTTAACTTTGTGAGAAATAGCAATGGCTCTTGAAGCTTCTGCTAAAAGCTTCTGCATATTGTAATCTGTCTCTCACTAAAGGAAGTGAAATTGCTAAACATAATAATAAGTCAGAGACTTATATTCCTTCCAAGGATGCACCACAAATAACATGGAAGTGGGCAGGGATATGCAATCAGTTTTGTAGGGAAGGGGGTCAGTGAATATTTGGGAATAATAATACAATCTATCACAAAATGCATTCACTTACTGAGCAATGACTATGGTGGAAAACACTGGAAAAATGTGGTGAAGATGAAAGACATTGTAGCCTTAGTTGCTTAGAGATAACTACCATAGAATGCCTGCTATGGGGCATATACCACACTAGATCTTCTTCTACTTATGGTGTCCCATTTAAGCCTTCTCATAACCCTATAAGCTATTATAGATACTCATCATTCTCATTTTAAGAGAAAACTGAGGTTGGCTAATGAATCCAAGATCTCTCTCATAGTTTGTAAAAATGGCCACAAATTCTTCTGCTCCCCAAAACCATACTTTGCAATGGAACATGGCAGATCATTCCGTCGAAAAGCACAAACAATTGCTCTACTCTTAAATCTGAGTTGGCCACGTGACTTGCTTTGGCCAATGAGACATTAACACATGTGATAAGCAGAGGTGTGCACACTGGGGCTTGCCCTTTTGCTGTTCTTGAATCATGCTGCTATAGGAACAAGTCCAGGCTACTCTGATCTGCCCTTAAGGATAGTTGTAAATAGAGAGGCAAGATGTGAGTAAAATGTCAGTTTTTTCTTTTCTTCGGCCTGCAAAAGGATTACATTAGTTGAGTGAGGGCAATATTGAAGGCAGAAGAAGATTCTTTTGTCCTGCCCCAGCTTTGTCACACTTCCATTTTGAGGCTCTGAGAGGAGGTCACCTCTTAAAGAATCTCCTAAACCAGAACACACTTGGTAACACGATATATAGTCAGGCAGAGGTTGGCTCTTGAGCAACTTTGGTTGTTACATGGGGACTCCAGATTTCCTGCCTTCGAGATCCCTAGGCACATGTTAAGTCCACATGGATTCAAGGAAACTGTCTTCCAAAAATGTTACAATATGTCACAAGCCACATATATCAACTTCATACATCTGGACATCTTAAGTAAAAATAAGGAGGAGCAAGGTGACTGAAAGGCCGAGAGAGACTGAATGTGATTTAAGGGGTCTGACTCAGTTATTCGACTGGACTCTTTTGAACCAGATTGAATATTTAATGAGTTCTCTACAGACCCATATCCCAACTAATGACAAAGAATTTGGGGAGAAAAATGGAAGGAAGGCAAGAAGGAAGGAAGGGAGAAAGAAAGTCATTTTTGTACATCTGAGTTATGATGTACACATTTTAATTCATTAAATTGTGATTCTGTTCTAATACATACAATGCCATACAACATAAAACCATAAAGTGGATTCTTGAGTTATTTACAGCCTTGAATATCAAATACAGGTCAGGCTGTGAGGAAAACAGTCCTCTCGTGGTAAAGTCGTGGAATTGGGCAGGGGAAGGATCCTTGTGTGGCTGGCTACCCCACCCTTCAGCTGGGAATCTGGATAAACTAGGAAGGAGATGTGGCAATAAGAAGCTGTTGGGTTCTAATGCTTCAATAACTACTATACCCTGTCCAACTAGTTGGAAACTCTCCAAAAGGGAATTGTTACATGTGGAGTCTCTAGAAAACAGTAACAACTACGTGGGTTGATTGACACTTCTCTTGTATGATTCATAAACATATAAATGGTGTCTTTTCCCCTTCACAACTATTTGTATTTCATGTGGATCACACCACTGTTTTATATACGACAAAAATGTTTTGGGGAAAACTGTTTTCTAGTTTGCTTAGATACATTGAAACTATTTTGTTATACCAGTAATTGACACGAAATGTTGGGGTTTGGGAGCTAATGGCTAAGAAAGAATTCTTAAGAACTCTTGTTGCAAAAAGGGTGCAGAAAGAGCTGCACTGGGGTTGTGCAGTGCAGTGGCTGATTATATACTTTCAAGGAGGAGGAATTTGGAAGAAAGGTTTCCAGGACCTTGAGGAGCTAGCTGCTGTTGGGAAAAGGTCATTTACTATTGTCTAGTAAAACCTTAGTCATGAGACCCTTCAGACATATATCAGTGGGCCATATGTTTGAAGGATAATTGCTAACATATATCTCGGGGGGTAATGGGCAGAGATAAAGGAAGTTTCCAAAGGGATTTTCATATGTTTGAGTAAACTTATAGGAACCTGGAGGTCAGGCTAATGTCAAGCTAAGGTTGCCTTTTGCCTCTATCTAGCAAAGTATTAACATAGAAGCAGTTGAGTTCCTGGACAAAGGTTGCCCTGCGTGTCCCAAGTACTTGTCAGTTGGCTGTAAGTTATAAGGAAATTAAAATTTTTTTTCTTTTGCTGTTGTTCTCCACATGAGTAATGAGGAGAGAAGCTTCTGTTTAAGTATTCATCTATAGGGCACTTACAGATGAGTCACTGCTCTGAGTCCCCGGGACACCAAGATCAAAGATATTCTCCTTGACCTCAGTGCTTCTCTGGGCTGATACTATTCTTTTGTCATATCTTTACAAGATTCTTCAAAGTGCAGGCAAGACCAGGCTGTAACATATAACCAGACTTTATCGAAGGCTTCAAGATAGTAAAATAGAATTATAAACTCCAAAGAGAAAATTTTAAACTGGCTACTAAATGTGACTTCTGAATATCACAGGCTGTCCTCACCAACCAACCACTCCTTTAGCCCCTGACTTTCTACTACATGTTAGGAGTAGCCTACTCTCCTTAACAGGAATGCTGTGACCAGGAACATACTCACTCCTCTCCCTCCCCCAGCTAAGACTACCTCCCAGGAAACCCCACAATCTCCAGGAAACAGCTCCACACACAAGGATGACAACTTTTGACAGTAGTAAGTAAATAGAGCAGTTTACCTCTCTGCCTTGAACCTCTCCACCGCTGAACTGCAACTCAAATTTTCTTTCCACAAGTCCATATCACATTTTTCTTTTTTGTCCTCTTTTTTTTAATAGGGGATTTTTAAATTTTTTTAATGTTTTATTTATTTCTGAGAGAGAGAGAGAGAGAGACAGCGTGAGCAGGAGAGGGTCAGAGAGAGAGGGAGATACAGAATCTGAAACAGGCTCCAGGCTCTGAGCTGGCTGTCAGCACAGAGCCCGACGCGGGTCAGCACAGAGCCACGAACCATGAGATCACGACCTGAGCCAAAGTTGGACGCTTAA
>NW_027532407.1:4522771-4525083 GCF_008692635.1 Crocuta crocuta
TTTTTTTAATAGGGGATTTTTAAATTTTTTTAATGTTTTATTTATTTCTGAGAGAGAGAGAGAGAGAGAGAGACAGCGTGAGCAGGAGAGGGTCAGAGAGAGAGGGAGATACAGAATCTGAAACAGGCTCCAGGCTCTGAGCTGGCTGTCAGCACAGAGCCCGACGCGGGTCAGCACAGAGCCACGAACCATGAGATCACGACCTGAGCCAAAGTTGGACGCTTAACCGACTGAGCCACCCAGGCGCCCCCTTTTTTGGCTTCTTTTAAAGTCAGGTTTATTGAGGTGCAATATACATACAGTAAACTTCATTCATTTTAATGCATAGTTCTGAGTTTAACAAACACATAGTCATGTTACCGCTGCCATAATCAAGATACATAACAGGTGCCTCATCCACAAACATCCCTCTTGCCCTTATAGTCAGCCTCCTCTCTTGCTCAGGTTAAATGGACCTGTTTGCTATGTCTGTAGTTTTACCTGTTCTAGAATGTCATATAAATGGAATCATACACATGGCAGTTCTTTATATCTCTCTCATTTAATATAATGTAAATTTATCCATGCTAAATGTACCCGGTTTGTTCCTTTATATGGCTGAGTACAAAGTTACTACACTGTATGAATGTACTACAGTTGATTTATCCATTCTCCAATAGAGGACCATTTGAGTTATTTCCAGTTTTTGATAATTGTTAATAAAGCCACCATAATATTTGCATATAGGTCTTTGGATGAACATAAGTTTTCATTTCTTCTGGGTAAATAGTAAGAATGGGATTGCTGAGTTGTAGGATAAACCTCTGCTTACCATTATACGAAACAGTAAATTGCTTCCCAAAGTGGTTGTACCATTTTGCATTCCCACTGATGTGGAAATAAATGGGGTTTGGAGCTGATGGCCAAGTGAGAATTCTTGAGACCTCTTCTGTGCAAAAAGGTGGTTTTATTAAAGTACAGGGACAGGATCCATGGGCAGAAGAGCTGCACTGGGGTTGTGAGGGGTGACTGATTATATACTTTCAAGTTGGGAGAGGGTGGGGATAGATAGCATTAAACCTCTAAGGAATTTTGGAAGCAAGGTTTCCAGGACCTTGAGAGGGTTAGCTATTGTTAGGAAAAGGTCATGTATTACTGTTTAGTAAAAACTCAATAATGAGACCCTTCAGATGCGTATCAGTGGGCCATATTCTTGGAGGATGATTGCTAACATATATCTTGTGGGGGTAGAGATAAAGAAAGTTTCCAAAGGAATTTTTATGTGTTAAAGTAGACTTACAGGATCCTGGAGCTGGGGATAATGTTAAGCTAAGATTCCCTTTTCCCCTAGCAAAGTGTCATCATCGAGGCACCTGAGTTCCTAGAGGAATGTCACTCTGCCTGTTTCAAGGACTTGTCAATGGGCTGTAGACAATAAGGAAATTTAATTTTTTTTTTTTTTTGCTTTTGCTTCCCACATCCCCTGCCATCAATGTATGAGAGTTCTAACTGGACTGCCAGCATTTGGTATTACCAGTTTTTGTGGTAAAAAAGAAAAATCTTATTCATTCTAATAGATCTATACAAGTGCCTCAGTGTAGTTTAAATTTTTAATGACTCATTGTGTTGAATACAATCACATTTATTTGCCACTCATATCTCTTCTTTGGTGAAATCTCAGTTCAATTATTTTGCCCATTTATTGGGCTGTTTTATTGTTTTTGGACTTGAAGATTCCTTACAAATTCTAGATCCAAATCCTATGTCAGAAATGTGCTTTGCAAATTTCTCTCTGATGTCTGTAGCTTATCTTTTCATTTTTAAAAATACTGTATGTCTTAGTTAGTTCAGGCTTCTATAATGAAATACCTACCATATACTGGGTGTCTTAAACAACAGACATTTGTCTCTAACAGCTCTGGAGACTGTTAAGTCCAAGACCAAGGGGCCAGCAGATTACTGTGAGAACCCTTTTTCTGGTGTGCAGACCGTCAGCTTCTTATTCCTCACATGCTGGGGAAGGAGAGATCAAGTGCTCTGCTTTCTGGTAAAGGTACTGATCTCATCATGAGGATCCCACCTTTACGACTTCACCTAAATCCCAAAGTCCCCATAATCAAATATATTTGGGGGTAGGACTTCAACATATAAATTTGCAGAAGGGTGAAATACAATTCAGTCCATAACAGTGTCTCTCAAAGAGAGTAAATTTTAAATTTTGATGAAGTTCAAATTATCAATTTTTTTTTAACAGATCATACATACCTTTGGTGTCATATCTAAAAAATCTATACCTACCCAGATCACAAAGATATGCTCTGATTTTTTTTTTT
>NW_027532407.1:4525753-4650810 GCF_008692635.1 Crocuta crocuta
TCCAGGCTCTGAGCTGGCTGTCAGCACAGAGCCCGACGCGGGTCAGCACAGAGCCACGAACCATGAGATCACGACCTGAGCCAAAGTTGGACGCTTAACCGACTGAGCCACCCAGGCGCCCCCTTTTTTGGCTTCTTTTAAAGTCAGGTTTATTGAGGTGCAATATACATACAGTAAACTTCATTCATTTTAATGCATAGTTCTGAGTTTAACAAACACATAGTCATGTTACCGCTGCCATAATCAAGATACATAACAGGTGCCTCATCCACAAACATCCCTCTTGCCCTTATAGTCAGCCTCCTCTCTTGCTCAGGTTAAATGGACCTGTTTGCTATGTCTGTAGTTTTACCTGTTCTAGAATGTCATATAAATGGAATCATACACATGGCAGTTCTTTATATCTCTCTCATTTAATATAATGTAAATTTATCCATGCTAAATGTACCCGGTTTGTTCCTTTATATGGCTGAGTACAAAGTTACTACACTGTATGAATGTACTACAGTTGATTTATCCATTCTCCAATAGAGGACCATTTGAGTTATTTCCAGTTTTTGATAATTGTTAATAAAGCCACCATAATATTTGCATATAGGTCTTTGGATGAACATAAGTTTTCATTTCTTCTGGGTAAATAGTAAGAATGGGATTGCTGAGTTGTAGGATAAACCTCTGCTTACCATTATACGAAACAGTAAATTGCTTCCCAAAGTGGTTGTACCATTTTGCATTCCCACTGATGTGGAAATAAATGGGGTTTGGAGCTGATGGCCAAGTGAGAATTCTTGAGACCTCTTCTGTGCAAAAAGGTGGTTTTATTAAAGTACAGGGACAGGATCCATGGGCAGAAGAGCTGCACTGGGGTTGTGAGGGGTGACTGATTATATACTTTCAAGTTGGGAGAGGGTGGGGATAGATAGCATTAAACCTCTAAGGAATTTTGGAAGCAAGGTTTCCAGGACCTTGAGAGGGTTAGCTATTGTTAGGAAAAGGTCATGTATTACTGTTTAGTAAAAACTCAATAATGAGACCCTTCAGATGCGTATCAGTGGGCCATATTCTTGGAGGATGATTGCTAACATATATCTTGTGGGGGTAGAGATAAAGAAAGTTTCCAAAGGAATTTTTATGTGTTAAAGTAGACTTACAGGATCCTGGAGCTGGGGATAATGTTAAGCTAAGATTCCCTTTTCCCCTAGCAAAGTGTCATCATCGAGGCACCTGAGTTCCTAGAGGAATGTCACTGCCTGTTTCAAGGGCTTGTCAATGGGCTGTAGGCAATAAGGAAATTTAATTTTTTTTTTTTTTGCTTTTGCTTCCCACATCCCCTGCCATCAATGTATGAGAGTTCTAACTGGACTGCCAGCATTTGGTATTACCAGTTTTTGTGGTAAAAAAGAAAAATCTTATTCATTCTAATAGATCTATACAAGTGCCTCAGTGTAGTTTAAATTTTTAATGACTCATTGTGTTGAATACAATCACATTTATTTGCCACTCATATCTCTTCTTTGGTGAAATCTCAGTTCAATTATTTTGCCCATTTATTGGGCTGTTTTATTGTTTTTGGACTTGAAGATTCCTTACAAATTCTAGATCCAAATCCTATGTCAGAAATGTGCTTTGCAAATTTCTCTCTGATGTCTGTAGCTTATCTTTTCATTTTTAAAAATACTGTATGTCTTAGTTAGTTCAGGCTTCTATAATGAAATACCTACCATATACTGGGTGTCTTAAACAACAGACATTTGTCTCTAACAGCTCTGGAGACTGTTAAGTCCAAGACCAAGGGGCCAGCAGATTACTGTGAGAACCCTTTTTCTGGTGTGCAGACCGTCAGCTTCTTATTCCTCACATGCTGGGGAAGGAGAGATCAAGTGCTCTGCTTTCTGGTAAAGGTACTGATCTCATCATGAGGATCCCACCTTTACGACTTCACCTAAATCCCAAAGTCCCCATAATCAAATATATTTGGGGGTAGGACTTCAACATATAAATTTGCAGAAGGGTGAAATACAATTCAGTCCATAACAGTGTCTCTCAAAGAGAGTAAATTTTAAATTTTGATGAAGTTCAAATTATCAATTTTTTTTTAACAGATCATACATACCTTTGGTGTCATATCTAAAAAATCTATACCTACCCAGATCACAAAGATATGCTCTGATTTTTTTTTTTATAGAAAATGTATTCTTTTAGGTGTTTTTATTTAGGTACAGTTCATTCTGAATGAACTGTTACACGTGGAGCCAAGTATAAATGATTCTTTGTTGTTATTGTTCTAACACCGTCTGTTAAAAAAGGTCTATTTTTGACCTCTCCTTTCTGCCCATTGATTTATGTGTCTGTCCTTTTATAAATACCATATTCTTTTAATTAGCGTGGCTTTATCCTCGGTCTTGAAATCAGCTAGTATGAATCCTTCAAATTTCTCCTTTTTAAAAATTGTTTTAATTATTCTATTCCTTTGCATTTCTAAATAAAATTTAAAATCAGCCAGTTTTACTGGGGAAAAAAAAGCCTTCTGGTATTTTGGCTTGGGTATCATTGAATCCATGTAAATTAATTTAGAGAGATTTGACAGCTTAACAATATGGAGTCTTCTAGGGTGCCTGGGTGGCTCAGTCAGTTAAGCGTCTGACTCTTGATCTCAGCTCATGATCTCATAGTTCGTGAGTTCAAGCCCTGCATCGGCACAGAATCTGCTTTGGATGGTCTCTCTCTTTCCCTCTCTCTGCCTCTCCCCCACTCGTGTGTGTGTGTGTGTGTGTGTGTGTGTGTGTTTGCTGTGTTTCAAAATAAATAAACTTAAAAATAATAATATGGAATCTTCTTATCCATNTTGCTAGATTTATCCCTTAGTATTTTATATTTTCTATGATATTGTTTTCAAATTCAGTTTCTGAATTTATTAACTATTATTTATTATTACTTATTTTAAATATTTTTTGTATTTTATTTTTTATTTTTGAGACAGAGACAGAGCATGAGTTGGGGAGGGGCAGAGAGAGAGGAATTCTGACACAGAATCTGAAACAGGCTCCAGGCTCTGAGCTGCCAGCACAGAACCCGATGCAGGGCTCGAACCCACGAACTGTGAGATCATGACCTGAGCCAAAGTCAGACGCTTAACCACTGAGCCACCCAGGCACCCCTATTATTACTTATTTTATAATGAAGCATTGAATATCTCATGTAATTTATTGAATGCTGTACTGAAAGTGAAAAACAGAATGGTTGTATAGGTATGGGGACCTGTAGCTCACTGCTGCCCATCACATTACATATCACTACCCGGGGAAACATCAACATTCTAAATTCAGATTATGGTTTCTACTGGACACGTATTGCTTTTACACCATCATAATGTCAAAAAATCATAAACAGAACCATCATAAATTGGAGACTACCTACATATCGAAATATAATTGATTTTGTATATTCACCTTGAATTCTATAAACTTGCTAAATCTGCTTTAGTATTTTTTTGTGAATTCCTTAGGATTGTCTGTGAAAAAAAGCAGTTACTTCTTCCTTCTTGATTTAACTATCCTTTACTGATATTTCTTGATTTTATTGGTTGCACCTTGCTTCTCTCAAGCCTTCAGTTTTCAGCATTATATTAGACCAATAGGACTGCCATAAGTATCACAGCTTCAACAANAGCTGGGATCCTCACGTGAGGCACAGCCACCACGCACGAAAGTCAGTCCCAGGGACTCCGGCGTTGATTTCGGGGCCCGCGCAGGCTCGGCCCAGGGGCGGGACGAACGTCACTTCCCGCGGCCTCCGCCGGGTCCTCCCGCGCTATGACGGCCCGCGCGGAGCCGCAGGGGCGGCGGCCCGGAGTCGGGATAGGAGTAGTGGTGACTAGCAGCAGGCATCCTCGTTGCGTACTCCTGGGGAAGAGGAAGGGGTCGGTTGGAGCCGGCCGTTTTCAACTCCCCGGGGGCCATTTGGAGTTCGGGTGAGCAACCGCCGAGCCCACACGGAGAGAGCCGAACGTGCACGGGAAGGACGCTCTCTCTCCGTGCGTGCGTCCTTGCGTGCGCGCCGACGCTGCGTCGTCTCGCGCGTTCTTCCGCTCTCTCCTTGGTCCTCGGTGCCGCTAGGTGCAGGCTCCGGCCGCGTGGGGGCGCTGAGCTGTGGAGGGCGGCCGAAGGGTCTGTGGTCGGCCGGAGCCCCGCCAGCCCAATCAGCCTTTTATCCGCGCCCGCGGGCGGATGTGTGGGGTGTGATTTTCCTAATGTTTGCACGTGAGAGACGGAAAGTGGGTCTTTAGGACGATCTTGTCCAGTTGTGTCAGTTCAGACACTTGTAGGGTTTGGCTGTGCTTTAAACGTGCACGAATGGACGTCCTGTTTCCTGCCCGCAGGGTTAGCTGCGCCCTGATCAAGCGGATGGGCTAGTGAGGCGCCCTGGGCCTCCGTGTCTTCATCTTTACAGTGGGGAAGTTGAACAGAGCACTCTTTAACGTGGCATTCTGTGGTTTGATGGTGGATCAGACCGATAAATGAAGTCGGACGGTTAAGGGTCAGGTCTACCGCAGGGTGCGGAAAGCCGGGGATTTTGCTAAAAGGTGGGTTCTGAAGTGACAATGAGGTTAAAATCAACGGTGGATGAACAGTATCTAAATCGGTCAGTGCCAGCGCCTGTTTTTCCATTACTGTAAAAGTTCAAACATAAAAGTAAGCGTTTGGTGGATCCTCTCATATACTTACTACTCAGCTTGTTCTTATTTCATTTTTACTGCTCCATCCCACCAGACACACACATCCCTTGTTTTCTAGACTCTTCCTGAAGAAAAACGCAGTCATTTATTATACCACGCCAAAACAGTTTGTTATGTACCTGTAATAGACATTTTTTTTAAAATGTAACTCCGTTTTCATACCTTAAGGAAATACATTTTCACACCTTAACAAGATAATTCCTTAATAACCTGTGATATTCGGCCTGTACCACTTCCTCCATTTGTCTTCAAAATGTATTGTTTTGTACTAATCAAGTTCAAAGGAAGATTGTACTTTGGGATTGATTGTAATTTGGGATTGATACATTTAAGTCTCCAAATCTAACAGTAATCCTCCTCCCCCCTCCCTTTTTTTTTTTACCATCCCATGTTGAAGAGCATAGGTCATTTGGAGAATTTCTTACATTCTGACTATATTCTTCTAATCCACCTATTTGTTACAAAGTGCTAGTTAGAGACATGATCCAAGTGCCTTTTAAACAGATTTTGTCTTTGATAAATCGTGGAATTCTTACGATTTTTTAGCACATGGAATTTTTTAAATGGTCTTCAGGATTTTAAAAGCATCAATAAGTTTATCATTTTTAGGTAATTAAGATAAGCCATCAGTTAATAACTAATACAATTTCTAGGTTAAGGATCACATTGCCCAGAGACACATACTGTATTGTCCTTTGTCAATTGCAATGGCTAGAGATAGCCATCTTAATGATAATGCAATAAAGTATTGGAATCTTTACTCAGATATCCAATGATAGTAACCAAAATGGATCTTTAATGAGCTTTTTACTGAGTGCTAGATATTATGCCAAGTTCCTCACATGTATGCTTTAACTTATCTTTATATGACTGGTACACTGAATGGGCTAAGTTTGAGGGGAAACAAATAGATAATGGGTTTATTTTCTTCTTCCCTTATCTTTATAATTTTTTAAGTTTATTTATTTAAGATAGAGACAGCACCAGTGGGGGAGGGGCAGAGAGAAAGGGAGAGAGAGAGAATCCCAAGTAGGCTCCACATTGCCAGCTCAGAGCCTGACATGGGGCTCGCACCCACTAAACTAAATAACTAAATAACTAAACTAAATAAGATCATGACCTTGAGCAGAAACCAAGAGTTGAAGGCTTAACCAACTAAGCCACCCAGGGACCCCCCCCTTTTCTTTTTCTGCTGTTCTGTGACATTTCCTGCAAATTCTATTGTTGTCCTGTCACTTGATTAGAAAAATAAATCACATTTGGTCATTATGATCCACTTCCAAGCATTTGTCTCTCCCTATAGTGGGGAAAAGGAGAGAGGAGGAGGGCCTCTCTCCTTTTCCCACTGTTTCTGATTTCCTTCCTTCTCCAGTGTGTTGGGGAGGGAGGGTATGGGCCAAACTTTTTTCATGACTAGTGCTGCTGTGATCCACCCATTGGTGCCCTCTGGATGGTGTGCCCTCTTCTTCAGGGTATATCTGTTGGTTGTTTAGAAGTCCCACAAAGGTATCTATCCTGTACAGTTCTCAGACATAGGTGGCTGATTTAGCTCTTGCTTAGCACACGACCTTGATTTTTCTTTCTGCTGGGATCCCCAGCAGTCTCTTACAGTATCTTCTGGGCCCAGAAGAAAATTCACAATGGGAATAACGCCTTCACTGTCACCCTTTCTCCTTGCTCATTCATTGTGGGCTTCTCTAGACAGTCTCCTGCTTTCCAGATTCTCAAAGTGGGAATAAACATCAGCCTCTGTATTCACGTGCATCCCTAAACACCAAAGGACACATTTTAGACTTACCCAATAGCTCTTACCTTCCTACCACTTCTACTCTGAATCACAGGCCTGTAAGTTTCTGCAGATCAGTACAACTTTGGCAGGGGAGTAACACACCAGTATCTCCTTGGGAGTCACACCCAATCTCTGTGACCAGTTTTCTTGAAGCACCTCTCACTTGGCTTTGGGCAGAATTGTCCTTTCATCAGGACAAAGGGAAATGTTGCAACTATGCTTGAAAATTCATGACTTTCCTCCCTGCCCTAAATCTCCTTTCTTATTATGTAGACTGGGTCGGGTGAAGGTCAAAGACTTGAAACCTATTTGCTCTCTTGCCATACTCTTTAGAATTTGAGGTGCTTATTTCATATTGTCCTCAATTTTAAGGCTTAAATGAAAATTCTGAGACTGCAGAAAAAGATGTTGTCCACTTCTTGAAATACTTACAACAACCTCGTTAGAGAGTAGTATTGTCTCTTTTTATTTGTCCATGGTAGAAAGTCATGGACTTCAAAATCAAACCTAGGTCTAGCTGACTCCGAAGCCTATGCTCTTAACTATATACTAAACTGTCTCCTGATTGCATATAGCCTCCTGGCACATGAACGAGTGCTGAATTGGCTAAATGTTCCTTTTTTTTTTTTTTCTCAATAGGAAGTCCGTCCGTTTGGTCTTCAGATAACTTCAGATACTTTATACTTCAGATAAAGACAATATTCAAAGGCAGGATTGTTGATTGATTGTTTTAAAGCATGAGCCAATTAAGATTTGTTGTTTTTTGTTTTTTTGCTTTAGAGTAGAAATTTCTAGGCAGGACTTTCTTGGCAAAAAAAAAAATTAAAAAATAAATTACATAACAAGAATTGAGTACAGTGCTGTGCTTCTGTTTTCCAGTGAAACGTGGGAAGAATGTGCTCAAAGGGAAACCTGGGAAGAAGCAGCTCTTCACTTGAAAAATGTTCGCTTTGCCTCAGTCGTGAATTCCTTTGTTGAGAAAGAAAATTACCATTATGTGACGATATTAATGAAAGGAGAGGTGGACATGACTTATGATTCAGAACCAAAGAACACAGAGCCTGAAAAAAATGAAAGTAAGAGACTTATGTGTAATAATGCATGTTTTTTGAGGAGCCTATCATCCAAGTATTACATTATGTTTGCCGCATGAAGAGAATTAGAGTCTCTTCATATGGAAATGTAGATACACATACTTAAATCCTGGAGACTTAAGCATATAGCAGGGAAGAGAAGTGGCCCAGAGCCAGACTACTTGACTTGCATCCTGGTTTTTCCATGGAGAGATTTGTTACCTTGGGCGAGTTACTTAATGTTCTGGGCCTCTTTTCTCCTCTGTGATAATAGCAACTACCTCTGATGGGTTGTTGTAGGGATAAAATTAGTTAATACCTGTAAAGAACCAAATGAACACTGTAAGTACTCAGTAAGTCTTAATTTTATTTTTAGTGTTTAATTTTGCTTCAAACAGATTTTAAGCAAAACGTTGAAGGTGCTATCCTTGGTTTTCTCACCTGTGTAAGATATAAATTTCCTTGTATGGAGAGTGACTCACCTGACAAAACAATTATCCTCAGTGTTGAGTCAAGTAACCTGAAAGCTTTAACAATACTGTGTGCTAAGCATTATCCTAAGGGCGTTGCATATATCATCCCTCTTCAAATTTCATAAAACTCCATGAGATAGAGTAAAATATCAAATTTAGAAAATATTTGCCTTGTGAAAGCTTATCCAAGCGGTTTTGTGTGCTGGACCTCCCCTATAAACATTTAATTTATGCTCCACTATGGAAGAATCTAGTAATTCAACAAATGCATACTGAGTACTGTGTGCCAGATACTGTTCTGGGCACTAAAACAACAGTGGTCTATGGAGCAAAGTCCCTCCCCTCTCAGATTTTACTTTTTTTTTTTTAATCCAGGGGAAAGGCAACACATTAGCAGATATTTTACAATGTAATACTTACAATGTAAGGAAAAAGAATAAAAGTAAAATGTGTAAGGACAGTGACCCATGGGTGCTGCATCAGGTAGGGAGGTCATGGAGGGCGTGTGAGTAGGGACTATATATTCTGGAGGAAGTGAGATTTCTAGAATGGATAAATCCTCATTTAAGTGGTTTGCTGACTGAATTCATTGACTGAACAGAAGGCTGTGTTCTACCCTAAGGCCTGTTGAGTCATATATGACTGTTTTATAAAACAGGTAACAACTTGAAATCATCTAAAGTGAACTAGCAGAGTCTGAGCTGTTTTTACTCACTACATTCCAACACCAAACCTGTAGCTCTTTTCCTCACATCAAACAGTTCTCCAGACATCAATTGGATGCCCTATAATTCAGTTGAATTCTTAACACTGTCTATCTGGAGTCAGTGTCAGATCCGAAAAGTTAGAGCGCTCAGTCCCACAAGACTGCACCCACTTCAAATACCAGTCTCAAGTCCTGGTCTCCTATACTTCTGGCCACCTGGCTATAAATTGGGGTTCCCACAGCCTCCTCCTCAGGTTCAGTAATTTGCTAGAATGCCCTGCAGAACTCAGGAAAACCCTTTACTTACATTACCAGTTTGTTATAAAGGAAACAATTCAGAAACAGCCACATGGAAGATGCACTGAGCAAGGTGGGTGGGGAGAGGGACACAGAGGATTTGTACTCTCAGTGAGCACTTTGATGCATTCACCTCCCAGGACACTCTCTGAATCCTCTTGTGTGGGGTTTTCATAGAGGTTCCTATGTAATGGGATTAGTACATATTATTATCGTCCTCTCTATGATTGATTAGATCATTGACTGTTGGTGATTAACTCAATCTCCAGCCCCTCTCCTCTCTCCTCAGGTGGGTTGTGTTTTTCTGGTTACCTGCCCCCAATTCTGAGCCTATCTAGGGACCCCCAGCCACCCATCAGCTTATTAGCATAAACTCAGGTATGGTTGAAAGGGGCTTATTATGGATAACAAAAGATGTTCCTCTCATCCCTATCATTCAGGAAAACACAAAGGTTTCAGGAACTCTGTGCCAGGAAACAGGGAGGAAAGCCAGATATATATATTCATTATATCACAGTAACACACACAGAAATACCCAAGAAGTACCCAGAGGCTTTCAGTTGGCCTAAGGTACAACTAAAATCATTCATGCCTTAAGAAGAAAAGGTGAGAAATGTACCAGGTGGACCAGGGGAGCTCTCTACAAGTTCTTCTATCTCTCACATCCCCAGTGCTCCTGGATAAAAGGAGGAATAGAAGAGAGAGGAGTCCAGGGTAACAGTGGAAACAAAAGTCAGTAGTCTTGAAATCCTGAAGCTGTGAGGACTACTTGTCTTTTTAATATTAAATTGAAGTAGAAATATCTTCAATTTAAAGCAAGATATAGTTCCTGTAGCTGAATTTTTAAAAATTAGTTTGAGGTGTCATTTATTCAGGTAGTAAGCACAGATTGAAATTTTAAAAATTAGTTTGAGGTGTCATTTATTCAGGTAGTAAGCACAGTTTATTATTGTTCTCTTAAAAGAGAGCCCTCACTTGGAAGGAATGACCATATCCTTATTTTTATCTTTTCTACCAGCAAAAAAACCTGACATGAGAAGAGGCAAAATAATGAAATAGTTTGGTCTTGCATACTTAGCGTCCTTCACAAGGAGCAGACATAGTACTCATTTGTGGAGAAGCGCTGAGGAGAAAACAGTGGAGCCATGGACTGTCCCACCAGCGCTGACCAGTCTCTAGCCAGCTGCCTCTGTCTCTCAGTCCCCCCGACCGCGCCCCAGCCTCTGTTGGGATTGGGGTTGCTGAGGCCTGGTTCAGGGCATAACTTCCCATCCTGGTCTGCACTGTGGGCCTGTATTTCTAGTTACCTTCTCCTGACGTTAGAAGGCACCTCAGGTTTGGTTCAAGTGTTCACCTTCAAATCGTCCTTACTGGTTTTCCTTTCCTGAACCTTGACTACATAAAGTGCAGGTGTTTGGGCTCATTCCCCTTTGACTCTCCCGTGCCTGTCTCCTATTCAGAATCTATTGTTCAGAACATGTTGAAGGAAGAAGGGAAGGGAATGAGGGGATGAGGTTCTCCAGTATAGTATCTAGACTGGCCTAGTTTTGAACAACTTCCAAAAGATTATTATCCTACATTATAAAGTTCTCTGTTAGAATTTTTGTTACTGTGTTATGGTATGTATTGTTTTTCCCCTCCTAGAATCTGGTAGTTTTGACTCATTTTTACATGCTTTGTGATTTCTTCCATTTATGTAACTTTTTTTTTAGTTTGTCCACCTTCATTTTTTTGACCCTCTCACATGCTAGTAATCTGGAGTCAAACAGTATGACTTTACAAGGCCCAAGGTTACTAGCACCAAGTCAGATTTGATCAGAAACATTTATTCCTCTCTAGCCCGTCATAACAATATAGCAGGAATTATTTTCACTTTTTTCCCCTTGGAGAGCTTCTGCTGGGTAATCAGCTGCACCACAGTCAGGGTGCATCGGCTCGGTGGCGGTGGTTTTATTTATAGCATAAAGATGCTTTTTCTCTACCATGTTCATCAGATCTTGGATCTGGATCACCTGCTTCAGGTTACCAGTTACGCATCTTTTCTCCAGCCATCCAATTATAATTAGGATCAGCCAGATGCTTCATTTTCTTGAAAACGAGATAAACTTTACAGATAGCTCCCTTGAGACTGTTAATTCAGCATCTTGCAGCACATTGTTGGGTGACACCTCTCTTTCTCTCTCCCTCCATTCTTCTTTCTCTTAGACTGCAGTCACAGTTGCTGATCACTCTTTCCTGAACTTGCTCTAATTTCATGGATTCTTTGTCCTCTGTCCCAGCATGAAACAGCATACCTGTATCTTACAGGCAGAGAAATACTTAGTGGAAGAAACTGCACTTAAACATAAATATATGCATATGACCACGAAGGAACTTAGGACACAGAATATACATCTTAGTAATACAATATTTATATATTCACCTGTTATGGTGCTTTCATGTTATTTGTATTTAAATCATCAAAGAGAAACTGCTGCCTAGAGTGTTTTTCTAGGATTTTGTGTATATCACAACTAATAGACACTGTTAAATCTTTCCTTTTTCAATGGATTTTTGAAAAATGGTCCCATCCATATTGTCTTGCTATCTAAAGTATACTGAAGCCAGAGAATACTTTTTATTCTCTGCACAGCTTCCATTACTTTTTAAAAAGATGGAGGGTAGCTTAGAAAGATTGTAATTTACCTTATTCTATAGGTGGGGCAACTGGTTTGTTTTAATGTAGTGTTGCAACCTGTCATATGTAAAGTTCTGTATGTTTTGTTTAGCCAAATATTTAAGCAAAAATTGAATTATCTTATATCTGGGTTTTACCATCATGGGACCCTTGTAAAATTGACCTCAGTGTTAAAATAGAAGCATGTTTTAAATGATCACCATTCTGTTAAGATCTTCATTCTAAAGGCAAATTATGTTGGTACAGCTGAGCTGATGCACAGCATCACGATGACTAGTACTAGTTGCAAGTCATTTTTATATTTATTTTTTTCTAAGTATAGGTTAACTTGCCAAAATAGATATTCTTTGTTTCCTTCCAGCTAAAGAAATTGATTTAGTATCTTTCTTTTCTAGGTTGGGAGTGGGTTCCGTGGGAAGAATTTCCTCCACTGGACCAGCTTTTCTGGGCACTGCGGAGTTTAAAGGAACAAGGCTACAATCCATTTAAAGAAGATTTAGATCACCTGGTAGGGTACAAAGGCCATCATCTCTAGGGGAAGAAGATAACCTCAAACACTTTGAAAAGACAACATAGGGTTCTATGAAAGCATGAAAAATATCTGCATTTCAGAACAACTCCATTTTATGTAAAAAGTTCCATATACTTACCAGTTTATTTTCTGCCTCTTAATATATACCCACCACCCTTTCAGCCAGTACTTGTGAAAAATTTGCTGGCATTATATCATGAATTGCATTTCAGACTCAGAAAATGTGATAAATGGTGATATTGTGGCAATTCTGCTTTTTATATTTTTCTGTGATATTTACTGTGCAGTTTTTCATTACTAGCTTGCATGGCATGGAGGGCAGTGGAATTTGCCCTCGTGTTTCAGTTCAAATAGAAATCCTAATTCAGATTCTAACATAGTATGCCTGTGGCAGAACTTAATCAGGTTTGTTGATTTTCCTCGTCTGTTTTATTTAAAATAAAGTTTTTGGTACTATAGTGTGACAGTCTTTGCAACTAGAGTGACAGGACAGGTCATTAGGATATATTTCCCAGGTTTCTGATTCAGAGCCTACCTCAAGAGAAGTGAGACAAACTGAGATATTATCCTGTCATTAACAGGGAATGGGCTTTTGGGATTTCTCACATAATCTCTGTGAAATCCAGCTTCCTTAGATGTAAAATGAGATTAGACTAGGGCAGTGGTCCTCCAGGTGTGGTCTGGGGAGGTCCATGAGACCCTTTCAAGGGCACTCAAGGTCAAAGCTGCTTTCATAATAGTATAGGACATTATTTACCTTTTCCACTGTCATTCTTTCATGACTGTACAGAGGAGCAGGCCAGAGGCTAAGTGATGTGTGATATTGTAACAGATTGAATGCAAGAGGAAACCAGGCAAGACTTATAGATGAAAGTCTTCCATAGGTTTATCTCAAATATAGCTGATTGGGAATTCATTGATTCTTCAGGCTAGTACCTATCCAGGCAGGTATTTTATAGCTTCAGAAACTTACCACAAAGTAGAATTTTTCCATATCTGTTACTTTAAATTTTTAATGGACAGATTCATTAGGAGCTTAAGAGATTTTGTTTGTTTGTTTTAAATCTATCTAATTAGACATGAAGGTTTATTTCAATGGAAAGAAAAAAAACTAACCTGGGCTATATGCAGAATTTGAGAAACTCAACAGATGAACTGTAGAGGAAGGGAAGAAAAAAATAAGATAAAAACAAAGAGGGAGGCAAACCATAGAAGACTCTTAAATACAAAGAACAAAGTGAGGGTTGCTGGAGAGAGGTCTGGGGAGAGGTGGGTTAAATGGGTGATGGGCATTAAGGAGGGCACTTTGCGGGATGAGCACTGGGTGTCATATGGAAGAGATGAATCATTGGGTTCTATTCCTGAAGCCAAGACTACACTGTATATAAATATCTTGAATTTAAATAAAAATAAAATGAAATAAAATTTAAAAAATAAGTATTTTCAATACAATGGTAAAAAAATTTTTCTAAAAGTTAAGTTTCATGTTAGAAGGGGATTGCATTTACCCCAGCACCTCACATGCTCCGTTGGCATCCCGTAATCACTCAGTAAATATTTCTCCAAATAAGCAGATGAATAGAGGTGGATTTAGAACTCTCAGGTAAGCAGTTAATTCTTAGATGGTTTGAGAATAGCCTTTAATGGAAAAAAACTAATGCTGACTACTAGCAATATTTTCATACAATTAAATGTCAGCTACAGTTCCTGAAGTACACCTCGCTCTGCCAGGATGCTGGGGAGTCTGAAACATCTTTTCCTTCATCTGCGTGCCAGGTCAATCACTGATGTGTCCTGTATTCCCTGATAAGCAAGTGCAGTATCCTAGCAAAAACCCTCCCAATGGAGCATGTGGTGAATTAAGCCTCCCTTGGAGGAAACAGTTCTTTGATAGCTGCACTGCTGGCTTTCCAAGTAAGGCAAATGCTTTCAAATGAAATACTCTCTTTGGGGCAGCAAGAATCACATGAGCTTAGAACTGTGGAGAGAGAAAGCTCAGGGAGTCATCTGCGGGGGAGAAAATAAAGTCTTCTTCAAACCTAAGATCAGCCACATATCAATGTTGCCTTAAAAAAAAAAATNAGGGTCAGGAGAGAGACAATATATTTTTTTAAGATTTTATTTTATTTTTTAATTTACACCCAAGTTAGCATATAGCACAGTAATGATTTCAGGAGTAGACTCCAGTGATTCATCCCCTATGTATAACACCCAGTGCTCATCCCAACACGTGTCTTCCTTAATGCCCCTTACCCATGTAGCCCATTCCCTCACCCACACCCCTCTAGCAATCCTGTTTGTTCTGTATATTTAAGAGTCTTAAATGTTTTGTCCCCCTCCCTGTTTTTATATATTTTTGCTTCCCTTCCCATATGTTCATTTGTTTTGTATCTTAAATTCCATGTGAGTGAAATCCTAAGATATTTGTCTTTCTCTTACTAATTTCGCTTAGCATAATACCCTCTAGTTCCATCCATGTACTTGCAAATGGCAAGATTTCGTTCTTTTTGATGGCCAGGTAATACTCCATTGCATATATATACAGTGCATCTTTTTTATCCATTCATCCATTGATGGACATTTGGGCTCTTTTCATACTTGGCTATTGTCGATAGCACAGCTATATACATTGTGGTGTATGTGCCCCTTTTTTTTTTTTNAAGTCGGATGCTTAACCAACTGAGCCACCCAGGCACCCCTGTATGTGCCCCTTTGAAACAGCATACCTGTATCTCTTAGATAAATACCTAATAGTGCAATTGCTGGGTTGTAAGGTAGTTCTATTTTTAACTTTTTGAGGAACCTTCATATTGTTTTCCAGAGTGGTTGCACCAGTTTGCATTCCCACCAGCAGTACAAAAGAGATCCTTTTTCCGTATCATTGCCGACATCTGTAGCTGCCTGAATTGTTAATTTTAGCCATTCTGTGAGGTGGCATCTCATTGTGGTTTTGATTTGTTTCTCTGATGATGAGTGATGTTGAGTATTTCTTCATGTGTCGGTTGGCCATCTGGATGTCTTCTTTGGAAAATTGTCTATTCATGTCTTTTTGCCCATTTCTTCACTGGATTCTTTGTTTTTTGGGTGTTGAGTTTGATAAGTTCTTTGTAGATTTTGGATCCTAACCCTTTATCTGTTATGTCATTTGCAAATATCTTCTCCATTCCATTGGTTGCCTTTTAGTTTTGCTGATTGTTTCCTTTGTTGTGCAGAGCTTTTTATCTTGATGAGGTCCCAATTTTTGCTTTTGTTTCCCTGGCCTCCAGAGAGGAGTGGAATAGGAAGTTACTGCAGCTGAGATCAAAGAGGTTTTTGCCTGCTTGTGTTAAGATTTTGATGGCTCCCTGTCTAAGTCTTTCATCCATTTTGAGTTTATTTTTGTGTATGGGGTAAGAAAGTTGTCCAGGTTCATTCTTCCACATGTTGCTGTCCAGTTATCCCAATACCATTTGCTCTTCAGACTGTCTTTATTCCATTAGATATTCTTTCCTGCTTTGTCAAAGATTAGTTGGCCATATGTTTGTGGGTCCATTTCTGAGTTTTCTATTCTGTCCCACTGATCTAAGTGTCTGTTTTTGTGCCAGTACTGTACTGTCTTGATGATTACAGCTTAGTAATACAGCTTCAAGTCTGGGATTATGATGCCTCCAGTGTTTTTCTTTTTCAGGATTGCTTTGGCTATTCAGGGGTCTTTTCTAGTTTCATATAAATTTTATGATTCTTTATTCTAGCTCTGTGAAGAATGCTGGTGTTATTTTGATAGGGATTGCATTGAATATACAGATTGCTTTGGGTAGTATTTACATTTTAACAATATTTGTTCTTCCAATCCATGAGCATGGAACATTTTTCCATTTTTTAATGTCTTCTTTCTTTCATAAGCTTTCTATAGTTTTCAGTGTATAGATTTTTCACCTCTTTGGTTAGGTTTATTCATATGTATTTTATGGTTTTTGGTGCAATTGTAAATGGGATCAATTCCTTAACTTCTCTGTTGCCTCATTATTGGTGTATAGTAATGCAACTGATTTCTGTGCATTGCTTTTATGTCCTGTGACTTTGCTGACTTCACGTATCAGTTCTAGCTGTTTTCTGGTGGAATCTCTGGGTTTTCCATATAGAGTATCATGTCGGGGAGACAGAGAATCTTAAGTAGGCTCTGTGGGTCTTGATCTCATGACCGTGAGATAATGACTTGAGCCAAAATCAAGAGCCACTGAACCGAGCCACCCAGGCACTCCACTAAAGAAATCTTAATGTGCTCAATTTCTAAGATGCCTCTTCAAATCTTGTTGGGGGTATTACATAACATATGATATATAGAGAGATATAGATATATCTCTATATATCTTTTTAACTTTCTAAAACATTTTTAAAAATCCAAATTCTGAAGTACACTTAGACCCCAGAGTTTTGAATGAGGGGTCATAGAACTGCATCCAAAAATGCAAGGTGAGCGTGGAGACAGCAGTTTGATGTCATGTGTGAATACAGCAAGGCAAGCCAATGAGACACTTGCCAAACCTCCCGACACCTCGACCTTGGACTTCTAACCTCCAGCACTGTGTGAAAATAAATTCCTGTTTAAGCCATGAGTCTGTTATTTTGTTTTATCTAACAAACTCAGCTGACATGTGGCCTTAACCTCACAAGCTTAAGGAACTGTAACAGCATCAATGAACATTTGCTCTTATGGGTTCCTACACTTTCCATGCCTGCCATCCTTGAAATGGAGTTTTGGCAGCATCAAAGATACCTTGTACAACAGAGTCCAGAGTGTAAAGTTAACTTTTGATGTGGAAAACAAAAGAATGTTAATATGAAAATTTTCAAATATGCCAGAAGTAGAGAATAGTACATTGATTTTGTCTTATTTTCTTCGGTTCTCTCCTTTCCACCTCCTTTTCCTTGGCTGTTGTATATATATTTTTAATTAGACGGCCAGTATTTTACTAATTGTGTAATAGACACTGTTATAACTGCAATTTATGTATAGTGGTATGCCACTGAATTCACATTAATACAACAGCAAAGACATTGAACCATGAGGCTAATTTATACTTTCGGTTAGAATTCCAAACTAGAATACTCATTTCATTCCATGTATTGTTAAAGATATCAATCTAAAAAATGTACTTTGTTCCCAGGAAATTGCAAAAGTTGGAAGACCAATGTTTTTCTACAGGTCATATTTCATTTAAATATTAAAAAGGAAAAAAAGCTGGAAAAAATGAATTCGCAGTTCATTGAAAGGATGTAAGCAAATACTATATAGCACCTTCAAGAAATACATTCTCATTTTAAAAAATGTATATGTGTGGATCTTTAAATATAAAGAACCCACCCCAAAATGTTAATTTCTATGATCCCTGGATAGAATGTTAGTTTTATTTTCTCCTTTGTACTTTACTGTATTTGCTAAATATTCCATTATGGATGTTGTATTACTTTTGCAATCAGGAAAAAAAATGTTAAAAGTACACTAAAACTAATAAATCAAAATGTAGCTGTGTAAGCCTGTTATTTAAACATGGAGATTAACCATCAGAATTTAAAAGTGGTTAAAAGTGATTCCAAGAACTGCAGTAAGAAGGAAGGTGAAGGCAAGACAGTACTTTCCATTCTAAGAGCTTTCAGACAATGTTATTCTTAAAACCAGACATTATTATGGTAAGTTTTTTCAAAAAAAGAAATGAAGGAAAAAAAGAAAGGAGGGGAAGGGAGGGAAGGTGGGATGGAAAGGAGAGAAGGAACAAAAGAGAGAAGTAAAGGAAGGAAGGAGAGAGAAAGGAAAGAAAGGAGGGGAGGGAGAGAGGAAAGGGAAAAAGTTAAGAAATCAGAAGGAAAGGAAAAGAAAGGAAAGGGGAAGGGAAGAAAAAGAAAAAGGAAGGAAGGAAATGAGAAAGAGAGGAAGGAAGGAAGAAAAGAAGAAAAAAATAAAAGAGAAAAAGAAAACCTGTGGGAAAACTAATGGGGAGAAAACACCAAAAAGCAACAACTTCATTTTATTTCTTCCAAGACTGTCAGTATGGACCTTTGTGAAACCTATCAGCTGAATGCATTACATCATGTTCATTCACACTCCAGAATTCTACTTACGGATGTATAAAATACAACTGGATTTACAGAAGTAATTTCCTACCTACACTAAAGGCATTATTTAAATTAAAAAAAAATCATACAAAACAAAAATGTTTATTTACAAAAATTACAATAATTACAGACAGTACAAACTGAGACCACTTCCCATTACTATGACAGAAGCTACCAGCCTTCACTTTCAAATGAGGGTTTTGTTATTTTGAGATGTGATGCACATTCAGTGATCCACTGCCCTTATTTAAAATGCTTTTCTATATAATTCCAGGGGCTGATTAGTGATAGGTACATGGGTTATTTCCTTCAACTTTTATTTCCAGAACTACTATGTACAAGTCCAACACAACTGGAATATAACAGCATAGGGCATCAATGACATGAGTCATTTTTTTTTCCAGCAGTAAATTTTGATTACTCTTTAAATATTGAGTGGTTTAGAATTGAAACGATGATTTTTGGCTTTGAAAAGAAAGTCCAGTGATTTTTGAGTGGACTGCACAATTCCACTATAGGCAATATTACCTGGCTTTTTTAACAGGCTCACTATTGTTTACGGAACAGAATTCCACAGAATTCAACTCTGTCTAAATTTTGTCTTCTGTGTTCTTTAATCAGAGTCACTACTACTGCTTGAAGAGTCTGTTGACATAACTTCTACATCATCTTCATTTTCTTTATTATGCCCCGGAGGTTCCAGCAAAAAGTCGTTACTGTGATTCGGTGGTAACATATTCACTGACATGTCATTTGACTGCCAAGGATACTGTGGAGCAAGGACATCTGGAGAAAAGCAAGAAGCATATATAATGACACTTCTACTATTAATTTACTTCTTGATTACTCTTCCCTTCATGCATACAACCTGAAGTAAATATGTCTTTTAAGGCCAGGAATCAAAATATACATTTGGCTAAATTAACAAAAAGCAAATTTATCAAGGAAAAGCATGATATTTTAATAACTAGAACCTGTGTTTTATTTTTTAAAAAACCATGCTTCCATCTAAGTAACTTTATGTAGTCAGTTGACCTAATTTCTTTTGTAAGACACTTACAATTACAGACCAAATGTTCTTATATACATGTAAATTATATGCAAATATACATTAGGTCATATATATTCTTCTCTCTCTAGATTTTAAATAGCTAATATGTACTCTACTAAGTATTATAAGTTTAAACTGCATGATATGCTTTAAATCACTCTTCTCCCTCAACCCTGAAAACACTTCTTTGCCAGCAGCCACAATGCTGATCTTTGTCAGCAGAGGGCACTGGAGGGACTCTGCAAGGGGAACAGGCCTCTACAGGATCCTTCTCACTGCAGTGGTGCTTGTGAGATTTTGGCTGGCGTGCAGGACATCAAGTGGTGCTCAAGTTGCAGTGGTATTAAGTCTCACCATTGCCCCAAAGGTGGCTTCCCAGCAAGGCTCCCTGGAACCCTAGCAGGTAACCTCCTGCTTGCCAGCTCTGGCCTGACCTCATCTAACATCTCTGCCAGCCAGTGGGCCACAGCTATACCCTCTCCACCCAGAGTGCCATGAAGAGCCTTGGGATGGGGGGGGAGGAGCCTCTTCTCAGTTGGGTCCTTTCTTGGGTACTCTATCCTGGTCCTAGATGTATTAGCTGCTCCCCCATCTGCTATTATTGTATTGTTTAAAAATAGTTCTCTTTACTCTTTAGTAGCATCATCTTGTTACTAGTTAATAATTCTTTATATGTTCCTTGTTCATACTGCTGGTGTCGTTTCTGCCTCCTGACTGGGCTGTGACTGGCATATAATACAGTATAATCAAAATGAGAAAAATGAAAAGATATCAAGGGAAACTAATGCACAGTGAGTTCTCGGTTTGTACTTTAAACATGATGTTTACATAGCATTTTCAGTAACACAAGAACATCCTTACAATAAAATGTGAAGCAGAAAGTATTATTTAGGCCATGTTTTTAACATTGTAAAAAATACAAGGCAAAAAATGAAATAGGTAAAATATTAAAAGTGATTGCTCAAAAAACCCCCAAGTATTTAAACTTTAAATCTAAACTTAAAAAAAAAAATTTTTTTTAATGTTTTATTTATTTCTGAGAGAGAGAGAGACAGGGTGAGCAGGGGAGGGTCAGAGAGAGAGGGGGACACAGAATCTGAAGCAGGCTCCAGGCTCTGAGCTGGCTGTCAGCACAAAGCCCGACGTGGGGGCTCGAACCCATGAACCATGAGATCATGACCTGAGCTGAAGTCGGACGCTTAACCAACTGAGCCACCCAGGCGCCCCTTTTAATAAATTTTTGTTATTAAAACTTTTAAAATGTTCTACCAAATAAAAAAAGTCACCTACAATAAATAAAAGATGGGAAACATAAAGGTTAAGAATAACACAAATCTATATGCAGAACTTGAAGAAGGATGAAATTCAGAATAAACTGAGTCTCACAAGTGTGCTATTTTATTTAGTTATTAAAAAGTCTTTAAAAGCTTTGTTATTCATTTTGTTAATTTGGGAGTTTTTCAGGGTGGGTTCACTTTGAATTCTTTAAAATGAACATATATATTTCCTATTCTGTTTATATAGTATATTTTACAACTTTATTTAAAAAGCTATGTGTAGATCCTAATAATAAAACAGAGGCCTAATGCCTAAGGAAAACAACCTATTAACATACGAGAGAAAAGTAAATTTATTCTAATTTCATAAACTCCAGCTAGAGCAATCTTTAAAGTAGACTAAGTAGAGAGCAGGATAATTAGCAGAAAACTTAAGCTATTAAAATGAGTTGGGTCAGATGCCTGAATGGCTCAGTTGGTCAGGCATCCAACTCTTGATTTCCGCTCAGGTTATGATCTCACGGTTTGAGTTCAAGCCCTGAGTTATGTTACATGCTGACCATACAGAGCCTGCATGAGATTCTCTTCCTCTCTCTCTCAAAATAAATAAACTTAAAAAAACAAATAAATAAAACTTGGGTCTAGAACTTCAAACTTGTTTAACAGCCAGATATTCCATCATCATGTCTGAAAAACCTCAGTCTGTTTCAAAGTATTCTTCTGATTAACATTACCTGGCAATCTGCCTGCTGCAAGTGCATCTCCTGGTAAATGACCATTAACACCATTAGTGGAAGGATTGTTCATTTGACCCAATAATCCACTTCTCATCTCTAAATCAGTTGGGTATGGTCTCCGTGGGTCCCCTAAAAAAACAGACTGTTTTTAAGTCAATTATATACAAAATAAGCATTGATACCTTCTCTAAAGAAGTATAAAATTTCCTTGGTTCACTTTGGAAAACTCAAACTACATTTCAATTTTGGAACAGGAAGGTCATCTTAACTGTTATTAAGAGCGTAATATATTAAAAAATACATGCATTTCTTCTCTAAATCTGCATATACTACTTTCTATACCAAAAAAAGAAAAAAAAAGAGAAAGAAAAGTCTGTCATTTTAGTAATTCCAGATGACAAATTAAGAAAATTATAGTGATCTTGATTCTTGTAACTTCCTTGCATTTCCTAGTAAGAAGAAAACAAATACATCCTCTGAAGGAGAATAATCATGACACACTTTTTTTATAAGACAGAAAGGACTGACTGGAATGGTTATTTGAAGGACTTTCTACATTAGAAGTTTTTCTAACCAACTTCTTTGATCTTGTCATTTAAAGACTAATTCCTAGCACTTTGGAAGAGAGTATCTGGAGTCAATGTTCATTTCTAATCATGAAGGCATACTGTTTAGTGTGGGGATGATGAAAACTTGGCAGATTTGGACCAACTTTCTGGTAGTACTTCTTACTCCCTCCAGATCACTTTCCCGCCAAACTGGTAATTTATAAACTACCACTCCCAAGCTACTGATGTTGAGATATTATCTCCCACTCCTCCCAGAAGACTACTGCTCTACCTTAGGTCCCTGCCTTATGTACTGTCAATCTATGTTGCAGTTTGTTGTTCGTTTTGCGGCTTCTAATTACTCCTGCTCCTTCCAGTCCCCTGTATTTGCTGTTGGGTGCTCAGTGCTTCACCTATACCACCCAAGAGTTGGGACTATCTGCTTTCAGGGCTAGAGCCCTTGAGGAAACCCCAATGGTTCTTAAAAGTGGGCTTCTGGCCAGCCTGGGCATTACGGGCATATAAATCTATAGTTTTCGAATCATCCTGTACTTTTAAACATTATTATTTTCTTTAAAAAGGAAAGAAACACAGTTCCTGTGGCAATAGCTTTGTAGAAAACCAAACTGATAAAATCCCCGGCCCATATTATTCCTTATAAGATATTAAAGATATGAAAATCACCTAGATTTAAAACCACATATGTCTAGTAGAAACAGAAGTATTTTACCTGGAACCCAGGTCAGTGGGGCGCACACAGCATTACTCGCACTAATCCTATGTGCATATTTAATTATTTCTTCAGAGGAGATGGCACCTGAGAGTTGAGAGGAGAGTGTAGTGTGTTAGTCTAGTAACTTAAAAGTGTATAAACATATACCTCATAGTCACACATCAGACTTAATTTTATTATATGTAAACAGGATAAGTGGAGTTTCCTACCTTCTCTAATAACTAGTAATATGTATATTGTTAAACTTAAATCATAGAGATTTCCCAACTAAAGAACAAAACATCCAGAAAAATCATCCGACAAAGTGTCAAATTTGGGACATTAGCATGATAATGCCCACTAATCTCTATTATTAACTACCATTAAATATTCTTACTGTTCTGAAAGCATCAGTGAACACACAGAAAATAGAGGCAAGAGTGTTTTGTCTCCCAATGATATCTAAGCTATTAAATTAGAAGAGCAGTTCACACTATAGTCAATTGGTGGCTTCCTTGACACTAAGGATATAAGCAGACCTAAGTAGAAACATGTCCACAATATACTCATTACATTAAAAAAAGTAAGCCACTAAATAATATGTATAGCATGACTTGGTTTTTGTTTTAGAATATATGTGCATATGTATTTGCATTGCTCTTGTTCTATCTGTATTAAACACCTTAAAAAAATGGACACATAACAAACATTAGCAGTAGATATCTGAAACAGGAAAAGAAGAAGAAAGTTAGACAACTCTTAGGTGACTAAAGGTAAATCATCTACAAAACCATTAAAAGTAATCAAAGTTTTCATTGTAACTCTTACTTTTAGTACATAAACTAAAATCCAAAATGGAAGTCTTTTAAGGAGAGAAGGACAGGAAAAGGTACGCTGGGCTTCTGCACCATTAAATGTGCACACACCCCAAAGCCACATCTAGTTCCGACTTCATGACACTCTAGTCCCACTCCGTTTGTCCACTGCATATTCTCTTTCACTCTTTGCAAGATCCATCTTTTCCAAGATATATCTCAAATCCCACTTGCTTCCAGCTCACAGCTGTCTTCCCTTCTCCCAACAACTTTAAACGCTCGTTGTCTTTGCTGCACATTCGGATACATAGCCGTAACTTGCATTTTATTACTGCTTCTTATAACCTGAGAAAGGTGTGATGCCTCCTCAATAATACATAGCTCAGTGCTAGAACCTAGTAGATACTTCACAATAGAAATTTGTTGGAACCATTTCAATAGCAGCAAATGATTACCAGTTAACACTCTCATCTGCTTCTTTAAACCAAAGCTTGGATTTTTCAGAAAGTCATTCAGTGTTTCCCACTGTACCAACCTTTTCTTGCTTTTTCTATTGATTTGAGCTTTTCTTTTGCTTGGTAAACAGCTGTTGCCTAATTTGAACATTAAAAAAAGAAACATGGTTATATTCTTAAGTATATCAAGCAGAATTTTTGGCTTAATTCACAGAATGATTAATTCCATACAAACATGCAAAATTTGGAAATGCCCATAAGTTATTTGTAATGTTCTGAAACACCACTTGGGTATCATTTGTGTCAGTTAATGAAAGAAATAATATATTTCATGAATCAGTCTCCATTCACAAATTCTATCACAAACATGCAGAAGAGATTCCGACCACATACTATCCCAAAGCATTCTATACTTGCATTTGGTTCAAAGATAAAATATCAAAATGTTTTTTTTGGTTTACAAGATTCTTGGATTGATAATCTTATTCATTTATGTATTACCACTACCTCCAAGTTTAATAACTGCTATAATGAAAATACCCACAGCACCCCCCCAAACTGGAAAGATACATTAAAGGGTAAAATGAAGTTAAGCTAGTACATATATGCATCCTCAACTATAACACAGCAGTTATGAGTATGGAGACAGACAGAACTAGGTTTAAGTTCTATCTCTCTACTTTTCACTCTCCCTGGGGAAAGTAGTTATTAATTTTAAATCTCAGTTTCTCCATCTGTAAAATGGAATAGTGGTACTAACCTAGTATAACTGTTAAGATAACTGAGTTAAAACATTTAAAGTGCAAACAAGCACAAGGCCTGATGCACAAGTGCTCAATAAATGTTAGTTGCTATTACCTAAGGCATAAAATTCAATCTTTTTATGGTCTTTGGGTTAACTTTATTTAACTCCATAATTATATTTTTGGATATCTAACGAATATAATCTGAAATGCAGAAGAAAAAGAAAGCTTTTTTGCAATGATATTCATCAAAGTATTACTTAAAACAATAAGTTGGAAAACTAAGGAAAATGAATATATGAAAAACCCTTCAGTTTTAATAAATAGTAATAGAAAACCAGTTAGTATCCTACTAATTGCACAATACAAAGTGAATTCCTCTGGGGGAAAAACCCCACAAAACTACGTTGTACACCTGAAACTAATGTTAACATTGTATATCAACTATACTTTGATTTAAAACAACTATAAGCCTACTAGAAAATAAAAAAAAAATACATCTGAAACTGAAATGAAATGCAAAAATCTATGAATAATGGCACAGAGGGACTAAAGGCAAGTTTTTCCTCCTCCTCCTACTTTTCCATATTCTCTGAATACCTTTTGATAAGCAAGTTATTACTTTTCTAATGGAAAATAGATTTTACTACATATTTTTTTAAAAGCATTTACTTGGGGTCGTTTCTTCAGCAGGAATGGTTAATTTACCCTGAACCACTCAGGTTTCTATTTATTGGAGCCCATTTTGACACATTTTGAAGATTCATCAGGGATAAGGATTCCAGCAATGTCTGGTCCATACGAGAATCAAGCTCAGTTGTTTCTGCAATACTACCCTATAACAATTACATTAGTTAGTATTTAGTGAAATAACTGGGCAAATAATAGCAAAGAAATTGCTTTTTTAAACAGTAGCCAAGAACAAGAAAAAACAAAAACAAAAACTAGAGTCCTTGACATATGCCCAAATCCCACCCACTTTAGAATGGAAGATGAAATAAGTTAATGTGAGTTTTAATCAATTTATATAAAATTGATACCTATTTCTACTGGTTTCAAGATATTTTTTAAGTTGAAGTAAGGATTTAGATTACTAATAACTGAAAAGTTCTATCAGGACAGGATAAAAGTACAACTTCTATTAATTCAATTCAATTCTATTAATTCTATTAATTCAACCCTGTGAAATCTTTAAATAATGAAAATATGGTTCAAAAGTAATACAAACTACCTTAAAATATTAAGTTAAAAAGGGAATGACAACAACCTTTCATTTAACCAAACTGTCAAGTTGTCACTTTTAGACTTGGAAACTTAAGTTTTCTGCCACTTCAAAATACTTGGAAATAGATTTCTTTTTCAGAAATAAATTAAACAGTATCCTTTTTTTAACCTTATCTTCTATCAACTTACCAGTATTTGTTCTGCTTCCTTTAGCTGTTTTTGTAGTTGCTGAATATCACTGTCTCTCTTCTCTACTTCCTTTTCTAAAACTTGCATTTCATGATGGATTTTTCCCTGATTAAGTGCCAATTTCATCAGTTCTTGAAACTCCCCATCTCTGTGAATTAACAACTCCAGGACCTATCAGATAATAGTTAATTAAAGCAGACAACAGAATATTGAAAAGTTACATTCCAATGAAATAAAGAATCTACATGTAAATTGGCTAGACTATAAAATTTTAACATCTCCAAAGTATTATTCTAATCAATAACAATAAAAATAGCCTACATATGATTATTTTGGAAAACAGATTAATATCAAGACTTTTTGCTTTTTCTAATTATATGCTATTCTTTCATGCAAACAAGAACTACCAATATGCCAAAATGAACAGGTTTAATCATTTCCTAGGAAAGATAAAATTTTTAAGTTTATCCTTAAAAATACAAAACAGTCTGATTAAAAAATAGGCAAAGAAAATGAACAGACATTTTTCTAAAGGAAAACATACATGAAAAAGTCCTCAATATCAGTAATTACCAGGGAAATGCAAATCAAAACCACAACTGGATTATCACCTCATACCAGTTACAACGGTTATAATAAAAAAAAAAACACAAGAGGTAACAAGTGTTGGTGAGGTGAAGAAAAGGGAACCCTCATGCTAGTGGTGGGGATGTTAACTGGCGCGCTCACTGTGGAAAACAGTATGGAAGTTACTTAAAGAGTTAAAAAGAGGATGATCCAGCAATTCTATCTCTGGGTACTTACGCAAGGAAAATGAAATCATTATCTCAAAAAGATACCTGCACCCCAATATTCACTGCAGCATTATTTACAACAGCTAAAATGTGAAAGTAAACTAACTGTCCATCAATATATGAATGGATGAAGGAAATGTGGTATGTATTTTTTTTCTAGTTTTAAGTTCCAGTTGGCTAACATACAGTGTAGTATTAGTTTCAGGTATACAGTATAATGATTCAACCCTTACATACAATGCCTGGTGCTCAACACAAGTGCCCTCCTTAATCCCTTACAACTTCCCCTCTGGTAACCATCAGTTTGTTCTCTATAGCTAAGAGTCTCTTTTTTGGTTTTCCTTGTTTTTCTCCCCTATGATTGTTCGTTTTATATCTTAAATTCCATCTATGAGTGAAATCACATGGTATTTCTTTGACTGACTTATTTTCCTTAGCATAACACTCTCTAGCTCCATTCATGTCATTACAAATGCCAAGACTTCATTCTCTTTTTCTAATTTCCTTAAAATATTTATTCATTTCTTGAGAGACAGAGAGAGACAGTGTGAGTGGGGGAAGGACAGAGAGAGAGGGAGACACAATATCCAAAGCAGGCTCCAGGCTCTGAACTGTCAGCACAGAGCCCAATGCATGGCTCGAACCCATGAACCCACGAACCGTGAGATTATGACCTGAGCTAAAGTCGGACAGACACTTAACCAACTGGGCCACCCAGGTGCCCTTTATTTCTTTTTTATGTTACACACACACACACACACACACCATATCTTCTTTATCCATTCATCAATCAATGGACTTTTGGGCTTTTTTCCAGAATTTGGCTTTTGTTGATAATGTTGCTGTAAACACCGGGTGCATGTAACCCTTGAAATTAGTAGAAAAAGTGGTATGTGTGGTATGTGTACACACACACACACACACACACACACACACACACACACAGAAATATTATTCAGCCATAAAAAAAGGAAATCTTATCATCATTTGTGACAGTAAGGATGGACCTTGAGGCCATTATATTAAGTGAAATAAGTCAGCAAGAGAAAGACAAATACTGCATGATCTCCTTTATAAGTGGAATCTACAGGAGATAAACTCATAGAAGAAGAAATCAGATTGGCGGTTGCCAGGGGTGGAGGTGGCAAAATGGGTGAAGATGATCAAAAGGTACAAACTTCCAGTTATACGATAAATAAGTTCTGGGATGTAATGTATAGAAATGGTGACTATAGTTAATAGTACTGCATTGTATACTTGAAAGCTGCTAAGACAGAAAATTTTTGCAACTTAAAAAAAGTTCGTAAAAATGTACAGGAAATGGGGCGCCCGGCTGGCTCAGTTGGTAAAGAGTACGGCTCTTAATTTCAGCTCAGGTCATGATTTCACAGTTTTTAAGATCACGCCCCGTGTCAGCCTGCTTGGGATTCTCTCTCTGCCCCTCCTCCACTCAAACACTCTCTCTCAAATAAAAAATAAACTTAAAACATATATACATATATATATATATAAAATCACACTAAACCGGTAACTTCATTCATAGTATTGCTTTACAATGAAGATGGTTTAAAAAAGAGCAATTTCCAAAAATAGTAAATAGGTAGAATGCAGATACAACCTTTGGCCTATGAAGGTTAAAAAGTATAAAAGAGAAAGTCTGGGTCCAAATCTCTAGTCCTTTGTTTACCAGGGATACAGTAACAGCACCTTATCACGTAAGGTTATTGTGAGGATTTATGATATAATGCATGCAAAGTACACACAGGAAGAGCTCAATAAAGGCTAGCTATCATCATCACTACCCTATGAGAGAATTAAGATGCAATCTTACTTAAATACCCTTACTTTACTGTGCTAAGAGTAATACTTCAAGAAAGGAAATGGCTATCAAAAGCCATTTTAAAATCAAAATTTTAAACTGTTAACAAAAATTTGTTACAGAGTAAAAAGTATAGACCTGCCTCTTCAAGTTCCTTTTGATACGAAGTTCTTCTCAGTTTTATAGGACTTCTGATTCAACAGACAAAAGACTGAGCTATATCCTGTCCATGTAATTAAAAGTATTTAAATAACAGAAAGCTTCTTCTACAAAAAGTGTATTCTACTTAATACACCTACAATCCTCATTCTTTTTAAGTCACAAGAGAAAGCAGTGCTTGCACTTCTATAAATGCATATTTAAAAAGTTATTAGCCAACTTGTTTCACAACAAGTTTCAATAGGTTTACAGTTTGACCTATATACTATAGAGAAGTAAAAATTCTTTGGAGATTTTATTGTTGAGTAGAGAAAAAGTATTCAACTGAAGTCAGATCTCGGTTCTAGTTCTATTCATCCATCATCCTCTAGTTCACTTACCCACCCTGGAGCTCAAGCTCTTTTATAACACAGGAGGTTATAAAGACCACTAAGGTCCCTTTTAAGTAAAGTTCTACATACATGAAAATATGAATACTCAAATAAAATCATGGCTAAAAACCTTTCAAATGGGCACATCCCACTAATACTTAACAGTTTCAATGAAGATTCACAGTACTAAATATAACGTTTAATTCTGTTCTGGGGTGGTGATGGTAACTATCCACCATTACCAAGCTCTCCCTATGTATACTTAATACATGCAGTATATGCAGTATACTAAATCATTTAGTATACGCAGTATACTAAATCCTCACAACAACCTGTGACAAGGTACTGTTCTTTTTTTTTTAAGGACAGAACTGTTAATTTTTAAAAAGTGTAAGGAAGGTTAGTGCTGATGAGGCAGGTCTTAATTATGACCTACTGAATCATCTGTGTGTCTGGCTCATAGCAAGCATATAATTGCCTACGAAGTAAAATTAGAACTTATATTTTGTTTCGCTTATTTTGTAATAAATTCTTATTGAACTTCACAGGTATTTACCAATAAAGTATCTGAGACTGGCATTCTTCTATTACCATATTTCTCTATAAGCTATTCTAAAAACAAAATAAACAACATACAAGAAACAACTTTAATATCCCTAAAATTACCAACTATTATTACCTGTAACCTTATCTAATTCCCCCTCTCTTCCTGAGGGGATTAATCCTTGAAGAAAACAGTTTTCTGGTACTTCTCTATCGATAGTCAATCAAATTTCTCTGCCCTCAAAACAGAAGATAAAACTAAGACAACAATGGGGTAGAAAGTAGAGATGTTTCCTGTCTCACATCCATCTGTTTTCTCTTAAAAATTTTTCTAAATTATGGTAAAAAACACATAAAATGAAATTTACCCTCTAAACTTCTTTATAAAGTTTTTGGGTCAAAAAAAATCCCATTGTAGAAAATTACAAAGCACAGAAAGGAATAAAGAAAAAACTACCTATAAACCTAACATCTACAAAATAACTTCTATTAATAGCTGTATGTTCTTATTTCTATTCATTTTCAAGTTGCATTAGAGGGACAAGCCTATAATAAAAGGTTTATGAGAACATTAACTTTTTTGATTCCAAATATTGTTTTAATGTCCATTTAACAAGGCTTTGCTGGTTAATTAAAAAGACAAAAATGAATAAATGTGTAACTAGAATTATAAGAGAAAAAGAATACTATTAAACCCTTAGACAACTATCTCCTTCTTAAGCAACATTACCTTACATAAGAGATTCAAAGAAAATACCAATTTAAAAGTTGTAATTAATAATTTAATAGAATTCAATCTTCCTATATTCAAACAAAGTAAATGTAAATAGGAAAACTGCAGAAATAATGGGGATTTCTTGGAATTTAAAACGAAGCCACTTACCTGGTTTTCCTCATCAGGTGGCAACAACTTTTGGTTTCTTGAAATTGCCAGCATTTCTATAAGTTCTCTAAAAAAAGAAAAACAAAAAACAAAACAATCTTTGCAAAGTAAATACAATAGAAGCCTTCTCAACTATCTACCTAACTGACTTGCTGGATTCATGGTACCCATAGCACACTGAGTATTCACAGCCACTGCCCCACAGTGACAGTGCACTTGGGCTCTCAACAGCTGCAAGACTCAGGTGTGATTGTTACCAGATACATTTATGCACATTTTGTTTACTAGTGTAATTACAGAAACTAATATCCATTACAAAAATACCAATGAAATATAACTGCCAACAGAAAAGAGTTGTTTCTATAAACTGAGGTGAGTGCTTGGGAAAAACTTGAGAGATGTCTGCAAAGGCCTACTTCAAAGCAGCAGGGAAAGTCATACAAATTCAGCAAGAGTTGGCCCTAAGACTGCTTGATGAGCATCAAAGTTCTCATTTCACTTTATCATTTTTTAAAAGTAATCTCTACACCTAACATGGGGCTCAAATCCACAATCCTGAGATCAAGAATTGCATGCTCTACTGACGGAGCCAGCCAGGCACCCCTCATTTCACTTTAAAGAAACAAACTAGAAACTGTAGACTTTGAATTACAGGTGGTTTATATAAGAAAAGCTCCTACATTCAGCAATTGGCCATGCCCCTTCATTTACATATCACCCATGCCTGCTTTCCCAATATAATGGCACAGTAGGGTAGTTGCAGCAGAAAATTTATGGCCTGCAAAAACCAAAAATATTTATTATCTGGCCCTTCCTCTATAGAAAAAGTTCTCTGGCATCTGTCTTAGATGAAAACATCATATTTTCAAATATAAGTTTATATGCTTTAAGGTAAAATAAAATTAAGTAGATGGATTATTTTTTAATGATTTAAAGATTTTTTAATGTGGCTCAAACTCACAAACCATGAGATTATGATCCTGAGCCAAAATCAAGAGTTGGATGCTTAACCAACTGAGCCACTCAGGTGCCCCAACTGAAATTTTTATATTTTTAATAATGTTTATTTTTTGAGAGACAGAGAGAGACAGAGTGTGAATGGGGGAGGAGCAGAGAGGGAGACAGAATTTGAAGCATGCTCCAGGCTATGAGCTATCAGCAGAGTCCCACATGGGGCTTGAACCCACAAACTGTGAGATCATGACCTGAGCCGAAGTCAGACACTTAACTGACTGACCACTCAGGCGCCCGTGAATTTTTTAATTAACTGAACAGGTATCAACTGAAAGGAATTCTTACATATAAGAATTTCTTTCTGTAATGCACATTTACTAGATATACCAATTTTCCTATATGAAATTAGTATAAATGTCAGTATAAAATATATTGCAGGTAGTGTCTATATATTAGTTTCAAATTTGCTGATACATGGGACTCCAGAAATTATCCAAGAGGGACAGCTGCACAATTACCTGACACCACCAGTCAGCCCCAGTGTTTGTACCTTCTTGCTGGCTGCTACGCTATTTTCACCTTCATATTTCCATCTTCCTATGGCTAGCTTCATACTATTTTCCTGGATGGTGCCAATTGGACCTGACCTTTCCCACTGCTAGTTCTCATACCATTATGTATGCATTAATTTGCTAATTAATGAAAAAAGGGGATATGGCAATGGAAAAGTCTTCATTCACCCACTCATTAAATATTTCTTGAGTGCCTATTATGTGCCAGGCACTTTCTAGACGCTTGAGTTATAAAAAGTGAACAATGGAGGGGTACCTGGGTGGCTCAGTTGGTTGAGCCTCTGACTCCTGGTTTCAGTTCAGGTCACAATCTCACAGTTTGTGGGAGCAAGCCCCGAGTTGGACTCTGTGCTGATAGCACAGAGCCTGCTTGGGATTTTCTCTTCCTCTTTCCTTGGCCTTCTCTCTCTCGCAAGCATACACACACACTNCTGAAATTTTTATATTTTTAATAATGTTTATTTTTTGAGAGACAGAGAGAGACAGAGTGTGAATGGGGGAGGAGCAGAGAGGAGACAGAATTTGAAGCATGCTCCAGGCTATGAGCTATCAGCAGAGTCCCACATGGGGCTTGAACCCACAAACTGTGAGATCATGACCTGAGCCGAAGTCAGACACTTAACTGACTGACCACTCAGGCGCCCGTGAATTTTTTAATTAACTGAACAGGTATCAACTGAAAGGAATTCTTACATATAAGAATTTCTTTCTGTAATGCACATTTACTAGATATACCAATTTTCCTATATGAAATTAGTATAAATGTCAGTATAAAATATATTGCAGGTAGTGTCTATATATTAGTTTCAAATTTGCTGACACATGGGACTCCAGAAATTATCCAAGAGGGACAGCTGCACAATTACCTGACACCACCAGTCAGCCCCAGTGTTTGTACCTTCTTGCTGGCTGCTACGCTATTTTCACCTTCATATTTCCATCTTCCTATGGCTAGCTTCATACTATTTTCCTGGATGGTGCCAATTGGACCTGACCTTTCCCACTGCTAGTTCTCATACCATTATGTATGAATTAATTTGCTAATTAATGAAAAAAGGGGATATGGCAATGGAAAAGTCTTCATTCACCCACTCATTAAATATTTCTTGAGTGCCTATTATGTGCCAGGCACTTTCTAGACGCTTGAGTTATAAAAAGTGAACAATGGAGGGGTACCTGGGTGGCTCAGTTGGTTGAGCCTCTGACTCCTGGTTTCAGTTCAGGTCACAATCTCACAGTTTGTGGGAGCAAGCCCCGAGTTGGACTCTGTGCTGATAGCACAGAGCCTGCTTGGGATTTTCTCTTCCTCTTTCCTTGGCCTTCTCTCTCTCGCAAGCATACACACACACTTTCACTCCCTCTCTCAAAATACATAAACATTAAAAAAAAGTGAACAATGGAATTTAAATTCTAATACAGGAGACAAGAGTAACCAAGAAAACAGGTTAAATAAAACCAGGGTTATAAGGGTTGGGAAGAAAATAAAGCGGAGTGTTAGGGAGTGTCAGTGAGTTGGTCTGGCTACTTAACTGGGTAGGGTCAGGGAAGGATTCTCTAAGTGAGAGAAGCCAGCCATGAGGGAAGAATGCTTGTAAAATGTCACAGCTAGTTCAGGGGACCCAAGATGGCTTGAGGAAGTGTGGTGAGAACATAGTAGGCAACTGGGGAGCAGGGTACAAAATAAGGGTAAGAGTAGTGAGGGAGGGGCCAGACTACTGTGTTAAGTCCATGTAGATCTCGGTAAAGGATCAGTATTTCATTCCAGGTACAATAAGAATCAACTGGATCACTTTAAGCTGAGAAATGACATGACCTGATTTATGTTTTTAAAACAAGCTAAGCTATATGGAGAACAGATTGTAAGAGGGCTAGAATGGAAATCAAGTTAGGTGGCTTCTGTAGTGTTCCAGGCAAAAAAATGACACTGGCTTTGACTGGGTCCTTGTCACTAGGATTTAGTAATGGAAACAGGTGAAACATGTACAGACTCAGAATATATTTTGGAGGTAAAGCTGACAAGACTTAATGATGGATTACATGGACATTTCATGAATGCAGCATGTTATATGAACCATTTTTCTGTACCCCATAGATGAGATATAAACACTTAAGCATCTCTGATCTACAAGAAGGCTGGTTTCGGGGGGTGGAAGAGGTGGGCATGGGGGATATAGTGGGAGATGTGGAGCGGGACTTTTTCTGCCTTTCTTGCAAATCTGGGAGTATAAATCCACAGAAAACCTTAAAAGGGCTTGCGTTAGGCACAGGACTACAGGGGGAAGGAGAAAGTTGTAACACAGTACTGTTCAGTACTAGAACATATAGAACAAAGTGGAAACCTCTGTCCTCCTCAATGGTTAAAAGAGGCTGAAGGAAGCCCTGAGCCCACTCTCTGGTTACAGGTGTGAGACACAGAACCCTCTCCTGGTGTAGAAGAAGCTGTACTCCTCACATATCAAATTAGAATCCATCCACAATTCCCCTTAGAAATATAATTTAGATGGGGTTAGATTGAATATTAGTGGTACTACACTTCAGGTAAATTATAGGTATACAGAATTAATAGGCTGCTGTGGAAACCTCAAAACTCCTATCAAGATGGTTTGTGAGGGACAATGAGTTCTGAATTACAAACACATTAAGAAAAACTTTTAGGGGCATCTGGGTGGCTCAGTCAGTTAAGTGCCTGATTTCAGCTCAGGTCATGATCTCGCCATCCATGAGTTCAAGCCCCACACTGGGCTCTGTGCTGAGAGCTCAGAACCTGGAGCCTGCTTCAGATTCTATGTCTCCCTCTCTCTGTCCTTCCCTGGCTCACACTGTCTCTCTCTCTCTCATTCTCAAAAATAAGCATTAAAAATTTATTAAAAAAGAAAAACTTTTAGATTACAATGTTTTTATTTTTAAAAATTCATCCAAAGACTATCTCATTCTATCACATTTTCCAAAGTAATAAAATATACTAAAAAGGTATATAATCAGGTAACAGTCAAAAACATATCCTAAATTTCAAACCTACTAGTTTTTAGTCAAGAGGTTATATTAGTGAGTTTTCTTTTCATTTTTTTCATAACAAATGCAAAGAAAAGAAAAATTTCACTAAGAGGATAATGACAAATTTCACAGATTACAGAATCAGTGTATGTAACTATATGATCGCTAACATAATGGGAGTTTTTCAAAAGCCAATCACAATGGAATAGCCTCACTCTGTGAAGTCTTCATGAGTCCTAGGTGGCAAACCACAAAGTGACATCTCTAACACTACCACGGCCATCCATCTCCAGGGTCATAAAAGATAAATTTTCATTTACTTACTGTCACCTAGTCTTTCTTCTTGTTTTTTCAATGTTTGTTTATTTTTGAGTGAGAGAGACAGAGTGTGAGTAGGGAAGGAGCTATGAGAGGGGGAGACACAGCCTGAAACACGCTCCAGGCTCTGAGCTGTCAAGCACAGAGCCTGACGGGGAAGGGGGGGGGGGGCTCGAACTCACAAATCATAAGATCATGACCTGAGCCAAAGTTGGACGCTTAGCTTAACTGAATGAGCCACCCGGGTGCCCCACCTAGTCTTTCTTTAGAGATGAATAAATAACAGCAGATTAAGTCATGAGAAAAATCAGAGGATAAGAAAAACAAACTTTTTTTTTTTTTAAGTATTTTTATTTATTTCTAGGAGAGAGATGGACGCTTAGCTTAACTGAATGAGCCACCCGGGTGCCCCACCTAGTCTTTCTTTAGAGATGAATAAATAACAGCAGATTAAGTCATGAGAAAAATCGGAGGATAAGAAAAACAAACTTTTTTTTTTTTTTAATATTTTTATTTATTTCTAGGAGAGAGAGAGACAGCATGAGCAGGGGAGGGTCAGAGAGAGAGGGAGATACAGACTCAGAAACAGGCTCCAGGCTCTGAGCTGGCAGTCAGCACAGAGCCCGACGCGGGGCTCGAACCCACGAACCGCGAGATCATGACCTAAGCGAAAGTCGGACGCTTAACCGACTAAGCCACCCAGGCGCCCCAAGAAAAACAAACTTGTAAGGCAATGGTTATTACCAGGGTGCAGAGCACATCAAGAAAGATGAATCTTATCTCCAATTTGTCAAAAGATTCAGTGAACGCTACAAATCAATGAGAAATCAAAGTGGCAATCCTGGGGAAAGGGCAATAGGAAAACTACAGCTTCTTTTAGAGAAATCAAAAGAGAACTCAGCACCTTGACAAGTCATGCATAACTAGAAAGCTGAAGGAGGAAGGTTTCAGAGACAAAGGTTTCAGATTCTTGAGGAAAATTTAAATGATCCACTACTCCAGGGGGTCATTGCATTTCCTCGAACAGAAAATGCTATGCTCAGTAATCAAGGAAAGAATCAAATAGAGAGAGAAGATAAACTGGTCAATTCTAGCTAGATACAAGAGAATCTCAATTTAGTCTCAAATTTAACACAGTTGATATAAATTACTTAATTATGCTATCTCAGGTGAAGAGTACATGACTATCATGTACACGCACTGCTGAAGGTACTGACACCATCAGGAAAACACACCTTAGATATATAACCAAATAATCCAGGAGCAAGATCTTAAGAGTGACTATGGAGTTGTCCAGTGTCAGGAGAAATGTTCATAGACCATTACCTTGGACGAATAGGTTCAAAAAACCGCAGTGCCCGAACTTGCTGTGTATAAACTATATACTAGAGTCACAAAACAGACAAATTATGTTACAGCAAGTAAACTAGGAAAAGAAATGAATTTACTGGACTCCAGAGGAAAAGGGTGAGAATAATTCACTGACTATATACTAAGGCAAAGATTTGAAATTCTAAGACCAAGAGGTAGTCAGAAAAAAAAGGCAGCAGCTACTACTTCCCAAAGGGGGTGTCACTTCTTCAGAAGTCAACATATTCACAAAGTGGCACATTAAGTGACACATTTGGTCTCTATCTCACCAGGCATAGGTAACTTACCAAGTATTTCAAAGCCGAGAAGTGATACGAGATGCTTTTTAAAAAGATAGCTCTGACCTTGGGCAATAGAGTTCGGTAAAGTGCAGAAGCACAAAGAAAAATAAAACTTTCGGGAGACTACATTAAAAAATAGTTACGACAGTGGGGGTGGTAACCAGAGGTCAAATTTGAACGTTTTAGGAGGAAGAATCAAAACAATTTTAATATCCAAGTGAAGGTGAGGGAGTTAAAGAAGGCCTCAACTTGACAAAACTACCATGAACCATGGCAGACTAAGGAGAATGGCATCCTATTTCTACCTCTTCCACACACGCTGCACTCTGACCCTCCCAAACTTGCAAGTATGGAAGCACCACCAAGTCGTGCGTGCTCTTGCTTCCAAGCTTTGGCACATGCTGTTCCAGCTACCTGCCGCCTACGGAGTCTGGTGAACTCATTCCTCCCGTGCAGTCCTTTCTCCAGAAAGCCCACCCTGCCTACAACCGAGACAGGCACCGAGTCCTCGGGTTCCAGTATCCCGCAGTGCACGACTCTGTAAAAACAGGCTCCGCACCCGGTCACTGTTTACGTTCGTCTCTTCCCCTTGACACTGGGCTCCTCCCCGTTGGAATCCAGTCCCCCAGCCCCTTCACTACCTTCTCCCAACGCCTAGGACCCAGGGGGAGTTCCTTAAGTGTCGAGTGTCCGTAGACGAAGGTTCTCGCACCGGGCGATCTCTAAGGTCCGCTACGATTCTGACTGTGTCGGGGTTCCAGAGTCAGTGTCACTATTAAAATGTCCTCTAAGGCGAGGGTGGGAATTCCCGTCTCGGTGTCTTGGAGGGTTGCGGACCTCAAGTGCACAACATTTGTGTACGGTCTTTGGGAGCGAGGCCTCCCCGCCGAGCCCAGGGAACGAACACCCAGGCAAGCCCGGAAGACTCCGGGCCCAGCCCGGCCAGGCCCTCAGGCCGACGGCATTACCTCGACAAGACCTCCAGATCTTCTAGCGCAGACAGGAGCCGCTCTCGCGTGCTGTTACCGCCGGCCGCTCCGGAGCCGCCTGCCGGCCGCTCCTTCTCCTTCTCCCCACTCGAAGACGCCGCCATGCTCCCCACAGGCCCGTAGCCGCGACTGCGCAGCTGAGCACTGGGGAGCAGAGGCGGGCTCCGGAGGCGGAAGCAAGGGTCACGGAGGCGGGGGGAAAAGAGGCCAGTCCACAGCGCCCTCTATGCTCCTGGAGATGAACTGCGGGCGGCGGCGCCGTCGGTTGGGCCAGCGAGAGTTTCTCAGTCTAACCTAGGGAGGAGAGCCAGGGGACCGAGAGGCGCAATGCGGTCAGGCTCTCCAGCGCCTTGTGGTTTTCACAAGGAATCGGAAGCTCACGAATTTTAAGCATTTGGGGAAATTGCATAATGACCCACCTCTTGTATCAGGTTCTTTGTGAAATGGACTGGTCTCAGTTATTGACCTATCTTTAATCTGCATCCCTGTGATGCTAACCCCACCTTCCTGTTTGGCCTCTCCTGGAGATTGTAAGCACTTTAAGACGGGAAGCATAACCTGTCTTTTATTCGTTATTGTGGTAAAATACACATAACATAAAACTGACTCTTGTTAACCGTATTTCAGTGTACAGTTCAGTGGCATTAAGTACATTCGTGGGGTTATGCTACTATGACCACCATCCGTAATCTCTTTCCATCTTGCTAAACTGTAATGCTTCAATGCCCATTGAACAGCGACTCCTCATTCCGTCCTACCCCTGGAGCCCCCGACAGCCACCATTCTACTCTCTGTCTCCATGAGTTTGACTACTCTGGGGACCTCATATAAATGAAATCCTACAATATTTGTATTTTTGTGACTGCCTTATTTCACTTAGGGTAATGTCTTTCACTTTCATCCATGTTTTACCATGTGTCAGAATTTCCTTCCTTTTTTGTTAATATGTAGATATGACGTTTTGCTTATCCATTTGTCCATTCATAGACACTTAGGTTGCTTCTACATTTTCATAATCCATCTTTGTAATCGTGTATCTCCCAACAAAATGTTTTGTTCATTGATCAAGATGACTGTTGAAGTGAATGACTCAATACAGGATGTAAGTGGCAGTTTATGAAAATGGTTTACATAATTGATACAACACACTTTCCAAATTAAAGCCCAAACTCCACCTTAACCCACTTTTCCTGGAGAGAACAATGTAGTCGGGGACTTTCCCTACCTGGAAAACCTAAAGTTACAACAGTATTGGGAATGCAGGTTCTATGCCAGGCCAAGCTGTGGTTTTAAAAGATGAGATGGAGAGATGTCACCTACAGATGACAGCTGGGAGTGAGGCCGGGGTACCTTATTTCATTGCCCTGTCCTCCGGTCTGTTCTTTCTGAGGTGCTGAGTCTGCTTTCCACTGGGCTTCAGACTTGAGGATTTTCTCAGGGACTCATGCTAAAAGAAAAAGAATATTTATGACAACTGTTCCATAATCCTGAATGCTGATTTATTCACTTATGATGAAAAGTAATAGAGCCAGGCACAATTTCACTTATAGACAAACCTATAAAGGAAAATAATTTATCACCAGAATGTTGCTTGGTAAACTTGGATTAGAACAAATGAAGATAGATTTAAAAAAATTAACTAGTGCAATCATCGGGATTTGTATCTCCACACATAGGGATGTTTGTATTAAGGTGACTGGAATATTTGTGTTCATAGGTCAGGGCGCTTTCTTCTCCAGACAGTGCAAGTGACCTGTGGACACTTTTTGTTTTCCAACCATCCCCCTACTGCTGCTCCTGGCTAACGCCTTCTCTTTTTTATTTTTTTAAGTTTATTTCTTTTGAGAGAGAGAGAGAGAGAGAAAGCACAAATTGGGGAGGGGCAGAGAAAGAAGGAGAGAGAGGGAATCCCAAGCAAGCACAGTCAGCAAGGAGTCAGACATGGGGCCTAAACTCACAAACCTTGAGATCATGACCTGAGCTGAAGTTGGACACTTAACCCACTTAACCGACTGAGCCACCCAGGCTCCCCTTACCCCTTCTCTTAATACAGTCAATTCTCAGATAATGGAATACATTAAATTTAAGCTTCCTAATGACACCTGTATTTTAAGCATGCCTCCCAGTAGCTCTAGTTAATAATTTCTTTATTTTGAGAGAGAGAGAAAGCAAGAGCACACGAGTGGAGAAAAGGCAGGAAAAAGAGAGAAAGAGAATCCCAAGCAGGCTCCAAGCTGTCAGTGTGGAACCCGGCACAGGGCTCGAACTCACAAACCTTGAGATCATGACCTGAGCTGAAATCAAGAGTCCAAGGCTTAACTGACTCAGCCACCCAGGCACCCCATGGTCAATAATTTGTTATGTTACATTTCTGAGGGGCTAAACTCCTGTAGCGTCTATTGATTTATTCAGTTCTCACAGGTCCATCTTCCGCCATGATTCTGGTAGGGGGAGGGGAAGATCCTATTAGTATGGCTTTCACATAAAAATTTGGGAGGAATATAATCAGTTAAAAATGACCAATTATATATAGATCCTACTTTACACACACAGCCAGTAGATGGACAATATGTGTGTTGTGAACTCCAGACCTCCTCAGATTTATTGCAAAATCATATGAACATTGAACATTGTCCACAGACTGATAAGTAATAGCGTTTCCAGCAGATAAACTCTTTTGCAAACTGCCAGTTCTGGTGTGACAAAGAAAATATGAATTATTTTATATTATAATTAATATGAATATTATATATGTTATAGTTACTAGAGAACTAATTTATGCAAAGTAGTTTCTCAATCTATAGATTCAAAAGGGTAAGTACTATCTTCTTGTGAAATTGCATGTATTTAACATGCCAAGCACTGGTCTAAGCACTTAAAAGGAAAAATGAAGTCGATTAACTTTTGCAACACTCCTGGAGGTAAGTACTGCTTATTATCTCTACATTACAGATAAGGAAGTTACAGAGACAGAGAAATTCAGAGACTTGCTCAGAATCAGACTGGCTTCAATGTCTGTTCTCTTAGCCACTGGTGATCCTGTCTCACTTTTTAAAGGAAGACAGGGCCGCCTGGGTGGCTCAGGTGGTTAAGCGTCCAACTGCGGCTCAGGTCATGATCTCGCAGTTAGTGGGTTTGAGCCCCACGTTGGGCTCTGTGCTGACTGCTGCCCGCTCAGAGTCTGGAGCCTGTTCCAGATTCTGTGTCTCCCTCTCTCTCTGACCTTCCCCAGCCCACCCTGTCACTCTCTCTTTCTCTCTCAGAAATAAATTTTAAAAACATTAAAAATAAAAAAAAAATAAAGACGGGTCTTCACGCATTGGAAAAGGGTTGGGAACCTCCTGTCTAAAATGCAAACACTTTCAAAAGCACAACTGGGGATTTTGAATAAAAAGTAGCTATAATAAAACATGGAAAGAGCCTAAGTGTCCATCAACAGATGAATGGATCAAGAAGATGTGGTTTATCTATACCATGGAATACTACATGGCAATGAGAAACAATGAAATCTGGCCATGTGTAGCAACATGGATGGACCTTGAGGGTGTTATGCTGAGCAAAATAAGTCAGGCAGAGAAGGACAAATATCATATGTTTGCACGTATAGGAGGATTAGGAGGAACTTGACGGAGGAACAAGGGGGAGAAGAAGGGGGGAAATGGTGGGGGAAAGGGAGAGAGGCAAACCATGAGAGACTCTTGAATGCTGACAAAAACTGAGGACTGATGGACGTGGGGGGGAGGGGGGGATGGGCGTGGAGGAGGACACTTGTGGGGATGAGCACTGAGTGTTATGTGGAAACTAATTTGACAATAAACTATTTGTAAAAAAAAAAAAGTAGCTATAAACTTTTGTTGTGGAAGTTTGAATATGCAGCAAGAAACTCAAGCAGGCCTGTCCCTAAGAGTCACAGAAAAGGTTATGTACATTTTTAAAATTATTTTTTAAATTTTCATCAAGCAGTATATAAACAAGTTAGAAACTCAAATACTGTGCAAAAACTAACAAAACGCAAAGGTCCTCAGTCAGGACCTCCTCACCCATCCCCCCCCCTCACCCCATATCCTCTGACATCCCTCTTTCCCCAGTAGGAGCCACCCTCGACATTTTCAACTGGTTCTTCTATGCTTTGCTTCCATATTTGAAAATGATATGCATACACTGTACATCTTTATCAGCTGTTTTAGAGATTTCTTTCCTATTATGATGAAGGAGGATTTTGTCTTTCTTACATGCCGCATTTTCCTTCTTCTGTCCTCTCAATAGATAGAATCCAATTTTTTGTTAAATCAATAGTAGTGTTTTTATTGCTACACTATTATTTACACTTAACTATGTTATTTTTTATGTCTATTTGTGTTTTATTACTTTTTAAAGTTTATTTATTTTGGAGAGAGAGAAAGTTTGAGTCAGGGAAGGGCAGAGAGAGGGAGAGAGAGAATCTCAAGCAGGCTCTGTGCTGTCAGCACAGAGTCTGAGACGTTTCTTGAGCCCACAAACCATGAGATCATGACCTGAGCCAAAATCAGGCACTTAACTGAGCCACCCAGGTGCCCCTAAGTAATTATTATTCATTTGAGATGCTTAACAGATATTTCTGTAGACATTTTGAAAAATAAAATGGAAAAGAACAGAAAATGTCTAAAACATCAAAGCACATTGTACAGCCTTGTGCAAACTTTTCAGTTACATATTTACATATGTGTGTACTGGGTCAAATATAAAAAATATATTTTTACTGTGGATTGAAAAAAGTTTATAAGCATTGGAGAGTAAGGAGGATACCAACCCTCCCTCTTAGAAAAACAGCACCTTCCAGGGCATCTGGGTGACTCAGTCAGTTAAGCGTCTGGCTTCTGCTCAGGTCATGATCTCATGCAGTTCATGGGTTTGAATCTTGCATCGGGCTCTGGACTGACAGCTCAGAGCCTGGAGCCTGCTTCGGGTTCTGTCTCTGTCTCTTTTTCTGCCCCCCCCCCCAAAAAAACCAAACATTAAAATTAAAAAAAAAATGAAAATAGCATCTTCCACTTGAAGGACCCCAAAGGGAAAATCTGTATAACTTTTGTATTCTGGAGGCAAAATGTTAAAACAAGCATGTACAAATAAAGTGGTGTGTTGAGTTGATTATCTAGGATGCACTGCATAGATGGAGGGAATTGTGGACTAAATTGCCTCAAAATTCGTATAATGAAGCCCTCACACCTGAGAACCTCAGAATGTAACTGTATATGAAGATAGGGCCTTCAAAGTGTTTCAGTTAAAACAAAGCATTTCAGTTTCTATTAGGGTGGCCCTAATCCAATCTGATTGCACTCTTTATAGGACTATGTGGAGACAGCCTAAAGTGGCCTTCTATAAGCCAAGAAGACAAACCTCGGAAGAAACCAAACCAAACTTTGATCTTGGATTACCAGCTTCCAGAACTGTGAGCAAACAAATGTCAGTTGTTTAAGTCACTCAGCCTGTGGTATTTTATTATAAGAGCCCGAGCAAACTAACAGAGAGCTTGCACATTAGTGGGTATCTGGAGATTTCTCAACATGGCCTTGCATATACCTTTGACTTCCCTGCCCTTATCTTGATTTGTCCTACATTCTTGGCGAGACCACACGCCAGGCTAAATGCAGCTGCAAATGGCTGTACCTCGGACTGTGCATCCTTGGTCAGACCCTCTCCACTGTCCTGGACAAAATTTCACACCATTTCCTGTCTCTCCAAACCTCAACACCTCTTTCTCCCAATTCCCGCTCTCAGCTTAGGACCTTACTTTCCACCTCACTGAGAAAAAGAAGAAATCTGAAGATAGGACTCCCACACACTGTGGCCCCCACGAGTGTCTGCCCACCAGCACTGTGCCCCCCGCCCCTGATGCTCCTCTAGCTACTTGCTTGTGCATTTGCCCTGTTCCCAGCCAGAGAACTTTCTCTCCCAGTAAGTGTATCTTTCTGAGATCACTGATAATCCCCCCCACCTCCCAAATGACAATGTTTCACCCTGTACTTACCATTGGTATTGCCATACCTGCTACTTTCCTAGTTTTAGAATATTCTTACCCCACCAGCAACCACTTTACTTCTTTGCTCCCCTATGCAGCAAAACACCTACAAAGAGTTACATAAAAACTCTGTTTCCAATTCCATTTTTTCCTTATACCAATTTCAATTAGTTTTCATCCTCACCTTCCCACCAAAACTCAGATTATAAAGGTCACTGAAGACCACTGTTCTGCTAAATGTAATGGTCGGCACTCACCGTGTTTGACGGCTCTGAGGCCCTGGACCTGTTAACATCCTCCCTTATCCTGGAGAACACTTTCCCCACTTGGGTTCTAGCATGTCAGGCTCTTTTCATTTTGCTCCTTCCTCTCTGATCTCTCCTCTCCATCTCTCTGGCTGGTTCCTCCACTCAACCTTGACCTCTAAACAGAAGAGTGTTTGCGGGACACTTCTGAGTCCTCATCTCCACAACTCACTTTTGGTTATCTTACCCAGTCCAGGGACTTTAAGTACTGACTGTATGCTGACTCCCAAGTTTCTATTTCCCACCCTGACCTGTCCTCTGAATTCAGGCTTGTATAACCAGTTCCTACTAGGTACTTCTGTTAGTGCACAGAGAACTGGTTCTGCGCTTGGGAGGTGCTGGAGCGGGGGTGGGGGGTGGTAATACCCTGCTGGAAAATCAATACTCAAAAGACAGGTGGTGGAGGCAAAGGAAAGGTTAGTGTATTCAGGAAGCTGGTAACCTGGGAAGACAGTGGGCTGATGTCCCAAAAACCATCTTCCTTGTCCAGGTGAAACTGAAGGGTTTTGAAGGGAAAGGCTTGGGAAGTGGAGGAAGGTGCTACATGCGGGAGAAGCAGGCTCCCTGAAGGTTAGTGCGAGGTGGACATGACCCGGAACAGACTAGCTGGCATCAGCTGCAACTATTTGCCAATGCAGTCAGGCCTTATCTTCTGGGAAAGTTTGGTCCTTCACTCCTCAAGGCCAGTGGTCTGCAGGTCTCAAGGAAAGTAGGTTAGTTCTGCTACACACCAGGGGACTTTGGTCAGCAAGCAAGGAGTGCATAAGCTTGAAGCAAGTTAGCCCTTAAGACTGGTTGAGGAGCTGTTACAGTTCCCCTTGGGTGTCTCAAAATATAGGCAAACCCAAATTCCTGACCTACATCCTCCCTCACCCAACACACATACCACACTACCTGCAGCATCCCCCCACCCCACCCAACCCAGTTGACAGAAGCTTCTTCACTTTGTTTTAGGCAAAAGACATAGGGTTTTCCTTGACTCTTCTCTTTGTTTTTCATACACCACATCCATCAGGAGATCAAGATAGTTCTGCCTTCAGGACATGCCCAGAAGTTGTCCATGTCTCATCTTTCCACTTCTTTTTTTTTTTTTTTTTTTTTAATTTTTGATGTTTATTTTTGAGAAACAGACAGAGTTTGGGCAGGGGAGGGGCATAGAGAGAGGGAGATACAGAATCTGAAGCAGGCTCCAGGCTCTGAACTGTCAGCACAGAGCCCACGGAGGGCTGGAACTTATGGACCTTGAAATCATAACCTGAGCTGAAGTCGGATGCTTAACCAACTGAGCTACTCAGGCACCTTTCATCTTTTCACTTCTAATCGCAGGTCCACATCTCCATCATGCCTCAGCTGTATTTACTGAGATTGCCTTCTAGCTGTTCTCTCTGCTTCTCCCCTCACATCTGTGGGCACAGCCTTTTCTCAAGGAGGCCCACCTGGCCACCCTTTTTCTGACTTTCAATCTCCCCCACATTCTACTCCCTTTCCTCTGCTCTACTTTCTCCCATAGCATTTGTCCTTTTCTAACCTTCTATATAAGTTAGTTGATGGGGGCACCTCAGTTGGTTGAACATTCAAATTCGGCTCAGGCATGATCTCACAGTTTGTGAGTTCAAGACCCCTGTTGGGCTCTCTGCTGCCCCGCAGAGCCTGCTTCAGATCCTCTGTCTCCCCCTCTCTCTCTGCCCCTTCCCTGTTCATTCTCTCCCTCTCTCTCAAAATAAATAAGCTTAAAAAAATAGTTACTTGATGTGTGTTTTGCTAATTATCTTTTCTGCTGGGATGGAAGCTATGTGAGGCCAGAATTTCTTGTTTTCTTTGCTTAGTGATATTGCCCCAGTGCCAGAAGGATGCCTGGCACAGAGTGGACACCAATGACTATTATTGGATTTGTTGTTGACAGAGGTGCTAAAATCACCACAGATGCTGAAAACAAACTGTAGAGATCTGTAGTTTTGCCTCTAAAGGGTAAAGCCTTATATTCTGTCTTTTCTGTCCATATTCTTCTTAAGAATTTTCAAAAGCAACTCCAAATATTTATAATATCCTCAACCAGAAATGGAATATTCTGCAGCATAGTGATGGACTCTGTCATGGTTACTTTGCAACCCAACAAACACGAGTCCTGAAGCTTGTTTCCCCAGCCAATTACCAAAGTAAGTTTGAAGGCTCATGTTGAAAGTCAAACCCACTAAGGGTGGGGTAGAGAGTCAGACTCAGGCAGTTCTCTCCTAGTAGTCAGGCAGTGAGAAAAGGAAAACAGGCCAAATACATTCATTAACTCTCTTTAAGAAGAAAAAACCTTGATATTCTATTTCAGAGCCTGGGCTTCAGAGCCCCTAATCCCAGGTAAAAATAACTCTCAGTTCAGGATCAAGCTTCCATCTCAAAAACACCATTTATGGTTTTTGAAACCAGGAATTACCTCTCAAAAAGCTACTGGGGGTGGAGGAGGGGGAGTGGATTCCCAGCAAGTTGCTGGCTTTTAGGACAGCAACTTCAGTTTTTGTGGGATTTTTTAATGTTTATTTATTTTTGAGAGTGAAAGTGTGAACGGGGAGGGGCAGAGAGAAAGAGGGAGATAGAGAATCTGAAGCAGTTTCCATGCTGTCAGTGCAGAGCCCAATGTGAGTCTCAGACCCACTAACCATGAGACCATGACCTAAGCTAAAGTCAGACACTCAACCAACTGAGCCACCCAGGCACCCTGGCAACATCAGTTATTAAATCAATTACAAAGCCTCAAATGTGCCATTTAAACTGCTTTCAATAAGTCAAGTTATCTCTGGTAAATCCAGCTGGGACTGCTCTACATCAAGAGAATTGTCATAGTCTGAATAAAGCCTCTTATCTCCTTCACACCCCCCTAGTTACAACATAAAGCCTTCATCAGAAGAATTCAATCCTCCATGTTCCAAAGCACACCACAACAAGAAACTCCCTCTGTCCAAGACCGCTCAATGTTAATTAAAGTCATTAACCCCATGGAAAGCATGGCATTTGTCTTTAACTCCCTACATTCCTGTGCATTGAGAATAGAAAAACAGTTTAGGTTACACATCTTATTCCCTTTAAATATTTGTGGTGTGGTTTCAATGGAAAGGCTTTCTAGAATGAACAGACCTTCTGTAAGGAAAGTCTCATCTTCTCCCTGAAATTCCCCAGGCATCGCTGAAAACTAACCACTTCTCAGTAACTCAACAGAAGAGTGGGCAGCATTACTGGTCTTCTTTCACAGATTCATTTATTTTTTCAATAAATGTTTACTAAGCCCTGTTTATATGCCAGGGACCACACTAAATGCTGGGCCTATAAAGGTGAACAAGACAACAGTCTTCCTGGAGGAAGTGAAAGCAGAAACTCCTAAGAAAGCAGATGAGGCAGGAAGACTGGTAGGGATAGAGGAAGAAAGAACCAGAGTAAGGAGTTAATGTCAGATAGAGAATGGTTAAAATACCTCACCGACTTCTTTTTTAAATATTTTTTACGTTTATTTATTTTGAGCCCAAACCAAGAGTTGGATGCTTAACTGACTGAGCCACCGGGCACCCCATAACTCAGATGTGTAGTGGATTGAATGGCAGACCTCCAAAAAGATACGTCCACATTCTGGAGCCTACAAACATGACCTTATTTGGAGAAAGGATCTTCGGAGAATTAGTTAAATTAAGGGCATCAAAATGTGGTGACCCTGGGTTATTCAAGTGCACCTTAGATCCAGTGACAAGTGTCCTCATGTGAGATACAGAGAGGAGGCACTGGGAGAAGGGAAGGCCATGTGAGGACAGCGGCAGAGATTAAAGTCATGCAGCCACAAACCAAGGAATGCCCGCAGTCACCAGGGCCAGGGAGAAGCAAGGAAGGGCACTTCCCTAGACCCTTTAAGGGAAACAGCTCTTCCAACAACTTGAGGCTTCTGGCCCAGAATGAATTTCTCTTGTTTTTAGCTACCTGGTTTATGCCAATTTATTACAGCGGCCCTAGGAAACTAATACAAACTGGTCTGAATGAGTAGACGTTCTAAATTAGATTCTAGGGGTGCCTGGGTGGCTCAGTTGGTTGAGCATCTGACTTCGGCTCAGGTCATGATCTCACAGTTCATGAGTTCCAGCCCTGAGTGGGCTCTGCGTTGACAGCTCAGAGCCTGCTTTGGATTCTGTCTCCCTTGCTCTCTGCTCCTCTCCTACTCATACTCTGTCTCTCTCTCTCAAAAATAAATAAACATTAAAAAATGTTTAATTAAAAAACATTTAATAATTTAAATATTAAAAAATATTTAATTAGATCCTAAGAAAATACAGGTTCATTTCTTCTCATATGTAAAACAAATTGCTGAGTGTTTCTTGGGCACCTGAAGATTAATAAACTAAATGCATTTATATTAGCAGCATTGGTTGGTATATCATGAGCTAAAACAATTAAAAACATCCTGTGCTCAGGGGTGCCGGCATTGCTCAGTTGGTTAAGCATCCAACTCTTGATTTAGGCTTAGGTCATGATCTCACGGTTCATGAGTTTGAGCCCCACATCAGGCTCTGCACTGCTCCCCCCCCCCCAAATAAATAAACAAACTTCAAAAAATCTCATGTTTGGGGCGCCTCGGTGGCTTAGTTGGTTAAATGTCTGACTTCAGCTCAGGTCATGATCTCACAGTTGGCGAGCTCAAGCCCTGTGCTGGCTCTGTGCAACAGCTCAGAGCCTGGAGCCTGCTTTGGATTCTCTGTCTCCCTCTGTCATTCTCTCTCTCTCTCTCTCTCTCTCTCTCTCTCTTTCACAAAAATAAATAAATAAACTTAGAAAAGAAATCTTGTGCTCATTAGTAGAAGTCCGGGTTATGGATTAAACGTTGAAAGACATCTCAGAGGACATCTGCTCTAGACTGACCCTAGCCTGTGATTAAACATTTTCTGGTAGAGGAAAGCTAGCTTCCTCAACCATCAGTCATTTTCATTTATTTTGAACCGAAATGTACATCAAGATGAATTTCACACACTGGGCCCAAACTGTCTTCTGAGGTTATAAGTAATACATTTAATCTGTCTTTCACAAAACAGGCTGTCAAGGTTTTCTTTCTTTTTTTCTTCTCAATATGAACTGTATTTATAGAATTAACAAGGAAGAGAATGGTTATGCTTTCAAATATGTATTTCAAAAGTCTTAGTTTTAGATTTCAAAATAAAACCTGAATAATTCATTTTTTAAAAAGGTAGCTAAATACTGTGCTGGATAGTTATATATAGCTATTATTTTGTTCTAGTTTTATTGAGATACAATTGACATATAATATTGTATAAGTCAAGCTAAACAACATAATGGCTTGACATGTGTGTATATTATGAAATGATTACCAGAGTTAAGTTTAGTTAACTTCCATCACTCAAGTATTTCTCCGAACTATGATTTGTTAGTGTTTTTTCTTATTATAAAAAGTATAAAAAATAAAGGCAAACCAAAAGAAAAGCATTTTCATTTTTAAAAATCTAGGAAATATAAAAAAATAAAATCATCTATTAACCTTCCATTAAGAGACACATATTGTTACCATTTTACTACAATTCCTTCCCAACTTTTCACTTTCCATACCAATCATCCCTAGTTCCTTCAGTAGCACCTCATTTAAAAGGGTTTTTAGATGTCTCATCATTCTGATTATCATCTCTTTCACACATTCTAGTTGGTCCTTCATAATATACAGCAACTCAATGTGAAGATGATGCTGCAGGTACAGTTTGTCTACAGCTGAATGAAAGGGGGCTTTTCTTGTGCTCTCGAGAATCACTGCAGGAAAGTTAAAAGATCAGAGCCTTTGCAACATTCTAGACTGCAGTTTAAGTCTTGATTCCATTGATTTATGGCCTCTGTGTTTCAGGTTCTCCATTTACAAATGAGGATAATCATGCTCCATTGAAAGCTTCTTGGAAGGCATTAAAATAATATATATAAAGTGCTTGTTGCATGACATGTGGAAATATTATAAATTATAATGATAGCTAATATTTATCAAGTCAAGTACTGTCGAATGCTCTATAAGTACAATTACTCCCCCTGTTTACAGACAAGGACCCTGAGGCCCAGAAAGTTTAGGCAATCTAGCCCAGCTTGCACATCTTGAGAGGCAGCAATCTGAATTCCAAACTTGTGTTTTTCACTATGACACTATGTCGTACAGCAACTAACATTGTAACTGCTTTACTTTCTCAATGCATCCTAGTATTCCAGTAACTTTTTGCTGATTTATTTTAAGTTTGCAATTAATTTAAGTTGCAATTAATTTTAGTTGCAATTAATTTTTGCTGATTTAAGTTTGCAATTTATTAAAACAATTCCTAACTGGAAGCATCCAACATATCTTTCAATATGTTGGAAGAGCAATAGAATAAACAAACATTAGTAAACCCATGTAATATGTTACCCTTCATCAATAAAAAAGAATGAGCTATCTGGGGTGCCTGAGTGGCTTAGTCTGTTAAGCATCCAACTTTGGTTCAGGTCATGATCTTACGGTTCATGGGTTCAAGCCCTGAGTTGACCTCTGTGCTGACAGTGTGGAGCCTGTTTGAGATTCTCTTTCTCCCTCCCTCTCTGCCCCTCCCCCCTTGCTCATGCGCGTGTGCGCAAACGCTCTCTGTCTCTCTCTCAAAATCAATAAATAAACATTCTAAAAAATGAGCTATCAAGCCATGCAATTATATGAAAGAATCTTAAACACATGTTGTTAAGTGAAAGAAGCCAGCCTGGAAAGGCTCCGTCCTTTATGATTCCATTTAGATTATATTCTAAAAGAGGCTTAATTCATTGAGATGGGAAACAGATCAGTGGTTGCCAGAGGCTCAGAAAATAGGAAGAGTTGACAAGGTGAAACACAGAGGATTTTTTTAGGTGGTGAAGCTATTCTATACATGTTGCAGTGATGGATACATGACACTAAGCTTTTGTAAAAACCCATAGAACTTTGTGGTATAACCACAAAGAGTGAACCATTATGTATGCAAATTAAAAGATTATTTAGGAGGTCAGAATACCCTAGCGAATGTGACAAAAATCATCTCACTATATCATAAATGTATGAATCAACCTCACCGAAGGGGGAGTATAAAAGGTGTTGATCTAGGCAATTTTTATCTGTAAGACTAAAGGCAAAATAAATGATATATAAATATTGTAGTCTAAGTAACAAAGTTTTTTCTCAGGGAGTATAGGTTAATAATTCTGAAACTACTATACATGTATACTGGAATTGAACAGTTAAATAAATAGAAGAGTTAAATAGGTAGATGTGGGAGCCAGGTTTCTCACTATTGGGGTAGGATGTTATAAACAAGCAAGGTGAGAAAGAATGCTAGAATAATCCATGTGGTAGAGGATTAGAGTTGGACACGTCAGTATGAACTCATGTTTACTTAATAGAGATACAGATGGTTACAAAAAGAAATATTTATATGTGTCTATGTATATATATATATACTGATTAGTACGTACACATATATTTCCTTGATCTGTCTTCTGGAGAAGGCCTAGAAGCAAAAATCCCTGTCCCCTCATAGCAACAAGCACTACCCTTAGGATGTAGACCTTGGTTCTTCATTTCTTTGGAGAAGTGGCTGATTCTAGCACTGGGGCCAGAAATATACAAGATAAACCTGGGACATCTTGTCATGCCAGCAAGTAAGAAAGTGTTAGAAGAAAAAAAAATTTTTTTTTGTGGGGTATGTCAAAGGGTCATCAGAGCCAAAGGAAAGAATTCCCAATGATGAAAGGTGGAACAATTTGAATAACGAAATAACATAGTATTGAATTATAACCTAAAATATAGGGGCGCCTGGGTGGCTCAGTCAGTTGGGCATCCAACTTTGGCGCAGGTCATGATCTCACGGTTTGTGGATTTGAGCCCCACGTCGGGCTCTGTGCTGACAGCTAGCTCAGAGCCTGGACCCTGTTTCAGATTCTGTGTCTCCCTCTCTCTCTGACGCTCCCCTGCTCACACTGTCTCTCTCTCTCTCTCTCAGAAATAAATAAAACATTTAAAAATTTTTTTTAAATATATAAAATAAGTATCCATGAGTCCATGCTTATGTGAATAAATGATTGGATAAATCAATAAATTGGGAAGAATAGAAAAATCTCTCATGTAGAATTCTATATAATTTATGTAGGTGCTCCACACACAAAGAGGTAGTGCATAAACTCCCCGTTGCCTTAAATGAATGCTGCTCATGGTAACTTCTTTCCAAAGAGTGCAGTATGTATGGAAAGGGTAGGGGGAGAAACCTTACAGTGGAGAAATCTGACAAATATGACCTCAGCCATGTGATCGAAATTAATATCAACAGAAATAAGTTGATCATAAGCACCCTTGATATAACATGATGAGAATGGCACTTTACTGTTCTGATCTTCCTCCAAACTCATAATTTCATCAGACAAATCCCAAATGAGGGACATTCTACAAAGCAGCCAACTTCTCCAAAATGTCAAGGTCATCAAAACCAAGGAAAGTCTGAGAAACTGGTACAATCAAGAGAAGGAGCCCTAGGAGCCATGACAACCAACTGTAATGTGGTATTCTGGATGGATTCTGAACAGAAAAAGAAAACGAGGTAAAAACTAAGTGAATCTGAAGAAAGCATGGGCTTTAGTTAATAATGATGTATCAGATTTGTTTCATTAACTGTGACAAATGAACCATATTAATATATCAATAATAGAGGAAACTAGTGTAGAGTACATGGGCATCTCTCTACTATCTTCATATTTTTTTTCTGTTAGCCTAAAACTATTCTAAAATAAAAGTCTATTTTAAAACTTCTGATGTTTTTCAGGTAAACTACCATTAAACCATGTTTAGGTGCTCAGCAACGTTTACAATATTATAATATATATAATTGTTGCTCAGGGCAGAACAAAGTAGGATATTAATGTCATAATCCCTTGCTATACAGCTGTTAGTTTTTATAGAAGTTTCTGTTTCTTTTTCTTCTTTTAATCTTCTACAATAATTCTTCATTTATTTTTCTAAAACTTTCAACATATCAAGAAGTTTTCACACCCCCATTTTTTTCTAGAAGCCTTGTCTCCCAGAGTCCTCTGGGACCAGTGAGGATGATTTTGTGAGAGACTAATTTAATGTAGTGCAGGCATATAGTCTTCCGGTGGTATAACCTGATTTAAGAATAGAATTTAAGGTAGTTGGAAGAAAGAATGAATTGTATACACTCTAAATGTTCTTTCCTGTTTTTCTCTGCTAGTGTTTGCTGAATAAAGTCAATATAATTCCAATCCAAAGCAAAGGTATGTGATGTTTTAGTTAGTCCCAGTAGCTTTAATGCCTTCAAGAATCTTCTGGGATGCAGCAGCCGTCAGTCAACAAATCAATGCAGCTGGAGTATAGTCAATTAACCAAATACAAAGCCACCTAATTATAACATTACCCACATTGCTTCAGTTGACACACAAGGAATCCATAATAGATTGTGCCAAATTCGTGAACTTCAAATACAATATTAGAACGTTTTTTGCATGGAATAACATATGTTTAAATTTGTTCTCATGAATGTTAGCCATGTCTTTTTAATTTCATATAACCAGCACCTACCACACAGTAAAGGTTCAGTGTTTTTATTGAAGTTGATTGACTTTCCTAGCATCTTAATGTGAAGATCGGTTTTACATTCATTTTAACTTTTGTTTTCTGTGAGATCTAAATATTTGTTTTGGCTAGATTGAGGGAGATTTCCCAGAAAAGTTTCCTTTTTGGCTGTTAGAAAGTTAGTTCTCTTCCTGTCTCTAACTGTGGACACAATTCAGAAAAGATTAACTATAATCTCCATACTGCCGGTTTGTTTTTCATTTCCTTGCATTTCAAATAAATCCTGTTCATTTTGGTGTGTTAGCCTCTCACATGATAGGCAGATGCCTGATAAATGTTTACCGATTTAATTTAGAAAAACACCTTGTGAGAGCTAAACGCTGTAGTTCAATTGGCAAAATTGGCCTCAGATCACCTTGATCTTGTCTCTCTGAATGTTTATCACCATCCAGAAAGTACTGTATGACCCTGTGTGCAAATGAGTCACTGTATCCCCCGCAAAAGCAGAGATAAATATTGAAGTGCCAGGAAATGAAGATTTGAATCCACCTCAAAACCACCAAATTCCCAGACCATTTTTATTCCCTTAGTATAATGACATCATCATTCTTTCCCATTTTTCCATTTACTTTAAAATACATCCATCCTCGTGTTATCTGTTTTTGACACGGACCAGAAGATTCTTACCATTAAAGGCGTAAGGATGAGTTTCCTGCTAAATGTGTGAATAAAAGCAATGAGGTTAAAGGAGGTATCTTGGCACTCATCAGGGCAGAACAGTTACTACTTTGTCCTTTCAGATTCTGTGGTGCTTGGCCCTTGCCTCTTCTTGGGTAACTTGTTGCTGTTTGACATGCTGGGCTTTGGCCAGGTCCGGTCCTCCAACCAACCCACAAGCTATTCCCTTCAGGCAGCCCCAAGCCACCGGTGAGCACAGTGACTCTCTGTCCTCAGCAGTCAGTCTTTCAGAGAGTGGTCTGCCCATTTTGTGAATCTAACACCTGATATAAAATTTCTAATTACAGACACCAAATTCTCTCTCCTAGGAGATCTGAAAATGCAAGCTCCACCCTTTGTTAGGACCTTTTATTTTCATTGGAAAGTCCTTGCCAAACATTGGCCACATTTCACTCTGTCTGATCCATGCTTTTTTATCTCTTCTCAACCAGACAAACGCATATTGCTTCATTTGCTGGATGACCAGGCCATCCATTTCCAAGATCGACTTGTACACAATGCGCCTGCTGGGCCAGTGTGCTGTGCACAGCGCTCCAAAGGTATTTCTCAGGTTCTGGCGGGACTACTGTGTGGTTCCTCAACAAAAGCCTTACAATTTCAAAGGGAATTTAGATCATTCGGTTTTAGCTGCATTGGCGGTTCTTCTCTGAGTCTTTAGACACCAGTCCTGGCGTGGGTTTAATGCTGGATTTAGAGATGAAATGGTGGAATTGTGGAACATAAACATTTGACAAGTGACCGTTCTGATAGAGGCATATTTAAATCTTTTGCAAAATTATGCCTTTTGGGCTTGCTTACATCCTAAGATATTGGTTAGTCAACTTGACATCCACAGTACTAATGGAGGGTCTGGCCCCTGTCTGTGCATCAAGGAGAGTAAGATGGGGAGGAATCCAGGGATTATAAAGCTCTAACTAATCCTCTTTCTTATTCCAAGTAATGCTTGATATTCACATGGTTTCAGCTGGGTATGCACCCCAGGGACCTGGGCAGTACTCACTATGGCTCCAGGCAGTAGGGAAAAGAGACTGCTGAGGTGTGACACTGCCCTGGGCTATCTGTACAAGACAAAGGGTCATGGTCAGAAGTTGGTCAGGGAGAGATGAAGGATTCTGGACTAGATTCCAGGAAAGAGCAGAGAGTCCACAGTCCTCTGTCAGGGATAGTTGGCATAGTTTGGCTAGACTGTCTCCCTCTTAGATTTCTTTCAGGAAGTAGTATAGTAGTGGAAAACAGAAGAGGGTTAGATTAAAAAAAAAATCTTGTGTCAACCCTGGGCCTAAATCTTCCCGTTCATTCATTCATTCATTCATTCAGTGATTTTTTAAAAAAGTTTTTATTTATTTATTTTTGAGAGAGAGACAGCATATGGGCAAACAGGGGAAAGGCAGAGAGGGAGTGGGGACAGAGGACCTGAAGTGGGTTCTGCACACACAGCAAAGAGCCCAATGTGGGGCTTGAAACCACAAATGGTGAGATCATGACTTGAGTCGAAGGCAGACACTTAACTGACTAAGCCACCCAGGCGCCCCCATTCAGTGATTTATTGAGCACTGATAGTAAGTACTGTTCTAGATTCTTATAATACAGCAGAGGATGAGCCAAATGTTTCCTGCCCTTTTAGAGCTTACCTTCTAAGTGGGTATGGCAGATAATTAACAAGAAAACATACCAGATAATTTTAGTTTATGACAAATATTATGAAGGAGCCATTTTATACAAAATGGCCAGTGAAGGCCTCTCTGAGGAGGGTGATATTTTAGGTAAGAACCAAAGGATAAAAAGGGGAACCTTACTGTGCAGTGATCTAGGGAAGATAGTTCCAAGCAGAAGGAACAGCAAGTGCAAAGGGTCTGAGGTAGGAAACACCTGGAGTTATACCAAGGCCTGAGGAGACGGGAGCATAGTGAGTGAAACAGTGAGTTGGATGAACTGAGAGTGTCACACAGAGGCCTCATCATGTGTCACCTAGAACTCTTGCAGGTCATAGCAAGGAGTTAGTATTTTAGTTTTGTTACAATGGGAGTGCAGAGAGCAGTCATTATGTTGCTTTAGGGTGAGCATCACAAGATTTTGACAACCTAGTAGTCATTTAATCTTCAAGGTCACAGAGACAAATCAGATTTTGAGTGACTGTGTTAAACATTTCACTCATGTTGTCTATCGGGATTACAGCCCCTACTAGGGGAAGCTTCTCTTCTCACAGACCTGCTTAAGATGTATCAGTTAGAACAACTGTACATCCATGTCATGAACTGCCCCTGCTCCCAATATCCAATAGGATACAGTGATTGGATACTAGTCAGTAAGACTGGGTCACACTCATTTGTCAGTTTTGTTTTTGAGAGACAGAGGGCACAAGTGAATAAGAGGCAGAGAGAAAGAGGGAGAGGAAGAGAGAATCCCAGGAGGGGCAGAGAGATGGAGAGAGAGAAGTGGGGCTCATGTTCACCCGAAGTGGGGCTTGTGCTCACCTGATGCAGGACACGAACTGATCGTGACCTGAGCAGAAATCTGATGCTTAAGTGACTGAGCCATCCAGGCATCCTTTATCAAGTATTTGTTAAGTGACTGTTATGTACCAGGGGTACAATGGTGAGCAAAACAGACATTTTCCTTGCTATCATCAAGCTTACATTCTACCTAGAAAGACTAACAATTAGGGGCATCTGTGTGGCTCAGTCGGTTAAGCGTCCGACTTTGGCTTAGGTCATGATCTCGTGGTTCCTGAGTTCAAGCCCTGCATTGGGCTTCGTGCTGACAGCTCAGAGCCTGGAGCCTGCTTCAGATTCTGTGTCTTCCCCTCTCTGTGCCCTTCTCCTGCTCAAGTTCTATCTCTCAAAAATATATAAATGTTAACAAAAAAAAGTTTTTAAAAGGAAAGACTGACAAATAGGGAAACATAAATTATTTTGCTCTGATAGGGAAAGTGCAGTGCTATGGGAACATATAACAGCATAGTCAAGTAACCTGACCAAAGAAGACTTCCTGGAAGAAGTGATGTTTAGGCTGACAGCTGAGGACTAAAAGAAGGTCAGCTGTAGAAGAGGAAGAGTTTTCCAAATGGAAGAAACAGCATATAGCCAGAGGTGAGAGAAAATATAGCATATTTTAAATAAATTAAATAATTTCAGTATGATGAGAGGTAGAGTACAAGATTGAGAAGTAATAAATGGAACTGGTGAGGTACTTTGGGACCAGGTCATGAGGCTACAAAATGAAGTGTCTTATAAGAATGCTAAAGTACCTGTACTTTATCATGTAGGCAATGGGAAATCTCTGAAGTGTACAGAAAATGGATTGGGAGTGGAGGAGGATAGTGGTAGTAAAATCATTGTACTAACTCAGGTGAGAAATGATAGTCATTTGACCAAAAGAGTAGCCATAGAGATGGAGGAAAATTGACTGATTACAGATACATTTATCCACAACTTGAAAAGATGACCTGGCATCAACTCTCTTTGTGAAAAATTAAGGAGAGAGAGAGAATGAAATTAACCAGAGAAAAGCCAAAGAGGCCATGATAAATTGTGTAAGCCAAATTTATAAGGCGGTAAGGATATGTAGATGCTATGGGGAAAAGGAAAGGTATACAAAGTATAGGGAAAGAAAAGGGTAGTGGGAAAGGAGAGTACATGTGGCCCATGAGAGAGGGAGGGGAGTGTCAGTCTCTTGCCCAGTTCCTGACAGCTTTCCAGGTTCAGTTCCCAAAGGGTTCAGTCAGCTTTATCCTTTGCTCTGTTTATGAATTCCCATGAGTGCTGCATCAAAAGGATCCTTACCCTGTTCCTTTATACAAGTTAGTTTGATTGAGTTTTATTCCTTGCACCTCAAGGAATCTGAATAAAACAGTAATGTTATACAAATGAATTCTTCAAAAAGTGAAGTAATTAAAATAGAATGCAAATTAATGCAGTTATAATGAAAAATAAAACTCCTGAGTGATCACAGATGTTCATGTTTACAGACCAACTACTTTTCAATGTGGTTAGTCCAGCTACAATCAAAAAGTGGCTTCAAGGGCATAGATTCAGAACAAAAAGTACTGAATGACCTTAGTGCCTGATGGACCCGTCTCTCTCCCACTCAGTTTCTAGGGGGTGATGCTGAACCGCAAGAAACCATTTCTGAGGCAAAGGAGCACAACCCCTGAGGTGGTTACTAAGCCTGGAAGATGTGGCAAAAGAACCTGGAAGAGAAGCTATCTCTTGGTGACGAGGTAAAGAGCCAGTGGGAAGTGAAGGGATGATGGAAACCTAAGCTGATCAATCATGTTGGACATCAGCAAGATGGGGTAGAATGGGACAAGGTTCCAAGTGCAATGACCTTTGGGAGATCAGTTTGGTTGGGTACAGTACAAGAAAATTAGGCAACCTACCATGTTTCAGGCCTTGTGTATGAGTGAAACAGATGAAGATCTGGCCCATGTTCTTAGGGATTTACAGGCTAGAGAGAAACACAGACATGTACATAGATAATATAAGGTGGGAAGTGAGAAGACAGGTAAGCACAGGTGCTATGGGTTTACAAAGAGGTTCAAGATACAATGGCTGAGCTCAGACATAAAGGTCAAATCATAGTTATGCAGGAATGTCAGGAAGAGCAAAATTGCAAGTATATTTGGAAAGAGCTGAAGTACCAGAAGCAGGCTGTATTAGTAGAATGTAAAGAGAAAAGTAGGGAATAGCAGAAGAAAAGGCTGGGGAGTTAAAAGGAAGTCATATGATGAAAGACATTTTTATTTCTGAGACTTAAAAAAAAAAGTAAAAGTTTTTTCAACAAAAATGTTTTCCCAATTGCAAAAATGAGTACATTAAATACATCTTCCAATTATAAAAACAAAAACAAAACCCCAACAAATTAGAAATATAAGAAAACTGACAAAACACTATTATAATATAGCCATTGGTAAGTAGATTTTTGAATTCCAAATAATCAGATAACACAAAATAACATTCTACAGAAAAATATAATCAAACTCAATTTGCTAGAAACATGCTAGGATATGGACACTACAAATATAGACCTTTCTCTTTGTGAGCTAGAAACAAACATCATATATTGTTTTCTGTTTTGATGAAGCATCTACTAATATGGGTCATGTATTTAGCTACAAAGAAAATCTTAAGCTATCTTAGAGATTTTATAGACTTTTTTCCTGACTAGATTCAATTAAGCTAGAAACCAGTAATAAAATTTGATTTGGTTTTATAAGAAGTCAGTGAGCGATTTTTAAACAAGAGTGTGACACAATCATGTAGCAAATGGGTTGGAGGGGAGTTGGGAGACACAGGAGGAAGGAAACCAGGTAAGGAAATATCACAACAGTCCCAGAAAGTAGTAATGTGAGTCTGAACAAAGATAGGAGGAGTAGGGAATAAAAAGGAGTAGACAACTTAAAATATATTTAGTAGATAAATAACAAGGACTGACTAATTGAATTTAGGTGAGAGGGAAGTGTGGGTAGGGGGATGGTGAAGAGTTAAATGATTAAATTAAGTGGTGACGTGGTGGAGGTAGTATCATTAATTTAGATGAAGAAGGCATGACAAGGAACAGGTCTGGGGAAATGGGGAGTTCATCTTTGAGCTTGATGGATTTGAGGAACATGGCCCAAATTACAGTTTAAGGATACAAAGAAAACTGTATACATTGCTATTACCAGGATGATTATTCTTCTTATGTAGAAGAAATTCCTCTTTTATTTGGTTCCCAGAAGGGAACGAAGGTGGCTTATCAAGAGTATTTAATAGGACTTTCATCACCTACCTCTTACACCCAGGAACAATTAAGACAGGTTTAGGAGTATCTTAAAATGGGACAGAATGAAATCTTGCCATTTGTAACAATGTAAATAGAACTAGAAAGTATCATGCTAAGCAAAATAAGTCAGAGAAATACAAATGTCATATGATTTCATTCATATGTGGAATTTAAAATACAAAACAGATGAACATAAGGGAAGGGAGGCAAAAATCATACAAAAACAGAGAGGGAGACAAACCATAAGAAACTCTTAAATACAGAGAACAAACTGAGGGTTGCTGGAGGGGCGGGGGTGTGGGTGGTGGACTAAATGGGCAAGGGACACTAAGGAGGAACTTGGGATGATCACTGGATGTTATACATAAGTGATGAATCAATAAATTCTATTCCTAAAATCATTATTACACTATATGTTAACTACCTTGGATTTATATTAAAAAAAAAAAAGACGGGACAAAAAATGTCCAATCCAATTGGGAAGATAATACTAAAGACTATACAACCAGTGTTACAAATGTCCACTAAAGCAAATGTCCACCATTGGAAAAGGAGGCAGAACTGTAAGTGAAATGACAATGGCCTTGCTTTTAATAAGTCATGGGGAAACACACACACACACACACACACACACACACACACACACCACATATACAAAGTCCTGGGGAGACACAGAAGTCTTTTGGGTGCAGGATGGATCATAATTAATGGCTCACAGATAGGAATAAGCTGAGAGGTGGGAGGGAGCAGTGGAAGTCTCAGGACACAGAGGAGCATACTGGGGAAAGGGAGAGAGAAGAAACCCAGCGCCTGGAAAGGAGTTGGAGCTCATCAGGGCAGACAAAGGGCGATGTGGCAAAGATTGTGTCAGGAAGCTAGAGTTACTTCATGGCTCTTACGTAAATTAAAGCCATTAAAATTAATTTTGCCCTGTGAGTTTTCCTGATAATTTCTCCATACTTCTTTGGATAATTGATATCTAAGACCAATGAGGCTCAAGGAGAGACTTTTATCTAACACAGACATAAAGATAAAGCCTTACTTTTTGCTTTCACATTTGAGGATTAAAGGATTTTGGCTACTTGAGGGGGCTTAGTAAGTGTTGATTACAATGATTTAGAAAATCCTTTGGGTGTCAAGTGGTGACACAGCATAAGCCTTCTCAGAGAGTGTATTTAACTCTTCCTGGTCTGAAGTCACATGGTACAGAGGTCATGGACAGGGAAGAGGCAGACCTGCTTGGCTGTTAAGTGGTCTCAGGAAAATGACATGACTTCTTTCATCTGTGGTTTTCTATACTATTAGATAGAAATTGTAATTTATTCACTCATTCAATAAGTGTTTTGAGTGCCCTCTGTGTAGCAACTACTGTTCTACCTGACTTATAATACTATTTTGAGAATTAGATGAAATAACATAAATGAAAATACCTAGCGTGGTGTCTAGAATCTGTCATGCGATAATTATATTCACTGTTCTATCCAAGAGGATTCTGGGGGGTATTTGAACCATTAGTGGGTCAGGCCAACAAATGGCCAAGACACTCAGGGTGTTTGTTACAAATATCAGGGTGTTTTGTGGAGCAAAAGAATTGACTGAATTGTCAATCCAAGAATGGAAAGACCTTTAATACATTTTTGAAGCAGTAGGATGAAGGGCACAATGTTGCCTTTGGGGAAGTGAAGTAGGTCTAAGCCACAGTTATTCTGGGAAGCCTGTAAAGGGTGTGATGAAGCAGCAGCGGTGTTCCAAGTTAAGATCCATTGGAACTATGAATGCCCTCCTGGATCTAGAACATTTAGAAAGAACTACAAGGAAATTTGCTTCAACGACATGTTCAGAGTTAAGGTGCATGACAAAATAATTGCTCTTCTGAGACATCTTTAACTGTGAACACTGCAGTGCACCCACTGAAGCCTGGAAAGTGAATTTGTAATTCAGGATAAATATTTTGAGGTGACTGGATAAGGGCCTTAACTCAGATATTAGTTTTTTCCATTGCTTCAAGTTTCAAATAATTCATTTGAAAAAAGAAAGGAAGAAAAGCTGACTCAAGCCGCAAAACATGTTTTCTCTCAGTATTACTTTTCCTTCTAAAGAGGGCTGGTTTCATTATCAAAGGGTGTGGCATTTTCCACTTCTCTTTTATGAATTGAACGTTAGCCCAGACCTTGAAGAGCCTAATGAGGTTGGTCAGAAGTCACAATGAGATGGAATATGCCTGATTCCCAAAGAGAAAATGGAAAGATCAAGGCCATTTTCAGGTGCCCCCTTAGTGCCCACACATTATAACAATGTATGATTAACTGTAACTGTCTTTAAGGAGCTTCTAGTCTATTGGAAAAGACCGAAAGGTAAATAGGCAGTTATATGCTTTGATACACCCTGTCCGTGGAGTAGCAATCCTGAGAGGCCAGGACTCCATCTAACTGACATAGACAGAATTATGGGTTTCTTGGGCCACTGAGCAGTACTCATAATGGATGGACTTGTGGGGAAATGCAGAGCTTTGGGAATGGAGTCTGTGTGGCCTTGCTTGCAAGCTTCAGTGTGGCAGTGGTGAGTTCCAGGGAACCATTTGTTGCTATTGAAGGATTTGGTCAGGTCACCCACAGCAAAATCCATCTCCCCCCAGGGCAACTCAGACACTGACAAAATGGAATAATAAGAGAACAGTAATCCATTGACTCCTCCAAGAAATGGAGAAATGGCCTCCTCATGAAGGCCCCTGCACACCTATAAGAAGCCAGGAGGGGGGCAACCTCCAAAGCCAGCATGCCCAGGATCTGAAGGGGCTGAGGGAATGGAGAAGCCTGCATGTCCCCTTCCTGAGCAATGCTGACCCACGGTCTTTGGGAGGAGGTTGTACCACAAGAATGGTCATTGGACAACATAGTCTTTGCCATTCTACTGGCCTGTGGAAATTGGGAACATAGATAGACTCTCAACTAACTGCATGGAAAACAGCCCTCGGACTCACTTGCACAAGGGTGCCACTTGGGACATGATTCACACAAATACCAAGCTTATAATTCATACATTCATCAAGGTGGGTATGTTGGAAAGGAGGGCCAAACATACCATACAAAGTGAAAGCTTGATTGTAGAAGATTATCCTGCAGCAATTGCCTCTATTAAGGAGGTCACAGAGCAGGATGTTTACTTTTTTTTTAATGTTTTTATTTATTTCTGAGAGAGAGAAAGAGAGAGAGAGAGAGTGTGTGTGTGAGCAGGGGAGAGTCAGAGAGAGAGGGAGATACAGAATGTGAAGCAGGCTCCAGTCTCTGAGCTAGCTGTCAGCACAGAGCCTGGCGTGGGGCTTAAATTCATGAACCATGAGATCATGACCTGAGCTGAATTTGGATGCTTAACTGACTGAACCACCCAGGTGCCCCAGAGCAGGATGTTTAAAGAGCATGGACTTGAGAGCCAAATGCTTCAGTCTTGATTTCTTTTACTCTGAGACTTTGAGCAAGTTTCCTCATCTCCTAAGTCTCTGTTTCTGCATCTGTTGAAGGGGATAATAAAGATACCTATGTCACAGAGTTGTTAAGACTAATGTAAATAATCCAGGTCAATGCTGACATATAATAAGTACTTGATAAATAGCATACATATAAAGTGTGAGTGACTTATAAAATGTGAATCGTATCTTATTTGTCCAAACATAAGCAAAATTCCTATTTAATTGCCCATAGAGTAGTAGTTTGTCATGGGGTGGTGATTGGAAAAGATGAACTGGGACACAAATCAAAAGCATATTCTGCAGTATGCTCTTTTTTTTTCCCTAAGATGCTCAAAAATCCCTTGTTGATCTAAAGCTTTTATGGAACATAGTTTGGAAATCATTGCATTATTGGACCAAAAATAAAAGCTATATTTCTAGGGGTGCCTGCCTAACTCAATCAGTACAGCATGTGACTCTTGATCTCGGGGTTGTGGGTTCTGACCCCATGTTGAGTGTAGAGATTGCTTAAAAACTAAAAGCTTAAAAGAAAAAAACTGTATGTCCTAAACTGATTATAGTGAGGTCAGACATACTGCCCACTTGTGCTAGAATAACCAGAGGCAACTTTTAAAGTTGACCCACTGAAGACATACCTTCTAACACTTGGTGTCTATGCTAACGAGTGTGATCTTGATTTTATTTGAAGAGTTTCTGATTGACAATGCCATGGAAAACAGTTAACAGGAAACCAGCTTAGAGGAAATAAAAATCTTTATTTGGGGGGCACCTGGGTGGCTCAGTAGGCTAAGTGTCTGACTCTTAGTTTCAGCATGGACCATAATCTCCCAGTTCATGGGTTCGAGCCCCACACTGGGCTCTGCACTGCCAGTGTGGAGCCTGCTTGGGTTTCTCTCTCTCCCTTTCTCTGTCTCTCTGCTCATGCTCCCACTCACTCTGTCACTTTCAAAATAAATAAATAAACTTCAAAAATCTATTATTTGGAGTTACTCTGAATACACACAGAAGCTTATGTTTTTTTTTAATAGTTTATTGTCAAATTAGTTTCCACATCAGAAGCTTTTAAAACATGTATAATAGGACATTAGTGAGTTTGTGAGTCAAAAATTAAAGTGCCTGTGAATTTCATATACTGATACAAATAATACTATTTTAAACAAAGGAGATGAAAAGCAGGTGAGAAAACAGTGACTAAGAAATTAACAGCCACCTCAAATTTGCCCAGCACTGTGAGAAGAACTGCCCAGGGTTTTTGTTGAGTTGCTTAAGTCATTTAAAACTGCGATATGAACTGTAATTTCTATTCAGGTTAGAAAAAAAGGTCTCTGAAAGGTAGATTGTCATTCAAGGATGACTAGAGGTTAAATCTGAGAATCATTAATTTTTAAGTCTTGTGGTTCTCAGATATTACCCCTGGGTGGTGACATTGAGGGAAAGGTCTGGGGGAAAGAAATCCCTGGCTTCTGGGAGTTCTTTATCTCACATCTACCCTCCCTGTGGTCCCTTCTCCTCTCCATTCCTCAGCTTTAGCCTCCCCCATATAGCAAAGGGTTAGGAGTTGAGTTTCATGTGTATTTAATTACACATGCCTGGCAGGCAAAATGCTGTGGACGAGGCTGTGATCAAATGATAAGGCTACAGACAGCGACTAATTAAGAATGCCAAGCATATGTGAACAGTTTCATTATTTCCAAATACAGATTAATAAAGTAAATGTTAGTGTTTTATATATTTAATAATATAAACTCTATATTATTATGCTGATAGACAGCCGGGCATAACTGGTATATGCAAATTTTACTTTCAGAGCTCAACTCTTCTCACTTTTGGTCTACACAATAGTATCATCACGGCAAAGCAGGGTTGGGACAAAGAGGACCAAGGCCAGAAGTGGCTGATGGAGAAGAAGACTCGTGAAAGCAGGCTCTGCATTCCTGGCAGTTAAAGGTCTTGGTCAAGAGTGAGGGGAAAGAAGGATAAAATACTAAGGGTGAGGAAAGGGAAAGTTGTTAGTGTTGAGACAGGAAGGAAGAGAATAGGGATGGAGAGGGATTTTAGGAAAAGGAAGGGGTTTGGTCAAGTAGGTAGACCTGCTCCTTAGCAGAAAAGGGGCCTTGTAAACACCTGAGCAGGTTCCTTCAGATATCTTTGAAGCTATTTGAAATTTTTTGTTCTCATCTCCCACTTGCCTCTACTACCTCAAAAGATTTATGGTACCCCAACTTCCTTAAACAGGGAATCAGGTTTTTCATTCCACCATTGGAGACAATGCTTGATAAGCAAACCAGCTGGCAGAGGTAATGTGAAACTCTTTCTCACTAAAATGTTAACAGCTGATACTGGATCCTTTGCTGTTTTGGTAGGAAGAGGAAGTAAGAGAATGGGAAGGCCCTGACATGAAAAGGCTTCCCAGAGAAGGAAAGGAAGCATATTAAATAACAAGAATAACAACAAATATTTATTGAGTACTTATGTCTCAGGTTCTGTTCTAAGTGCTTTACATGAATTGGCTTGTTTGATCTCCACAGCACCCTGTCTGAGGTACATACTATTACTAATCACCATTTTACAGATGAGGAAACTGAGTTACAGAGAAGTTAGGAAACTTACCTAGGTTCATACTGGTAGAATCAAGGTTTGAACACTGGCATTTCTAGTCCTAGCGTCTACACTCTTGGCCATGGCTGAAAGAAAATTGGCTCAGAGAAAGGATGGCCCAGGAAACAGAACTTCCGTACATGGATGATGTTGTGTAAAGTCAGCTGGTTTTCTTCCAAGGAAGAGTCCAGGCAGAGGTGTTTTCTCTTGCCACAGATGCTGTCTCTGCCCCTTGAAGGAACACCAGCTGAGGCTGTTACTACAGTCAGCCCTGTGGAACATTGAGATACACTCTTGGTCCCATGTGTGTACTATTTTGCTGCTTGAATTAGTGATCCTGTTGCAGTTATTGAAGCTTTCTGTGCATCTGAGTCCACATTTGGAAACTGGGTTATTTCCACTTGTCAGCTCTCTGACTCAGAGGAATGCAGAGGTTCTAATGGGCTGATACACGCAAAGTGCTTTGAGCCATAAACCAGGACTAACTGAACTTTTGAGAACAGTATGACTTGGCAGGGGTATTAAAACTGACATAAATGTTAGAATATTCTCCTAGTAGATTCTTTGGATGTTCTTGGTTAAGCTGCCTGGTCCACCATGGCTGCCCAAGTTCTTCTCTAGATTTTCACACTGAACAGTGCTCATGGAGAACTGTCTGGTGGACCTGGACAATGCCCATATAGTCTGGGATTGTTCAAATTATGTAGAGATAAGGGTTCCTAATTCAAAATAAGAATCTTCAAGCCAGGACCTTGAAAGCCAATGCTTATCAAAAAAGTAAAAAAGAACTGGACCCACTCCAAGGAAACATTTAACCTAATTGCAAACACCATACCTGAGCGTTTAATTCCAATGAGAGTGTTTTAACTGACACTACCAAGGGCAGAACCAATGCAATTTTAAGAAGAAATAAATAATGATTTACAAAGATATGTGTGGTAAGAAGATACCTGAGACTAAAAGAATGGGGAGAGAAGGAGTTTCAACTGTAGCTATGATTAAGGGCCAACAGGCACAGGAAGTAATTATCAATCAAGGTAGGGTGTTTTGTTTGTTGTTGTTGTTGTTGTTTTTAAGAAAAATGTGTCTGATTATTCCATACTATCTAATGGAATTTCCCTCTCATTTTTTATAGCATAGAAATATTAGTTGTCAACCCATGTTTTCAAATAAAACAATGAAAGCAGAAGGGTGATCACAATATTTTTAATGGATGCAGTCATCAATTCAAAGATATTTATGTTTGTATCCATGCCTTCTAAGGGACAGAATGCTACCTTAGCACAGTCAGGCCTCTCCAGATCTGAGAAAGGAAGCAATCACTGTGAGCTAATAAATAAACACAACCAGTGGGAACTAAGGGGGAAATTCAGAAGCAGAAATGGGACAGTTTAAAATAGTTATAAAAGAGTTTGAGAGTAAAGGAAGGAAATTGAACAACGAAAGGGAGGCGGTAGACCATCAAGACCATACAGTATTAAGGAACTACAAATCCAAAACAAGGAAAATAAAAGACAGTTTTCCCAAGTGCTGTTGTGATTCAACCCTTTTCAGATAAAAGCATGACAAATTTCCAAAAAGATTAGATGCAATTAATTTGATTTTAAGATGCTAAGCCTTCCTTTTTGGCAACATTCCTTCGTATGTTTTTTTCTTAAACAGTTTATTGTCAAGTTGGTTTCCATATAACACCCAGTGCTCATCCCAACAAGTGCCCTTCTCCATGCCCATCACCTCCCTTTCCCTCTTCCACACCCCCATCAGCCCTCAGTTTGTTCTCAGCATTCAAGAGTCTCTCATGGTTTGCCTCCCTCTCCTCAACTATTTTTCCCCTTCTTCTCCTGTATGATCCTCCGTGAGGAGGAAGCATTTCTTCATATTTGCAGACACTTCTTTTTAAGCACTGAAGTCCCTACCTTTTCCTCACCAAAGGGAAAGTAGTGATATAGTCTGTTTAGTGTGAGAGTAAAGACAGTCATAATCTTCCCAGGAGAAATTACAGATTAAAGCTCATCTTTACATGAGCAGGAATTTTTAGCTGGGAAGCTGTGGAAGAGGTACAAGAACCTTCCTGGTGTCCCTCCTTCTAAATCTGGCAGAAGTCACTTTCTGCTTTTGCCTCAGTCTTCCTTGGTTATCATCATTTATGATGATGGTTGTATCTGGTTCCCCAACACATCTTCACATTGTCTTTGCCCGGATTGAAAGAGTTTCTTTTCAATAAAGAGCAGTGAGATTTGTGTGAGGAAAAGATCATTTTGGTAAAATTGTGCTGTGATAATTTGCTACATCCAGTCTACAATAAAGTCACTGAAAACCCACTAATGAGCAGTAAAGTATAAGGGAGACCAGTAGCCCTTTAACAGCTGCATTTCACATGTGAATGTTCATTGCATTTGCTCAGAACTGGGGTACAGGGGCTGGTGTTCCAAGTCTCTGTGCCAAAGCTTGTTTTCAAGGAGGTGAAGGACAGCTTCCCTGGCCACACTCTGTGGACCGCCCTACGCCGCACTGGGCTCAATAGGAGGAAGGGTGGAGTAGTCACACAGAGTTTTGACAATGCTCCAGTTCTTTGCATCCCAAATATTTACTGAGACAGTCAGGTCATTCTTTAGAGATGCCAGGCCTAACCTACAAAAGGTTAGGGACAGGATGAGAAAGAAGGGCTCCCTCTGTTTAGTAAAGAGGTGCTCACTAGGTCTATAGTAATTGCAAAAGCAGCAGTACAGAAATACTAGAATTGTCCTGCACACCCTCTTCAAACCATTTGAAAACTCAGCTTCAGGCAACTCGCCTATGCAGGTCCCACCCAGGCATTCCTGAGCCTACAGGCAGCTGTTTCTTCTGCTTGGAATAGTCTTCTCCTCACCTAGAGTCTATCTTCTGGATTCCTCTCCAGCCCTCTCCACATCCCACTTCCTGTTTTAAGCCTCTCCCATTATTAAGCTCCAGCCCACAGGAATCACTTTGTTCCTTAGCCTCCTGCACCACTTGCCTAGCACTGCTAACTCTGTGGCATTTATCTGTTTATCTGTTCAGTCCCCTGCTCCCTCAGCCCCAGACACAGGGCTCAAACTCATGAACCTTGAGATCATGACCTGAGCCAAAATCAAGAGTGGGACACTTAACCAACTGAGCTACCCAGGCACCCTTTTATGTGATTTTTAAACTCAAATGAAAGGTTTTCCATGGTTAACACATGTGAAATGTAGTAAATCAATATGTAGTTGATTTCAGACATAATGAATTTTATTAGGACACATAAGAAACAACCCTTGGCAGATCTAGGGTAAAAGGAAGAACAACTAACTATAGAAAGAGACAGGAGCAGAGAAAGGATTGATACAGTTCTAAACCCACACTGGTATGACCAACTGGTCCAGTTTATCTGGAGCTTTGCCAGTTGTAACACCGAAGCTCCCATGTCCTGGACAACCCCTCAATCCCAGACAAACCGGCACGGTTGGTCACCTACCAGGTGGCCAATGAGCATTTTGACAAGAAGCCAATGCAAGTTTTATATAATGGGCTGAGCCCCCTTTCTCCTCTCTTACCTCAAATCCTGGTGCCACCAGCTTCTCCAAAGACACTCCACTCTTCGATGACAAGTGCCAGTTCCCAGAAAGGAATCCTGGGTTTATTCAATTCTCTCCACTTCAGAAGAAATCTCAGGCTTGGGAGGACAAACGGTCAAGGGAAAATGCTTTCTACAGAGTTCTCACAAAACAGAAACTAAAAGGACTATTTGGAACAGGAAACAGTGACCTTTATGGCATGATTCCCAAAGGGAAAGTCAAAGGCAGGGACTCAGAAAGGCAAATGTCCAGAGTCCACGGGAACTCCAGCTTACACTGAACATTCCACACCAGGCCTCCTAAATGCTGAGCCAGAGCAGCTGGTGTGATAATGTCCCTGTGCAATCAACCAGACTGTGACAATTCAAGTCCAAAGATTAATAAGAAAACTGGAACCTAAGATTATGAATACATCTGAAATGTCATCGCATATAGCAGGACATAGTAGTACGTTCTATGAGACAAAAATCTGTGCTATGCAATAGATGCATTCTGAAAACTGAAATGGACCTGAAGTAAACATAATGATAACATCATAAATAATGATTTATTCAAACATCAGCTCTAGCTCTGTAGTTTGTAGAATGATGGGCATTGTTTTCCTTAATAGAATGATTACAAACTTAAGAATTTTGATTTGCATAATTTTTAACACAGTAGCTTAGAACAATAAAAGCATAATTGTGATATGGGAATTTTACTGTTTGTATCTTTATACTGTGCTGAAGAGAAAGGTGGAGCGGATTTCTTTAAATATAGATTTCTGGGGTCGCCTGGCTGGCTCAGTTGGAAGAGCATGCGACTCTTGATCTCAAGGGTGCGGGTTCAAGCCCCACATTGGGTGTAAAGATTACTAAAATAATGATAATGATAATAATAATAATAGACTTAGAAAAAAGTGTAGATTCTTGTAGCTAAAATGTTCACATTTACTGCCGTCTAAGCGCAGACAAGGCAACTTGGCCTACAGCTGAAATTTAGGGTACATGGTGCAGGATATAATCTTACCACCAGAGGGTATTGTTTCCTCTTCCGGATTGTCGGCAAGTTTATGTAACAACCACAAACTAACTCTAAACTGGCCCCCACTAAAAATGGGCCAGGCCAGATCCCAGCAAACTGGATTAATCTATAATATTCCCACAAATTCCCTCTTTTCGTCGGATTTTAGATAGTGTTCAGTTTTCTTTCAGTTGGGAGAACCAAGCTGGAAGAAAGCCAACCTATACAAACTGTATGTAGACAACAGATCACACCCCTCCTACTGGTCAAAACAAGAGAATGGCCACTTAGGACATTAGCCCAGGTGGCTCTTTTGATTATCCCAGGAGGCAGGAGTTTCCAGGGAGCGAGAGCTCAGTGGCTAGAAAGAGTGAGCAGAAGGGATTTCAGGGACAGCATGGCCTCCTACATGAATTTTGATGTAAGCTGATTTACAACTGAAAAAAGTCCGTGTCTTGTTAGAGACCAAAAAGCCTAGGAAAGTTACCAGAGAGATTTTGACAACTTCCAAAGTCAGCCAGGGAATCTGTCCCAGTCCATTAGTATACTGAATTTAGAAAGCAAGGCCCTGGAAAGGTGCCCCAGGAAGATGCCCAAGGGAGTCAGTTTGAATCGGGCTAAATGCTTACTCTTCAAAAAAGGAAGGCTTTGTCCCCTCCAGCTCGCTCAGTGCCAGAGGCTGTCAGGGAGACAGGCTGCAAAGTGCAGAAATATGGGATATTAGGTCATCTGCCTGACCCAAAGCAAGTTCAACAAATACAAACTTAAAGTCAATAGTATCCCCCTTTCTTTTTTATGACCAAAAATAATACTTGTTCATTGCTAAGACGTCAAACAATACAGAAGTAAAAGTAACAAGTGAGGGACTTTGCTCTCATAGCCAGCCCATTCTCTAGGAATTTTCACTGTTGATGATTTGCTCCTATTTCTTAGGACTTCCAATTTCTATAAATAATAAAAAATTTGAGCAGTCTGTCTAGCCCTCCATCTATCTATTCATCCTATGCTTCTCTCAATCACCATTTGGTTTGGTCTTATTTTTGCAAAAAAAAGGAGATCCTAAAATATATTCTTGACCTTGAGTTGTTCATTCCATAGATCATTGAATTTTTCCAAGTCTATCTCAGTCTTTTTAATGTTTTTTTAAAAATTTCTTTCTGAGAGAGAGACAGCATGAGCAGGGGAGGGTCAGAGAGAGAGGGAGACACAGAATCTGAAACAGGCTCCAGGCTCTGAGCTAGCTGTCAGCACAGAGCCCAACGCTGGGCTTGAACCCACGAACTGTGAGATCATGACCTGAGCCAAAGTCAGACACTTAACTGACTGAGCCACCCAGGCGCCCCCTCAGTCTTTTTAATAGTGACACGGTATCCCATTGTACAAATGTCTCATAACTTTATTTAGCCCTTGCCCTATAGATGGACATTGATGCTGTTTCCAATTTCTTTTTCTATTATAAAACTGTTATAATAAAACTCTTAATTAAAAGAAACACTTATTAATGGGTATGTTGTGTTAAGGATCACATACTGTGCTAAGTCCTCTTATAGGATTTTAAGATGAATAAAATATATTTTTGCCTACTTGGAGTTTACTCTCTAGTGGGAAAGAACTACAAATATCTGACACGTGAAAAAAAAGACTCAAATACTAAGTCAACATACAAAGAATATTTTCACATCCTCACCAGCATCTAGAGTCTCCTGATTTGTTCATTTTAGCCACTCTGACCAGTGTGAGGTGGTATTTCAGTGTGGTTTTGATTTGTATTTCCCTGATGAGGAGGGATGCTGAGCCTCGTTTCATGTATCTGTTGGCCATCTGGTGAGAGACTCTTGAATGCTGAGAACACACTGAGGGCTGGTGGGGGAGAGGGGAAGGGGGGTGATGGGCATGGGGGAGGGCACTTGTTGGGATGAGCACTATGTGTTATATGGAAACCAACTTGACAATAAAGTATTAAAAAAAGGAAAAAAAAAAAAAGAATATTTTCAAACAAATACCATCACCTGACCAGGGAGCAGAGAAAAGGGAGGCATCCAGTTCTAACAGCTGGATTAGGAAAGGTTTCATGAATTTATTTCATCTATGTAGGGATTTGCATTAGTATTTGATGCAGGGAAGATGAGCTGAAAGCTTTGCAGAAATTTTAACAAAGTCATCCTTTTCACCATGTACTGAGATACAATTTTTGCTATCTGAATTTCCTTTAACAAATATAATTCCCAAAAAGTCTGGGAATGCTTTGTCCTTTTAAGCTTGTTTTGCTACGTTTAATCTACAACTTTATCTGATAACCTGAAAACTCACTACAAATATCTAACATGGTACTTTTTTTAGATAAGAATGTGATCTCCAAGTCAAGCACGTCATAGATGGTTGCATTATTCTTGTTACATGTGGTGTGACTGTCCAGAGAAAGACATTTTTATCAGTACACTAAAGGTAACAGTGTGTTTTAAAGGGAAAACATGCAACATAACTCACTTGTGATAACAAATCTCTTTAAGTCCAAATCCTCCCAGCAATCATGTGAACCTGCTGAAAGGAGAGTTTTTCTTTTTAAGCAATCTTAATTAGCAGGTCTTTTTCTTATTAACATCTTCAAAGTGCTTTGAGCTCCTCCCCAGATGAAAGCTTCTGTGTGAGTACAAATTATTATTATGCTCACAAAATACACACACTAAATGCAGGAAAAGTGCAAACAGTTTAACTCCACAAGCCTGCAATGCCCCTGAGAAACTTTGATCTGCTAATATAGCCATCAATTATTCTATATCCTTACTCTCTAAATGCATGCATCAAAGCATTCTCATGCACACCCTTGTAAATCCAGCTGTTTATTCCAAAATAGTTCCTCTTAATTAACCCTTGCTTCCTTTCCCCTTTGTGCACAGCTGCTGATTCAGCTTCTGTTGAAGAGAAGGTACATGCAACTTGGCTGTGGAATGGAAAATAACTCCAAATTTTCCTTACAAAGATGGTCATGACACAAAAGATATGTATTAATAAAGATTCTTTGATGGCCCAGGGAAAATGCATATGACATAGTAAGTGAAAAAGGCATTGTATAAAAATGTATAGAGTATTATCTCAGGGGTAATATTAAGGATTGTTATCAGAATAAACTCACTGACTCGGACGCCTTACCTATGTAATATGCTTTAATCTTCACCATGAGGTGAATACTATCATCTCCCTTGTAGTCATAAAGACTGACACTCAGAAAGGTTAACTGATGGGGTTCTGTCTGGCACTGTCTGGCTGCAAAGCTCATTCCCTTAGGTGATGGCCATGCTGCTTTTTAATAGTCCCTCGGTAGAGAGATTTGGGATGATTTTTTTCCTCCCAACTTTTTTTACACTTACACATTTTAAAAGAAACAAAAATAACATACTAACCACATGAATTAATCAAATAAAAATAAAGAAGGCATTATTTGTGGGCATGCTGACTTGGGATAAATATAAGAAACATGTCATTAAGCTCAGAGTTCTCTGGGTCTTTACTACCTCATCTTTAAAATGAAGGGATTGAACAGAGAGATTTCAGAGGCACCTTTTAGTTCTAATAATACTTTAGTCTTTTGGCTCCTGATTATGCTTCTGGGATGGAACTTTCCTTCAAAACTAAGTGCATTCTAGTTCCCTAAATTTGCTCAAAGAGTTCTGTTAGGCACGAAAAGAAGAACCATAGAACTGTTAAATAAATCCAGGTGGTAATTCATCTTTGAACACCAGAGAAGAATAAAGACTACTTTTGTTAATGATGAATATTGAATAAGCATTAATGTAAAGTTATTATGTAATTAATAAATTATGATCATAAGTAAAGAATATGCACATTTTTCTGATCTCATTCCAGAGTAAAACACAAGTTGCATTGAAAATCAGGGCCAGGTCTTTTTCTGACCAGGGTTTAGTTTGGACATGTCTGGAATGCAGGAGTATGAAACCCTTTGAAACAACACGGAGAGTGGGTGTTTCCAGCTGAGAGGAGCATTTGATCTTTTCTTGGAAAATAAGTACCTGCACTACAAAGGAAGGTTGCTCATCCCCACAGAAGGACACAGGAAGCATGCGGGACCAACCATGAAGAAAGGACAGAACCATCTAAAATACTATAAATGTTAAGTTGTCTGGGAAGCAAGAAGAATTTTTATTTCTGGCCACTGAGCATTATATTTATTTATTATTTCTATTTTAAGAGCGGATGAGTCTTTATTTAGAACTCGCTCATACCCAGAGTCGCAGTTTTCAATGAAAGAAGTATAAAGATTTAACACATATGGATGGTCAGTAAATACTAACTCATTGAAGGAAGCATATTAATATTATGCTTTAATAATTACTAATATTATATTAATAATAAAGCTTTAATTAAAAGTACAGGGTTTTTTTGTTTTTTAAGATGAGACTTAGGAACAGTACTCTTTTTTTGATGAATGTCTGGAATTTCATCTTTTTTTAAAAAATTTTTAAACATTTTTATTTATTTCTGAAAGAGAGAGAGACAGCATGAGCAGGGGAGGGTCAGAAAGTGAGGGAGACACAGAATCTGAAACAGGCTCCAGACTCTGAGCTAGCTGTCAACACAGAGCCCCACTCGAGCCTGGAACCCCCAAACCGTGAGATCAAGACCTGAGCTGAAGTCGGCTGCCCAACCGGCTGAGCCACCCAGGCACCCCTGGAATTTCATCTTCTACAGATGGAAAAAACTTTCCATACCCTGTGGATCAAAAATTCAAATACAAAATATGAAATCATGATAAAGTCAATTATACAATAATTAAAAATTTCGGGGTGCGTGGGTGGCTCAGTCAGTTAAGTGTCCGACTTCAGCTCAGGCAGGTCATGATCTCGGGTTTTGGGTTCAAGCCCCACGATGGGCTCTGTGCTGACAGCTCAGAGCCTGGAGCCTGTTTCAGATTNTTTTTTAAATTAATAAAAAAATAAATAAAAACTAAAAAAATAGAAATTTAAAAATATTTATAAAAGAACTAGAACAAACTTTTTAAAATAATAAAATAAAATAAATTTTCAGTCTGGCAACAATAACAACATACACACCTGACAAGAAAAAATGGGTGAAAGGGATGAAAGTTTATAAACTTCCCTTTACAAAATAAGTCCTGGGGATATCATGTATGGCATGATGACTGTAGTTTATGATACTTTGTTATATATTTGAAAGTTGCTAAGAAAGTAGATCTCAAAAGTCCTCATATCAAGAAACAATTTTTGTCACTATGCATGGTGACAGATATTTTTTAGTTTATTTATTTTGAGAAAGACAGAGCGGGGAGAGGCAGAGAGAAGCAGAGAAAGAATCCCAAGTAGGCTCTGAGCTGTCAGCACAGAGACTGATGTGGGGCTCAGTCCTGCAAACCGTGAGATCACGACCTGAGCCAAAGCCAAGAATTGTACACTTAGCCAACTGAGCCATCCAGGCACCCTGTATGCTGACTGATATTAACTAGACTAGTTGTAGTGGTCATTTTACAAATGTACACAAGTATTGAATCATTATGTTATACACCTGAAACTAATATAATGTTATGTGTCAATTATACCTCAACAAAAGGAAGAATAAAAAATCTAAGAGATAATAAATAAATAACAACAGATAAAGAATATTTGCAATTCATATCAAGATAAAATGCATCTACCAATGTATAAAGAGTTCCTGGCAATCAATATGAAAAAGACTAACCACTTGATAGAAAAAAGAAGGGGAAAAACAAACAGAGTTCACAGAAGAAAAAATACATATGCATCTTAAAGCTAAGAAAACATGTTCAACTTAGCTCATAATTTGAGAAATGCAAGATACAATTGTCTTAAGTTGTTTTCCCTACCCATCAGGTTGGCAAAAATCTATAAATTTGGGAATACTCTCTGTATTCAAGACCTTGTAAAAGGAAGCCTTTGCATTATGGGTAGAACAGTAACTTAGTATAACCTCTATGAAGGGCAATTTGGCAGATTTACTTTGGAGCTAATGAAGCATAAACTTTGGGACTCCTCACTTGCACAGGCCCCTTTTGAGGCCCTGGGAAGATACCCAACAAATTTTCAACTTGTTATTTTGTTTTTGAGAACTTTGCAAAATAAGATATTTTAATCACAATTGGTTAAGACCACTGTCTCTTTCCACTCAGAAGTCCTCTCCAACATGCTTTACTTTGTGAAGTGTAGCATTGGAATGGCATCATGAACTCCTTTTATTTATTTATTTATTTAAGATTTATTTTTGGGAAAGCACAGGAGGGAGAGGGGCAGAGAGAGCAGGACAGAAAGTCCAAAGCGGACTCTGAATTGACAGGCTGAGAGCAATGAGCCTACTGTGGGGCTCGAACTCACGAACTGCAAGATTGTGACCTAAGCTGAAGTCAGACCCTCAACCTACTGAGCCACCCAAGTGCCCCCGGAACTCCTGAAATCAGGTAAAAGGAAGCTGACTATCAGGTAAAAGATACATTTAGATTGGATTTAGTAGGATGCATTTATGTGGTGTGCAGTCCCTTCCGTTAGCTCCAGGTTATTGCTAGGCCTCCTGGCGTAGGAAGGGTTTCCACAAATACTCCTACAGCTTTGCCAGCCACCTGCTGATCTGACTACAGGCTGCAGGGCCAGAGATTGTACTGAACATGCTTTATGGTGCCTGATATTAGAATTATGTAGGTAATAGGAAAGAAAAAAGGCTCAAAATAAATGGACCCAGAAGCCAATCTGTGAGAAATTATTTTAATCATTAGGTATGTAAAATGATAAGCAGAATGCTCACTTTTTACAGATATTTGGTCAAAATGGCTATTCTTGTCTACTAGGACCTATTTGATAAGTGCACCATATATTTATAATCTTTTTTAAAATGGGAATCATGAGAAATAGAATTTATCAGAATTTCTGAGTTATAGGACACAAACTTGTAGCAGCACTACACATCACATTGTGTGAAATTGAATGCTTTATGCATCCCAACTGTCAAAATAAAAAAAAAAAAGAATTTCAACCAACCATGCTAAAAAGAAGTCTGAATTATCTTTCTGTTCTCTGTCTTTAAAATGATATTACAGGGGTAACTGGGTGGCTCAGCTTAACATGTCCTACTTCAGCTCAGGTCATGATCCCAGGGTTCAAGCCCCCTGAGTTGGGCTCTGTGATGATAGTTCAGAGCCTGGAGCCTGCTTCAGATTCTGTGTCTCCCTTTCTCTCTTTCTCTGCCCCTCCCCCACTCACACTCTCTCAAAAATAAAATAAATGTTAAAAAATAAAATAAAATAAAAATAAAATGATATTACAAAACTGTGGCCATAGAAGAGGTAATCAAGGGGTGCCTGGGTGGCTCAGGTGGTTAAGTTTCCAGCTCTCGATTTTGGCTCAGGTCATGATCTCACAGTTCATGGGATCTAGCCCTGTGTCCAGCTCTATGCTGACAGTGTGGGGCCTCCTGTGATTCTCTCTCTCCCTCTTTCTCTCTGCCCCTCCCTCAGTCATGTACCCCCCTTCTTTCTCTCTTTCAAAATAAATGAGTAAACTTTAGAAGAGGTAATCAGTATAAGCAGCCAGAGAAAGAGAAAGAGAGAGAGAGAGAAAGAGAGAGAGAGAGAGAGAGAAAGGCATTATAGAGATGTATCAGGTAGTTCATTAGTAAAGATCTTATGTTCTTTATTAAGATTCTGTGATATTCATGGCATTTTTCAGCTTTTTAAAATTAGTAATCAATTGTGATTTTCTTTCATATTCTATATAAATATTCATTTTTCTACGTACTTTAAATTTAGATAATTTTGTATTCTTTTTCTTGGTGAAGACCTACAAAATTATGATCTGCAGGTTCCATACAATCAATACTTCATTCCTTGGGGCACCTGGGTGGCTCAGTTTGTTAAGCGCCTGACTTCAGCTCAGGTCATGATGTCACAGTTCTTGAGTTTGAATACCGCGTTGAGCTCTGTGCCGACAGTTCAGAGCCTGAAGCATGCTTCAGATTCTGTGTCTCCCTCTCTCCCTGCCCCTCCCTCGCTTATGCTCTTTCTCTCTCTCTCTCTCTCTCAAAAGCAAATAATCAACAATAAAACATTAATTAAAAATACTTCATTCCTTTTTATGGATGAATATTACTCCAGTATATAGGTATTTCACGTTATGACTTATCCATTCATCTATTGATGAGCACGACTTATTTCCACTTTTGGGCTATTGACTAGTGCTGCTATGATTTCCTACCTTTTTGATGGACATGTGAACTGGTACTGAATAGACTGACCACGAAGCCTGCTGGGTCCTTATCCAGAGATGGTATCTAGCAGGGATCTCCAGCATGACACATTGGCTGGGACTGACTGGTCAGTGTCTCTGCCATTGGTAGTTACATATTTTTGAATAATTACAAGAAGATTATCACAAGTTCAGTTCAGGAAGGTCACGTTCTATTTTGCCTAACCCCACAAAGGAATGAGACAGAAATGAGCACTTAGCCAAGAGTAGCTAAATATAATCTGTCCAAGTGACCAATGATGAAACCTGAAGAAAAGTTCAGTCTAAATGGGTATGCTGACTACTGGCTGAACCAATTAGATTATTTCTGTGGTGTAAATGAATTGAAAATAGGAAAGGGAGTTGAGGAGGTGGTGATAAGAGCAGAAGATGAAAGAGACTGGTTGTTAACACCGGATCCCTAGGGCAGAGCTTCCTCAGCTGTGAGTGCTCATGGGTGACGAATGACAAGCTCCCAGCATCCTGACTGACCTTCAGTTGCAGCCTGCGTGGCTCAGCTAATTCATTTTCATTCTGTGACATTACATGAGGCCTGGTATTATGGCTTGGATTTCTGCCCTGAGTATTTCTCCAATTGTCATCCTATAAATTTCTCAATGACTGAGGTAACCTGAATAACTCCTTCCACCCAAAGGAGCTTAAGGAAAACAGCTCTGAGAAGAAGTTACGTTGTATATCAGGAGCTTCATAATCATTCATACTCTATGATTCAGGGATTTTTCTCAGAAATCCCAGTCTCAGTCAATAATTCCAAAGTCAGGAAAACCATATGCCCAGAGAAGTTAATCTCAATTACAGTTTAATGCAAGAAGTTCAAAATATGTGTCCAAATGTAGAAGAATGATTTTAAAAAGGAAAAAATAAATGAAGTTGCCTAAAGTAGATTATTTATTCAGAATTATATATATAAAGAGTTTTGTATTAACATTGACATATTGTTATCGTGTAATCCTAGTTGAAAAAAATGAGAAATATATATTCGTGAGAAGAATATTCATAGAAAGAAACAGGGCAAAATATAAATAGTGATTATTCCAAAAGTCATCGGGTGACTCGCCCCCATACTTACATTTTTTAAAGGAAATGTGCATATGTTGTTTTTATAATGGGAAAAAAACTTAAAAAGCCAAAAGCAGAATATAACATGGCTTTCAGAGAAAAGTAATCTCCCTGAATATTCTAAATATTCTCAAGATATTTACTTATTGAAAAAGAGGGAGGACCCGGGCTTCAGTGCAAGTAGCAAACTAAAAGAAAAAGATTGTGGATTCTTGCAGGATTCAATCTCCACCATATTACTGGAGGAACCAGATGGGTCTCTGCTTTTCCAGAAGGTGCAGGACACTGCCTTTTGCAGCAAGGACAAAGAACGGTGGGGGTGGCTGAGAACGCTATCACTCTGACAATTCTAAGCCCTTAATGGCTGAGAAGGGCCAACACACAGAGCTTATTAGAAAAAAGCTAGTGCTATTCCAGATGGCAGTTCCAACTGGCCAGATTTATGATTTTTCCATGTGGGTCAGAAACATATGCCCAAGATGTAGCATTGGCATTGTAGCAAGACTAAAAGAATGCAGCCTATGGAAACAATTTGTTTTATATGAATTTTATTTACTTTTCACACATGCTACTGAAGAGTGCCCCTCAACTGCTGAGCAAGCATTTGTAGCTGGTATAGTGGCCAAACGGGCCAAGAGCTTAGTGTCGTGACTGGTTTTAAAAATAATCCTGAAACAGTTTAAAAAGAAAACAAACAAACAGTGGTGGCAGAGAGAGACTGAGTAATCAATTAATGGATTAGACACACAGTTTTCAAGTGTTTACTACGTTGAGCCTTGGGGATATTAACTCCTGCCCCCATGGTGCACACATTCTGCTGTGTCAGGCAGCAAAGTGGGGAAAGGGGGAAGCAACAAATGAAATGAATAAGTAAATTATGTAATAGCATGTTGGAGGGCTATGGAGAAAATAAAACAGTGGACGAGGTTAAGGAAAGTCAGTTGTCAGGTTCTTGGAGTTTAAATAAGATGACACAAGGTGACACAGGGTATTTGAGCAAAGATGTGAAGAACATGAGGAATAGAGCTCAGAAAAAGGGTTCTAGGCAAAGGGAACAGCAGGTGCAAAAGCCCTGGAGCAGGATTGTATCTGCCTGTTCAGGGACAAGGAAGTTGGTGGACCAGGGAGCACAGAGCAAAGGGAGAGCAGTGAGGGGATGAAGTAATGCGGGAGGGCCAAGGTACCTACAGTCTTGAAGGGCATTGTAGAAAGAACAAATGGGACAGATGCATCAGCAGATGCTGATTAGCTGAGGAAGATAATAAAGACAGACGTGGCAAAGATCACTCCAAGATCTGTAGCTCAAGTGACTGGGAGTAACCAGTGTCATCAGCTGAGACAGGGAACACAAGAAGAGGGACATATTTGTGCCAGGGAGGGCATGGGAAGAGATAAAGGGGAGAAAATATGAGTTTGTTTGGAAGGTAGTAATTTTTTTTATTTATGTATTTATGTATTTTTTACAAATAGTTTATTGTCAAATTAGTTTCCACATCATGAGGTTGTATCTCAGTGTAGTTTTGCTTTGTATTTCCCTGATGAGGAGGGATGCTGAGCATCGTTTCATGTGTGTGTTGGCCATCTGGATGTCCTCTTTGGAGAAGTGTCTGTTCATATCTTCTGCCCATTTCTTCACTGGGTTGTTTGTTTTTCGGGTGTGGAGTTTGGTGAGTTCCTTATAGATTCTGGATATTAACCCTTTACCTGATATGTCATTTGCAACTATCTTTTCCCATTCCGTTGGTTGCCTATTAGTTTTGTGGGTTGTTTCCTTTGCCGTGCATGGAAGGTAGTAGTTTTAAGTGCCAGCGAGACCCCAGAAGTTCGAGCTGGAACCTCAGGAAACAGCTCAGGTTAGAGATGCAATGGGTGAATTATCAACAGAAGAGTGTTCAAACTATGGGAGTGAATGAGTGGGTGTGGTCAATGGTAAATGCTAATAAAATGGCTGTTGAATCAACTCAGTGAAACTGTTTAGGGAGGGTGTTGGTTAGGTTCTTTGCCATGTGAGGAACACATGAGTGACCATGTGTATAGAGGTTATTGTAAAGCTGCACAGAAAACTAGAAGACATTCTTAAATAGCAGCAGGACTAATGGAACCCGAAAGGTCATCAAGGTGCCTGAAGTTGTTGGGACTAGGCTACATGCTTATCTGCCCACTATAGCCGTCCTCGTAGTAAACAAGTACTCTCTGTCCCTACTTCTCCCGCTCCCCATACAGTATCTCTCTATCTCTCATGCTCCCTCTCACTCTGTTCACATTCCTCGGGAGACATGAGCTCATTTATCTGCTTAACAATCACCCATCTTAGAAAACACGTGGTTAGAGCTCTTAAGCCTTTGTAGCACCTAGGCCAACCCACAGGTGCTGCCTTGGGACCAGGTGCTCATCTCTTGTCAAGTCAGCTGTGGCCAAGCAATACATGGTACCAGGCATGAAAAGAATAATTATGGGGATATCAGAAGGCGGTTGTGCCACAGAAGATGTTCTGAGGCATCCCAGGGATAGCAGAACTAGAAGTGTACGGCATCAAAAAGGCCACAAGAGGAGACCGTCTTAAGGAGACGGAGTCTTTCAATATCCAGAGATCAGTTTATTAATTTATTCTCCAACATCATTTGTTGATTGTATATTTTGCACCATACATTGTTCTAGGCACTTTCATGGAGCTTACATTTACAAGAGGAAGACACACCATCAATAAGTAAACAAATAATATGATTTAAAATAGCAGTAAAGGCCACAGAAAATAAAACAGGATAACAGATTATTAATTGATTGAAGACAGATGAAGGGCACTGCTCCAGATAGGATGCAGAGGAAGCTTCCCTGAGGAGGTGACATTTGCAGTAAGACTTGAGAGTGACAATAAGCCAGCCATACAAAGATCTGGGGGGTGGGGTGTAAAGGGGGTAAACCTTCCAGGCAGAAGGTACAGCCTAAACACTAGAGTTAGGCAGGAATTATTCTGGTATTCAAAGGGAAAAAATAAGGCAGGAGTGAGGGGAGAGAAGGAAGAGAGCTTAGGAAGGTACACAGAAGTCAGGTCAAGTAGGTCTTAAAGAAACCTGGGGGGCGCCTGGGTGGCTTAGTCGGTTGAGCGTCCGACTTTCGCTTAGGTCATGACCTCGCGGTTCGTGGGTTCGAGCCCCGCGTCGGGCTCTGTGCTGACTGCCAGCTCAGAGCCTGGAGCCTGTTTCAGTCTGTGACTCCCTCTCTCTCTGACCCTCCCCTGCTCACACTGTCTCTCTCTCTCTCTCTCCTGGCAATAAATAAAACATTAAAAAAAAAAAAAAGAAACCTGGATTCTAATCTAATCACAAAGGGAAATCACTGGAGGGTTCATCAAGGAGGTGATATAACATGGTTTAAGTTTTTGAAAGGCCAGTTTGGTACTATGTGCAAAATAGAGAGTTAGAAGGAAGAACATAGGGCAAAAGTCTAGTTAAGGGTTAATAGTGACTGGGATGGGGTGGCATTGGAGAGAGTGAGGAGTGTCTGGAGAGCTGACATCACTTGCTGATTGATTAGCTGTGGAAAGTGAAGAAGAGAAGGGTCAAGAATTGTTCATTTTGATAAGACTATTAATAGTATCACAATATGCACAAAAACGCTTTTATGTTTTAGAGATTCAAACTGAAGAATTTGAGTCCAATGTCATAATGCCTATACTTTACTTTTTTTTAATGTTTATTTATTTTTGACAGAGAGAAAGAGAGACAGAGTGTGGGCAGGGGAGGGGCTGAGAGAGAGGAAGACACAGAATCCAAAGCAGGCTCCAGGCTACACACTGACAGCACAGAGCCCAACTCAAGATCATGACCTGAGCTGAAGTCAGACGCTTAACCAACTGAGCCATCCAGGTGCCCCACAATGACTATACTTTAAAATAGTTCAATTAAAAAAAAAATAGGTGGAAGAAGCACGATAGATGCTGAATCTATTGGTGTTTTTTATACTATTTGCTCTACTTTTCACTATGGTTGAGTTTTTATAACAAAAAGTGCTTTTTTAAAATGACTTTAGGGTTTTAGTTTGAGCAATGAGGTGAAGCCATTTACTGAAATGGAAAAGGCTGGGAGGAGCAGGTTTGAGGGTGGAGGGAAATAAGAGGTTTATCTAAGTTTAGTATGAAAAGCCCATTAGACGTCCAAATGGAGATGTTATGGGCATAGAGACACCTAAGTCCACAGCACAGTGAAGAGTCAGGGTTAGTGTGACAGAAATTGCTAGATCTCTACCCAATACCCACTTTCCTCTTCTTCCTCTGTAACAGAACCCTGATATTTAGCTAGATATAGTGCTAACTAAAATAAAGACTATATTTTCCAGCCTTCCTGGCAAATAAGTGTGGCCATGTGACGAAGTTGTAGATAATGAGGTAGAAGTAGAAGTTTTGTGAAGAAACTAGAAAGCTCTCTTAAAGGGAATTAACTCATTTGGGAAGTGAACATTTTTTTCCTCCTGCTTTTCTCCTATCTGCAGTTTGGGTTGTTTATGATGTGGCTGGATCTTCAGCAGCAATGTTGAAATAATGAGGTGCCCTTGAGGATGGAAGCCAAGGTCTGGGACAATGAAACTGATAAAGGGAAGTCCTCTGGGTCTCTGATGGCAATCAAGCCACAGTACAAGTCCTAGTTTGCTTTCCTTCACACTGATACATCAAATATGCTTCCTTATGGGGCACCCGGGTAGCTCAGTCAGTTAAGCACCTGACTACAGCTCATGATGATTTCATGGTTCATGGGTTCAAGTCCCGTGTCACTGACAGTGAAGAGCCTGCTTGGGATTCTTTCTTTCTCTCTCTCTCTCTCTCTCCACCCCTCCCCCACTCTCTCTCTCAAAATAAATAAACTTAAAAAATATATATCCTTATATACTGAATAAATATCCTTGTATATTGAATTTCATTAAGTATTGAAAAAAATGCAAACTTTTATTTTGTTTAAGCCACTATTATTTGGGCTTTTGCTGAAACATACAACCTAATCTAAACAAATCCTAAAGGCTAAAATTAGAGATAACAATTTGAGAGTCAATATCATATATATGATATTTAAAACAGCGGGATTGGTGAGATTACCAAGGAGAGATTATAGAGAGAGGCCTGAAATCAAGCCTTGGAATCAATCAGTATGTCAAAGCCGGACATAGAAGGTCGGACCACAAAAGGAATGACAAGGAAGAGTGAAATAAGTGGAAAACCAGCAGAGTGTGCTATCAACAGCACAAATTATTTCTGAAAGGAAGGAGACTGAATTATGTCAAATATTACTGAGAAGTGAAGATGAGGACAGAGAATTGACCGTTAAATTTAGCAAACTGGCAGTCACTGATGATCTTGATAAGAGTCCTTTCAGTAGGATGAAGACAGCCCTACTGAAACAAATTGAAGAGTACCAGAGGGAGAAGGTGAAGGAGGTAAATATAGATATCTCTTTTGAGATGTTTTACTATGAAGAAGAGTGGAGAGGAGGTAATGGGTTTAAGGAAGAATTTAAGATGGGCAATATTGAGGCAGGTTTGTGGACTGATGGGATTGATCCACTAAAGGGGAGAATGGATAATGCAGATGGAAGTGAATAATTACAGAAGTGAAGTCCTTGAGAAGGAAGACGAGATGGAACCCAGAGCACACCAGGAAGGTCACCTCTGACAGACAATGACCTATGAAGGTGTAATTCCAGAAAAATGGAGGAGGCAATATCTAATTGTGTGGTGTTCAAGAGTGAATGCAGACCTAAAAATACACAAGTAAAATGACATTGGTGGTTGCCTCTGGGTAATACAGGATTTGGGGTGACTTTTGTTTCTTCCTGTGCTTCTTTATGCATTTTTGTGACTTGCACATTTTCTAAGAGTACTTACTACTATCATATTTAGAAAAAAACTTGGAAAAAGTGAAAGAAAAATCTGTTCATTTCTACCAGTTTGGGAACTAGTCTCACTCTTGGGAATAGAGAAAGTATATAGCAAAGGAAAGTAGACACAGAAGTGGCCCTGCAGGAAAGCTTTATGCATAATGAAATTGGTCTTTCTTTTTTAATCTCTAGTCCTCTCTCTGTTGAGAGTTACTAACCAGAAATATTCCAACAGGCAAAACACAATGGTACAGTCATTGTAGTTGTTCAGTATTGTGGCTGGCCCAGGCTCAGTAGGTGGGCAGAGGATAGAAATGGGACATCACAAGCAGGTGAGCCTTGGATGTTTAGGTAGATAGGCCGTTAGTGCTGGAAATGTCTACCTACAAACAGCCAGCCAACTTGAGTTTAAAAGCAGAACTGGTAGGGCTGGAAGCGGGCTTGGAAGAACAAAGCTAAGCCCCAGTAGGGTCCATCATGGTGCTCCATTACCAGAGGTCTCACATTAAGGAAGGGGCTCCATGCTGGTTATTGCCAAGTAAAGTTTCACGTACGTTACAGAGATGCACTCAGAGGATTGAAGGAAGAAAACTCTCATCATGCAGCTGGGAACATGCCTTCCATTACCAGGCCATTCATCTGTCATGCATTATGCATTAAGATATTTATAATCCCTAATTATACTGGAGTTTAAAAAAAGATATTTATAATACCACAATTACCTTATGAGCAGCACAATTACATTGTGTTATATTTTTGTTTGTTTTAAAAGCACTGAGTTTTTAAATGGAAATATTTAAAATAAACCGCATTTAAAATGAACCCCATTTTAGTGTTTATTTTTAACTAATAGACTACTTTTTAGAACAGTTTTAGATTTATAGAAAAAATGAGCATATAGTACAGAGTTCCCATGTCCTGCCCTCCCCCATTTGCACACATAGCTTTTCCTATTATTAATATTTTGTGTTAGTATATTATATTTGTTATAATTGATAAATCAATATTGACTCATAATTACTAACTAAAGTCCATAATCTATCTTAAATTTCACTCTTTGTGTTGAACATATCTAATGGGTTTTGACAAATGCACATATATGCATCATACAGTATCATACAGACTAGCTTTTAAAAATGTCCTATGTTTTACCTGTTCATCTCTCATTCCTTACCCTTGGGTCATTGGCAACCACTGATCTTTTTAGTGTCTCCATAGTTTTGCTTTTTCCAGAATGTCATGAAGTTGGAATCATATACTATGTAGACTTTCCAGACAGGCTTCCTTCACTTTGCAATATGCACTTAAGCTTCCTCCATGTCTTTCCGTAGTTGATGGCTCAATTTTTCATAACACAGAGTAGTGATCATATGGTTATGATTTATCCATTCACCTAATGAAGGATACCTTTGTTGCTTCCAAGATTTAGCAATGATGAACAAAGCTGCTATAAACATCCATGTGCAGGATTTTGTGTAAACATAAGTTTTCAACTCATTTGGGTAAAATCAAATGGTAAGAGTATGTTTAGCTTTGCAAGAAACCATCAAATTGTCTTCTAAAGTGGCTGTACCAGGGTGCCTGGGTGGCTCAGTCAGTTAGGTGTCCAACCTTTGGTTTTGGCTCAGGTCATGATCTCATGGTTCATTAGCACAAACCCTATGTCAGGCTCTGCAATGACAGTGTGGATCTTGCTTGGGATTCTCTCTCTCCCTCTCTCTGCTCCTCCCCGGCTCTCACACTTTCTCTCTCTCAAAATAAATAAATAAACTTAAAAAATAATCCATAAAATTTTTTAAAAAATAAAGTGGTTGTATTATTTTGCATTTCATCAGCAATGAATGAGCGTTTCTTTTGCTCCAAATCCTTACCAGCATTTGGTGTTGCCAATAGCCATTCTAATAGGCATGTAGCAGTATATCTCATTTTAATTTGCAATTTTCTAATGTCATATTATGTTAAGGATCTTTTCATAGAGTGTTTGCCATCTGTATATCTTCTTTAGTGAGGTATCTGTTCAGCTTTTGCCCAGTTTTTAGTTTTTAGCTGGGTTGTTTGTTTCCTTGTTTTGAGTTTTAAGAAGTATTTTTTTTAATATCTTGGATACAAGTCCTTTATCAGATATGTGTTTTGCAAATATTTTCTTTGGTCTGTGTCTTAGTTTTTCATTCCTTTAACATTTATTTATATACAAAGAGCCTCAAGAATTGCAAATAACTCAGGCCTTTCCTGATTTCTAAGGAAGTAGAGATGAGATAGGTCATCCAGAGAGAATTTCTGGACTTGTTTGGCCATGAGATGTACGAGACTTTTAGCCACATAGACCAGCAGTCACTGGAGAACAAGTAAGACAAAAGAAATAGTAATATCTCCTTATAATAGACCAAACACAAGGCATTCTACATACATTATTCCACAACTACCTTACAAAATAGGTCAGATCATTTTGATGTGAAGAACCTATAAAATATATTCAGGATCAAACAAGTTAAGCAACCTTCAGGATTTCACATCTATTACATGGAAGAACTGAGACTCAAATAACCACATGATACCACAGAGCCAGATATGGAAGGCCAACCTGTTTCAAGGCAGGTCTTACAAAGGATGGACAACAGAGCAAACCACTACACCCCAACATGCTAAAGCTACTCTGGGCAGGTGTTGAGATCTAAAAGACTCTCATCTAGAGGCAGATACTCTTCAATTAAGATGAATCCAGTCTGCTTAGTTCGAAGCAGGGTCACAATGAGCAGCTGGTGATATAGAGAATAGGATCTCATCCATGAATCAGAGGAAATACTAACACGAAGAGAGAATTATAGCTTCAGACAAGTAGGCCAGGGCCCAGTTTAAGACCACAAACAGGTCCAGGGGTCTGGAACCAAAATAAAGAAAGCCCAGTGCTGCAATGTCACGGGCATTCAAGAGGACCAATCGCAAAGGCAGTGAGGATGGCCAGATCATCATAGGGTCCTAGTACAGGAGAACAAATTCCTTCTCAAGCCCCTGGTTGGTGGGTCTGAGCCTGTCTCTTCAGGCTCAGGTTCTGCACACATGGCTAAGGTTTCAAGTTAAATGTCCTGAGAACCTGCCATTGAGAGGAGCAGTAAAAAGCTCCAAGGAAGTCAGACACCCCAAGCAGAAACTCAGGCTATAGGCCAGCACTTGAGGAAGAAAGCCAAAATCCCAATTATCAGAAGTGAGGACCAATGTCAGGGCTGTCTGATGCTTGTTCTCAGAGCTGAGCTAGGGATTCTGAAAGGCCTGTGACTTCAGGAGTCATCCCAGAGATGAGTACAGGGCTGAGCCTAAAGGTGGAGCCATGTGAGCTCAACTACAGACAAGGGTGTGACCAAGCTAGCACACCTGGCTCTGGGACACCACTGAGAGACAGACCTGGGCAATTGATTCCACAGACAAGTCAACTCTGTTCTTCCTTCCACTCAAATTCCTCAAACTGCAAGCCCAGCTTCATCAGGAGTCAGGTACACCGTGCTTGATGCACAAGAAATGTTTTTGAAAAACAATATGTAAGCTTAATTTTTGTGTATTGACTGATATTTTAAGAGACCTAGAAGGATATGTTGTTTAAAGGAAATAATACAACGAATCACTTTGTCATATAAACCATTACCCCTTAATTGTTGTTATTATTTATAAATCTGGTTTCAGTCCATTGGATTTTCTTAAACAGAACATACTTTTAATCTGATTTTTTTCTATCAGAGAGTAATATATAAAAATAACACTTATATATCATTAAGATACATTAACATAATATGCTATATAATATACAGATATAATATATGTAAAATATATAGTATATGTTAATTGTATGTAAGAATCTGACATTTCCCAAAAAGTAACAGGCGCTACTAATCTTGATTTTGGCAAGGTTTCCATTTTAATCCTTACAATATATTCATTAAACTAAAAACCATGGTCTAAACCCATAGTTCATAACCCTGAGAATACACAGAATTAAACTGGAAATAATTAAAGAATGCAGATTTCTGGGCCCCACCTCTTGAGCTTCTAATTCAATGGGGAACATAGAAAGGCACCAGGGACTTCCCAATGGAAACTTATGGTTTAGAATCCTTTGTGCAGCCATAGAGACTGAGAATGGATTGAGATTAACCCAGGGATGACTGTGCTGCTTGTTCCAAGCCCATCCTCCACCAGTGCCCATGGGAAAGAGATTTCCAGCTTACACTGAACACAGTGATCCCACACTGGAGGCCTCTGGCCTAATGAGGTGGTCTCCAGAGTCAAGGGTAAACAACTGTCCTGCAGCCTGATATGGGAGGCCCTGATCACAGCAGGTCCCTGGGCGCTGGTGATAGGCCTTTAGGTAGGAGGCAGGATGTGTCACTGTGCCCAGGACGTTGTGAGCTTTGTGCAGAATTCTAACTGAAGAGTTTTATATGCACTTATATCTTATCTAAAAATTGCTAAGAGAGGGGCACCTTGGTGGCTCAGTCAGTTAAGTGTCAGACTCTTGATCTCGCCTCAGGTCATGATCTCACGGCCCCCGGGGTGGGCTCTGCAATGGCATCAAGGAGCCTGCTTGAGATTCTCTCTCTTCGTCTCTCTGCCCCTCCCCTCTTTGCATGTGTGTTCTCTTTCTCTCTCAAAATAAAGAAAGAAAAGAAATTACAAGGAAAAAACTGAATATGTTTCAGTGGTAAGCAGAATAATATCCCATTCCCATAATAATGTCCATGTACTACTCCCTGAAACTGTGACCATATTAGGCTACAGGCAAAAACACAGGATTTCTAATGAGCTGACTTTGAGATAGGGAGATTATCCTAGAATATCTGGGCAGGGCCAATGAAATAAGTTTCCTTAAAAGAGGAAAGAAGGAGGTGAGGAAGAGAGCCAGAGAGGTCACAGCATGAGTAGGACTCCACATTGCTGGAAAAATGGGGCCACAAGCCAAGGAATGTGGGTGGATTCTGGAAGTGGGAAAAGGCAAGAAATAGAGCCAGAATGGCTGTGCTGACACCTTGATTTTAGACCAAGGAGACCCATGTCAGACTTCTGAATTTCCAAACTGTAAAATAATCAATTTGTATTGTTCCAAACCACTACATTTGTGGTGATTTTTTTTTTACAACAGAAATAGAAAACTAATACAGCACCATGACCAACTTAATTTTTTTCCTTTAGAATTCAAAAAAAGGAAAACTAGAACTTAAAATTTGACAGCCTGTCACTCTTTGTACAGCAAGGCCCCGAATGTCATCTCTAATATTTTACTTTTCTTCTCTTCAAAGAGACAAAGAAGATTCTGTATCTAAGGTGACCAGGCTCATTTATTGGATCAAGTTTTTAATATAGAATGATAGGATTGTTGTAAGATCCAGGATCCAAATTTTAAAAATCCCCTTTGGTGTCTCTAGCATGCAACCAGGTTTTCAAACCACTAGTCTAAAATTTAAATTCCAAACCACATAATTATAAGTGGCTACATGCCTAGAGAATGAGTACAGTGGATTATTATTAACCAGGGAGGACATAACAAATGTGGTGTCCACAGAGATTGGGGCCGGTGATGTAACATTTCATCAGTGACCTGAATAATGGAATGGCCAGCATGCTCATTAAATGTGAATGCGGTACCAAAATGGAAAACAGGCGGAAGAGGGCATTTTAATTAATTAATGAGGGTTGTTAGGATGGAGAGCATATTGATTCAAAGGACAGGTGACAGCAGGGTGAGGAAGAGCCAGAGGAATTGCTCAGACCTGAATGAAGCTCAGTGAAGGCAAATACAGAATAGTACACATTCTGTAGAAGGGAAGGAAATAGCACAATAACAGGCGCGGTGAGGGAAGAGGGAAGATGGCAAAATTAGAAAAAGATCTTGGGGTAAGACTAAGCACAGAATAGGGGGTAGCAGGGGATTGCTGGGGGAAGGGTTGCAGGAAGACCACTTGGCCTTGGCCTCACATTCTCATAGGGCCTGAAATTTAGAATTCTGACATCACTCTGGTATCTGATAAAGGTATTCCATAATTAACGTAGACATGTAAAGCTCACCCACAGCTTTCAATCCCATTTTTGTAACTTTTCCTTTTTCGATATATTGGGAGCCTCAAAAAATGAAAGTGGCCTGGATGTGTCTGATTCAAGATAATGGTGGATCACAAGATTCATTCAGGACTATATTTTATGAGGCAAGTACAAGTGAACATACAGCTGCAGAATATATTTGGAGGAGCTCACAAGGAACAGCAAGCAGCCTCTAGCAAGCAGAGCTTGGGGAATTAGAAGCCAGAGAGGAAAGGAGATATGTTTTGTTTCTCCTGAAGAAAATATTAATAGGTGCTTTTAAAATATTCTCTTTGTCCCCTAGAGTTCTACATGCACATAATCTACAATGTCAAACAGTGCTACAAAACTTGTCATGAAAAACAGCAATCCCCTCTCCTCCTCACCTTTTCCCACATTTAAGCCTGTTTCTTTTGGTATTATCTCCAGGTCTCCAAATTAACAAGCTTAAAATGCTATTCCTTCCTCTTTCAATGTTAACCATTATCTGATTTGTGTCTAGGATAGAAGATAAGGTGTCTTTCCTTCCTCTACCCCCACCATACATGTTCATCCTTCCCTATCCTCCCCATTCTTCCTGTTCCATGGTGTCATCAATGTTTGTGTTACAGTGGCTATAAAACACCACTCACAGCTCAGCCACAGTAAATCATGAAAACTTCCTTTCCTGCACACCTTTTTGTTGTCCTTGAAGCTAGTAACTCTCTTACTTTTTGTTTGCTTCCTTTTCTACACATTTAAATTTGCCATCTGTCAATGGCTGCTCTCGAGACATTCAGAATTTTGAGTACTCCGACAATTTCACCAATCTCCCCCTAGATCTCTCCCCAAGCCTTCTAATGCACTACAACCTGGACCTGAGGCACAACTCTCATCTTGGAATCTCCCTTCATGGTCATCCCAGGGGCACTTCCCTTCTGGGCAAGCTCTGGTGTCTTCTTTTGTTATTTGCTTCATGTTTTGACAAATCTACTGGGAACTTCCTGGGGCAGGGGCTCGGGAGATAAATTCTTGAGAATTTTTATGTCTGAAACTTTTGAAAAGAATTTTTTTTACTGTTTATTTATTTTGAGAGAGAGGTAGGAGTGTGGGGAGGGGCAGAGAGAGAGAGAGAGAGAGAGAGGAGAGAATCCCAAGCAGGCTCCACACTGTCAGTGCAGAGATCTACATGGGGCCCAGTCTCACAAGATGTGAAACCAAGATTCAGACGCTCAACCTACTGAGCCAACCAGGCACCCCTGAAACATTTTTAATCCATCCTGACACTTGATAGTTTGGTCTGGGTAATGAACTCTAAACTGGGTGGCACCTGGGTGGCTCAGTCCGTTAAGTGTCCGACTTAGGCTCAGGTCATGATCTCACAGTTCATGGGTTCGAGCCCTGCGCCCCTCTTTTGTGCTGACAGCTCAGAGCCTGGAGCCTGCTTTGTATTCTGTATCTCCCTCTCTCTCTGACCCTCCACTGCTCACACTGTCTCTCTCTCTCTCTCTCTCTCTCTCTCTCAGAGAATTCTAAACTGGAAAAAAAGAATTCTAAACTGGAAATCATTTTCTTGGAGAATTTTGAAGACTGTTATCATCTGGCCTCTGCTATTGAGAAGCCTGAAACCATTCTAATTCATCACTCTCTACATAGGAGCTATTTTCTCCTCCTCTTTGGAAGCTCATGGAGTCTTTTGTTGTCTTCATTGTTCTGAGATTTCACACTGGTGTGTCTTGGTGTGGGTCTATTTTCAATCCTTGTGTCAGCATTTGATGGACCTTTCATTTCAGAAACACATGCTTCTCTGTTGTGGGAAATATTTTTCAATTATGTCTTCTGGTTTCTCTGTTTCTCTGGATTCTGTGTTCTCTCTTTTTGGAATTCCTATTTTCATAAATTAGATCTGTTTTGGATTCCTCATTTTTCTTATCTTTCATTTATTTCTTTCTGTTTTGCTCTTATTTCAGAGATATTCTCTTCTTAATTTCCTAACCCTTTTATTGAATTTTAATTCTTATCATCCTATTTCTAATTTCCAAGCGGTCTAATATATGTTCCTGGATGTTCCTTTCTCTAATGTCATATACTTACTTGATGTTTACATATCTTAGTTCTGAGGATTTTTTAAAGTTTATTTATTTATTTTGAGAGAGAGAGAAAAAACGAGAAGGGGAGTGGGACAGAGAGAGAAGGAAAGAGGGAATCCCAAGCAAGATCTGCCCTGTTAGTGCAGAGCCCAATGTGGAACTCAAACCCACAAAATGTGAGATCATGAATGACCTGAGTAAAAATCAAGAGTCAGATGCTTAACTGACTGAGCCACTCAGGAGCCCCGGCTCTGAGGATATTATTCAGAGGATATTGGATGTTTTCTTCAACCTGCATGGTTTCTTTTTTCTCTAAGTTGCTTTCTTCTTTTCATTTTGGTCTCTATATTTCATGTAAGAGGCTTTTCTCCATGTTTAGTAAACCTTGTTGTCTGCTCCTATTTAAGAACAGGCAATGAAAAAGCTGAGTGGAAGTTCTGAGCCTTAGGGACTTATTGGCCAGAGGCTCCACCATACATTCTGCTGGGCTGTTTGCTTGGAAGACTCCCAAATCAGTGCCTTTGTTTTTCCTCTTGGGGAGACCCCACTGGTCCCTTAGGATTCCATTCTCCCCTGTCTGCTGTGTTGTGGCCATATTTCTTACTTTTCAGCTTTTGAAATGTTGTTGCTATGAGGAGTTAACATTTTTCTTAATTGCTCTTATTTCTTTCCTTTAAAAAATCTATTTACCATCATCTTACTGAGGCTTTAGAAAAAAGCAAAAGGAGGTGCATGCATGTTCAATCCTCCCTCTTTACCTAGAAGATTTACTTCTCACTCTACTTTTTCCTGTAGTTTTTTTAATACTTTTTTTTTTACTGATTATTATTCCTTGTTTTACTTTTTACATTAAGACAATCCAGTTTCCTTTTTCAAAGCAGCTATAAGAGTTCAGCATGTAGGAACCACAAAATAAAGATGAGCCTCTTGAAGGCTTTGAGAGCTTCCAAATGCTGACGTCTGCAGTTGGGGCATGTATGTGCATGTGTATTTACCAAGGAGACACCTGCAGCCTACCTAGGGAAGATAATACACCATGAATGATGACCTAGGACCAGTAAATAGTAATGCATCTCTAAGAAGGAAACTAAGTAGGTCAAAGTGAGTCATCGTCCATAGTGTAACACTTCTCTACCTCAGCCTGGAGAAAAATTTCTAATTTGATTGGACACTTGCGTTATCCCACTTATAATTAATCCTCTGAATAAGTTGTCTCCAAAATTTTTTATTGTACATCCTTAATAGAAAAACGTCTTTGACACTCTCCCTCAAATATGTAAAGGTATTTATTTGCAAATTATACATGCCTTATAATATCAATATTGTATAAAGCAGTAACACACATGCAAGTAGAAATTTTTAAAGGATGTCATAGAAAATAAATAAAATTAGAAGTTCTAATATTTCCTTTCAGTACCCCAATGAATCATCTTGCAAACCATGGAATTCTCAACCAGGATGAGAATTAGAGCCCCTGGGAAGGTTTTGTAGAACTCCTACCTAGGCCCAATGTCTGTATTTTGAATCAGAACTGAGGGTAGGACCCTGGCAAGGGTATTTTGAAAAAGTTTCCTTGCTGATTCCCACACAAGCAGTGTGCCTCTGCATAAGAAATACAGCTCTAAAGATTTAAAAATTAGAGGTCTTAAAAAGTGTAAATAGTAGTTAAAATGCAAAGAACAGGCAATTAAAACAGGAGAAATGCGTAGTTTGATTAAATATCTACATTATCACATAGCCTCAAAAACCTTAACTCCACTGTTTCTTCCTCTGTGTCTGTCTTTTCCCTTACCTTTCAATTTACCTTTTAATTTTTATTTATTTATTTTTTAATGTTTATTTTTGAGAGGGGGAAGGAGCAGAGAGAGAGAGACAGAGAATCTGAGAGGCTCTGCACTGAGTGGGACATGGGGCTCCCACAGACCAGAAGATTACGACCTGAGCCAAAACCAAGAGTCTGAACCTTAACTGACTGAGCCACCCAGGTGCTGCCTTCCCTTTTTTGCATGATTTTAACTTTTCTATTATAAACAATAGTCATCCATTGTAGAAGTAAACATTGGCAAAAAGAAAAAATTACAAAAAAGTCAATAATCCTACCCTTCCAAGATAACACTTAAAATCTCTATCTGTGCTCACACCAGTCAGAGTGGCTAAAATGAGCAAATCAGAGGACTCTAGATGCTGGCGAAGATGTGGAGAAACGGGCACCCTCCTACACTGTTGATGGGAATGTAAACTGGTGCAGCCTCTCTGGAAAACAGTGTGGAGGTTCCTCAAAAAATTAACAATAGAACTCCTCTATGACCCAGCAATAACACTGCTAGGAATTTACCCAAGGGATACAGAAATGCCGATGCATAGGGGCATATGTACCCCAATGTTCATAGCAGCACTCTCAACAATAGCCAAAACATGGAAAGAACCTAAGTGTCCATCCACGGACAAATGGATCAAGAAGATGTGGTTTATCTATACAACGGAATACTACATGGCAATGAGAAAGAATGAAATCTGGACATATGTAGCAACATGGATGGACCTTGAGGGTGTTATGCTGAGCGAAATAAATGAGGCAGAGAAGGACAGCTACCATATGTTTGCACTTATAGGAGGATTAGGAGGAACTTAATGGAGGACCGTCGGGGAGAAGAAGGGGAGAAATGGGAGAGAGGGAGGCAAACCATGAGAGACTCTTGAATGCTAAGAACAAACTGAGGACTGATGGGTATGGGGGGGAGGAGAAGGGAGGTGATGGGCATGGAGGAGGGCACTTGTGGGGATGAGCACTGGGTGTTATATGGAAACCAACTTGACAATAAACTATTTAAGAAAATCTCTGTCTGTGGCCTTCCAAACCTTTATGCCAACAAATACTTGAAAAGGGGGTGGGGAGTTATACATACATGCTGTTTTAACCTGGCTTTTTTTCACTTGGTAATTATATATTTTTTCATGACAATAAGAATGAAATTTCCAGCAGAGCAATGAACCTGGTGAGAAGAATGTACAGAGCAAGTTGTGAGGCTGGAGGCCCCCTGTGCCCAGATGACCTGCCAGCCCCCTCCCTTCCTCTCCTGTGCCATTCTTTCCCTTCCCCCTTCTGGTCCTCTCTTAGCATCTTTCACTTTGCTTTCCACATGCCCTTTCTCTTCCTCTTTTCTTTTACCTTCCACCCCCATCTCTCTTCACTAAAGCAACCAAGGACAAGGGTTAATATTTGACAGAATAAATGTCCAGATAATTCGACAAGGGATGCGTAATGATGGAGCGAAGAGGCAGCTGCACCCCCTCCGCAAAGGGGATTTTCAGAGCAAGCCCAGGCAAGAGCCCTCTGTTCTTGATGACTATCTGTTATTTCCACTTGGGAGATTATTCTCAAGTTATTATTAAAGGTGCTTACTTACCATGCAGGCAAGGTGTGGCCAGAGGCAGCCTGGGGTGCCCAGGTGGTCAGAGAAGAGACATTTCAGGGAAATGGCTGTTCTGGAATTGAAACTAAGGGAGATGGTACAGTTGACACAAGACAGGGTCTGAGCAGGAGGCAGGCATGATGATCCAGAACAAACCGGCTGCTGCGCTTCTCCCTGGAGGGTAATCGGTTTCCCCACTGGTGTTACAAAGCCGGTTGCAGAAAACCAGTTCCTCTTGCTCTGGGTGGCAAGAATCAGCAGAGTGCTGGTTACCCTCTCACAGCTCCTCAGCCTGCTGCCAAAGAAATTTCCATCTGTATTTATTAACCCACTAGTAGCGAGGAAGGTTTCTGAACTGTGAAACTTCTTTGGGCTGGTATGAAAGAAAGTAAGCACTTGTCACCACAATAGAGCCAGACTGTGTTTTCTAGCTGCTGTGGAAAGTTATTATTTTCATTAAATGCAAATCATTGCCCCCAAACCAACAATGTTCTTGGAAATGAAATTGTCATTGGCTGCACTGACCATGAGAGGTTACATTAGCCAACTCTGTAAAGGCACACTGCTATGAAAGGTTCTAGAAAATGAGGAGAAAGTGAATTGTTCTCCACCCCAAGCCCCAGCAGCAGCTAATCAGCTGTCTGTTGGAGAAGGGTGGGGGGAAGGATGCTTGTGCTTATGAAGACTTGTCAGAGGGACAGCAATTAAAGGCTTCAACAAAAGTGTTAGTCACAGTGAGTGGAACCCTCCTTGTCATCTTGCTGAAGCAGAGTCAGAGAAGTTCATGATAGCTGAGGAGAGGGAGGGCCCCCAGTACAACCTCTCCCTTTTCCCAGTAACAGCTACTCAATAAGCAACACTTACCATGGGTACAAGGTCAGAAAGGAGGCAAGAATAGGGGGGAAATATTTTGACATAAATATGTCCACAAAGAAGGATGTCTTATAGGAAGAATATCTTTAGCATATGGCAGTTGAAACCAAAGAAAAAAAGATTTTTTTCCCCTTTGAGAAAGAATGGAAAATTCCTCCTTCCCTGTAAGGAAACAAACCTTTATGTGGAGTGGCATCTGACCTTCCATCATTAGTAACTCATTCCTTTGTGTATTATGGACAGCCTGACATTTTTTTAAATAGTTTATTGTCAAGTTGGTTTCCATATAACACCCAGTGCTCATTCCCACAGGTGCCCTCCTCCATGCCCATCAATCCCCTTCCCCTTCCCCTTCCCCCAACCCTATCTGCCCTCAGTTTGTTCTCAGCATTCAAGAGTCTCATGGTTTGCCTCCCTCTCCCCCACCATTTTTCCCCTTTTTCTCACCCATGGTCATCCATTAAGTTCCTCCTAATCCTCCTATAAGTGCAAACATATAGTATCTGTTCTTCTCTGCCTGACTTATTTTGCTCAGCATAACACCCTCAAGGTCCATCCAGGTTGCTACACATGGCCAGATTTCATTGTTTCTCATTGCCATGTAGTATTCCATTGTATAGATAAACCACATCTTCTTGATCCATTCGTCCGTGGATGGACACTTAGGCTCTTTCCATGTTTTGGCTATTGTTGAGAGTGCTGCTATGAACATTGGGGTACATGTGCCCCTATGTACCAGCACTCCTATATCCTTTGGATAAATTCCTAGCAGTGCTATTGCTGGGTCATAGAGGAATTCTATTGTTAATTTTTTGAGGAACCTCCACACTGTTTTCCAGAGAAGCTGCACCAGTTTACATTCCCATCAACAGTGTAGGAGGGTGTCCATTTCTCTACATCCTCGCCAGCATCTAATGGACAGCCTGACATTTAAGAGGCCTATACCAAAATGAAGATACTTTATAGGAGGGCAGCCAGGGATTCTTACTGAAATCAGAATCCTTGAGATGACTTTTACATGCAGACTCTTGCAATACACACACACATGGTCTATGCCCCTCACCCTTACTATGACTATGACCTTTACCCAATAGATGATTGTCCAATTCTCTGGTATTTTAGTCATATCAGGCTGCTATAGCAAAATAACATAGTCTGGGTTACTTAACCAATAGACATTTATTTCTCACAGTTCTGAAGGGTGGAAGTCCAAGATCCAGGTCCCAACACACTCAGTTTCTGGTAAGAACCCTTCCTAACTTGTAGATGACCACTTTCTTACTGTGTCCTCATACAGCCTTTTATTAGGTATATGCACATGGAAGGAACAAGATCTCTCTGTTCCTCTTCTTATAAAGATACTTATCCCATCATACTTATCCCACCTCCATGACCTCATCTAAACTTAATTATGTCCCGAAGACCCCACCTCCAAATCCCATCACCCTAGGGATCAGGGCTACAATGTGTGAATTTTGGGGAAACACAAGCATTCGACTCTGACAGGACCTTGCAATAGTTAACTTTAGTTCCTGTTTTTGAAGTTAGAAAATGGTTTCCACTGAAGATGATGATTTGGTTGCCTCAGTCAGAACCAATAGTTGAGAATGAAAGCCGTGGAGAACTGGAAATAGTTGTTTTTTAATATTTTGACACTTCCAAGGGGAGTGAGTGTATATGAGTCAACACCGTTGCTTTTTTCCACTGAATCCATGGCTTCCTCCTATATACTGTCTCTTTCTTTTTCCCTACTTCTTCTGCTAATACATTCCCTTTCTTCTTATCCTCTTCAAGAGGCCAACATTCAAGAATGTGATCTGTGGTTATGTTATGCTTAATGGTTTTATGTTTTCTTTTTTTTAATTTTTAATATTTATTTATTTTTTGAGAGAGAGATAGAGTGTAAGCAGGAGAGGGGCAGAGAGAGATGGAGACACAGCACCCCAAGCAGTCTCCAGGCTCTGAGCTGTCAGCACAAAGCACAACACGGGGCTTGGACCCATGAACCATGAGATCATGACCTGAGCTGAAGTCGGACACTTATCTCACTGAGCCACCCAGATGCCCCTTATGCTTTCTTTACATAACATAGGTTTAATATTTTACTTGAGGGTGTATTTACTTTAGTATGTTGGTCAGTTTTACTTGATAGGCTAGTGGCTATGATAGGAGAAAATGTCCTGACCCCTGTCTCAAGACCTTAAGATTAAAGAGATCGTGTATAAGATACCAAGGGCCATAGGACCACCTAGAGAGTGTGAGAAGGCAGTAAGAGATGAGTTGGGGTTTGAAAAAACAAGACCAAGGACAAGATTCCTCTACCTCCTGGTTTTACAAAGAATAAACTTCTATTATGCTAATGTCATTCCTGGTCAATAATCTACTATGGGGAAACAGCAGCCAAAAATGCCACAGGTTGCTCTCAATTTTTATTCTACCTGAGATTTCCCTTGTAAGGGAAGTTGTAAAATGGAGCCCAGAGTCATTCTATGGGTTTGGGACAACACAGTCTGCCTCTCCTATCTGATGGCCCCATTTTCCCCACCTAAACACATATAGATGAAGTCAAATTGAAATTAACACCAAGGACCCCACAGAGGGTAAAGGAGCAACTATGGGGCCATGTAGGCAGAGTATGTCGATAGAAGAAGGGAGAACCTAGGTTCTCTAGGTGTTGAGGAGTGCTTTGGATGATTAAGTTACTTGTATTTTTAAGCCTCTGCTGGCCAAACCTTCTTCTCCCTGCTTGTGGATGCCACCACAAGCTTCCCAATAGGCTGCCTATCACCTTTCAGCTCTGCACAGCAGCTCAGTACCCCATTCTGTGGAGAAGTAAGAATAAGCAAAGTGTCTGGGCCATTCACCTCCTAAGATCAACAAGGCTTTGTCTGCTGGTCCGAGACCATTTCTAGAGATCAGCATGTGACAGAGCCACAATGTCCGGTCACTCTGTCAAACCTCTGAAGTTCCTCCTTTTTTTTTTCTTCTCTAACCTCATAAACAATGACCGTTAAAGGTCTCGCTGTCTACAGATTCTGAACCACGATTAGCTTTTGTTACGAGGAAATTCTCCATTCTCCAAAATGGTGATCAAAATGTTTTCTCTTATGAGTAGGAATTTTAGTTACTGTGAAATGGATTGTTTAATATAGTATTCACCATTCCTGTTTTTGTTCTCTCTAGTTGTAATTCATAGCAAAATTGAGGTTACTCAAGAAATAGACAAGGAACTTCTTGATAAAGGGAGGAAGTAACCAAGTCGTTGAAAGCAAGAAGTAGCTTAGTTCTGCAGTTTCTTCTTTCATATGTATGATCCCCCCTCCAGAAGAAAAGAACAATAGGAATAACAAAAGTCAACATGTTATGTAACTCAGTTTCCTCAACTGTCCTAAGAAAACTTTTGCATTCCTGTCGCATCACTGCCACACACAGAATTCTTAACAGGAAATTAAAGCAAACAGAGAAATCTGTGTCAAGATTCATGGTAGCTTCATGCCTCTACTGTCACTTCCCAAAGACAGCAAGGTCTGGCTCTCTTTTGTCTAAATGGGAAGTGTCATACCCCTTCCTAATTTCTCTTCTATAAATTAATGTCTAAAAGTGGCATTTAGGGGCGCCTGGGTGGCTCAGCTGGTTAAGTGTCCAACTTCAGCTCAGGTCATGATCTCACAGTTCGTGGATTCGAGCCCCACGTCAGGCTCTGTGCTGAATGCTAGCTCAGAGCCTAGAGCCTGTTTCAGATTATGTGTCTCCCTCTCTCTCGACCCTCCCCTGCTCATGCTGTCTCTATCTCTCTGCCAGAAATAAATTAAGCATTAAAAAAAATTTTAAGTGGCATTTAACAACAACGGAGAAAAAGATGGATTATTCAACACATAATATTGAGGCAACTGTATGGCCACATGGAAAAAATAATAAAAGTAGAATAAAGTGCATATGAAGCAGAGACTTAAATGTAAAATTGAAAGCATAAAAGGACTAGAAAAAATTGGGTTATATTTTTAATGGATTTTTAATAATTCCTGGAGTCAAGAAGTGTTACATAACACCAAGAAACCATAAGAGATTCCACTATGTAAAAGTGTCAGGTTCAACTACATAAAGTTTTAATAAACAAAAAAAAGACCCACATGGGAAAAACCACCAGATGAATGACAAAAAAGGAAAGAAGTGTTTGAGGATAATTTCCTTCAGATAAAAACAACTTCAAATATTTAATTTTCAAAGTACCAAAGCCCAATAGAGTAAATGCAAAAGGATACAAGCAGATAGTTTTTTAAAAATGATATAGAAATGGCCCACGAACATATAAAAAGATGCACAACCTCATGTGTAACAAAAGGAAAGGAAATTTATATTACACTGATATACCATTTTTTTCCCTATCAGATTGACAAAAAACAAGAAATTTGAAGACCTACTTTGTGGGCAGGGCTGTGAAGAAACAAGCAAATTGCTAATGAAAATGCAAACCAGTGCAGTATCAACAGAAGACAATTTAACAACTTCCAAATATACATAACCTTTGACAAGCAATTCTGCTTGTAGAAATTGGTCCCACAGATATATCCACATAGATGCAAAAAGAAGGATGTTTAAAGTCATTCATAGTAGCTATATGTGAATAGATTACCTTGCAGCTGTAAAAGAAAAATAAGGAGGTTCTGTAGCTACTGGTATGGAAGCATCTCCGAGATTTTTTTTAATTTATTTTTTATTTTTTAATTTACATCCAAGTTGGTTAGCATATAGTGCAACAATGATTTCAGGAGTAGAATCCAGTGATTCATCCCCTACGTATAATACCCAGTGCTCATCCCAACAAGTGTCTTCCTTACTGTTCCTTGCCCATTTAGCCGTCCCATTACCCACAACCCCTCCAGAAGCCCTCAGTTTGTTTTCTATGTTTAAGAGTCTCTTATGTTTTGTCCTCCTCTCTGTTTTTATATTATTTTTGTTTCTCTTCCCCTATGTTCATCTGTTTTGTATCTTAAATTCCTCATATAAGTAAACTCATATGATATTTGTCTTTCTCTGAATTTCGCTTAGCATAATACCCTCTAGTTCCACCCACATTGTTGCAAATTGCAAGATTTCACTTTTCTGTTTGCTGAGTAATACTCATTGTATATATATACCACATCTTTTTTATCCAGCCATCTGTCAATAGATATTTGGGCTCTTTCCATACTTTGGCTATTGTTGATAGAGCTGCTGTAAACATTGTGGTGCATGTGCCCCTTTGAAACAGCACACCTGTATCCCTTGGATAAATACCTACTAGTGCAGTTGCTGGGTCATAGGGTAATTCTATTTTTAATTTTTTGAGGAACCTCCATACTGTTTTCCATAGTGGCTACACCAGTCTGCATTCCCACCAGCAGTGCAAAAGAGTTCCTCTTTCTCCACAACCTTGCCAATATCTGTTGTTGCCTCGGTTGTTAATTTTAGCCATTTTGACTGGGGTGAAGTGGTATCTCATTGTGGTTTGGATTTGTATTTCCCTAATGAGTGAGGTTGAGCAGTTTTCATGTGTCTGTTAGCCATCTGGATGTCTTTTTTGGAAAAGTGTCTATTCATGGCTTTTGCCCATTTCTTCACTGCATTCTTTGATTTTTGGGGATTGAGTCTGATAAGTTCTTTACAGATTTTGGATACTAACCCTTTATCTGATATGTCATTTACAAATATCTTCTCCCATTCCATTGGTGGCCATTTAGTTTTGCTGATTGTTTCCTTTGCTGTGCAGAAGCTTTTCATCTTCATGAGGTCCCAATAGTTCATTTTTGCTTTTGTTTCCCTTGCCTCCAGAGATGTGTGGAGTAAGAAGCTGCAGCAGGTCTAGAGGGTTTTGCCTGCTTTTTCCTCTAGGATTTTGATGTCTTCCTGTCTTTCATCCATTTTGAGTTTATTTTTGTGTATGGTGTAAGATAGTGATCCAGGTTCATTTTTTTTCATGTCACTGTCCAGACTTCCTAAGACCATTTGCTGAAGAGACTGTTTTTATTCCATTGGATATTCTTTCATGCTTTGTCAAACATTAATTGGCCATATGTTTGTGGGTCCATTTCTGGATTCTCTATTTTGTTCTACTGATATAAGTGTCTGTTTTTGTGCCAGTACCATACTGTCTTGATGATCACAGCTTTGTAATACATCTTGAAGTCTGGGATTGTGATGCCTCTTCCTTTGTTTTTCTTTTTCAGGATTGCTTTGGCTCTTCGGGGTCTTTTCTGTTTCCATACAAATTTTAGGATTGTTTGTTCTAGCTCTGTGAAGAATGCTGGTGTTATTTTAATAGCAATTGCATGAAATATGTAAATTGCTTTGGATATATTGACATTTTAACAATATTTATTCTTCTAATCCATGAGCATGGAATATTTCCCCATTTTTTGGTGTCTGCTTCAATTTCTTTCATAAACTTTCTATAGTTTTGGTATAGAGATTTTTCATCTCTTTGATTAGGTTTATTCCTAGGTATTTTATGGTTTTTGGTGCAACTGTAAATGGGATAGATTCTTTGATTTCTCTTTCTGTTGCTTCATTATTGATGTATAGAAATGCAATTGATTTCTTTGCATTGATTTTATATCTTGTGACTTTGTGGAATTCATGGATCAGTTCTAGTAGTTTTTTGGTGGAATCTTTTGGGTTTTCCACATAGAGTATATGGTCTGTGAAGAGTGAAAGTTTGACTTTCTCTTTGATGATTTGGTTGCTTATTTCTTTGTGTTGTCTGATTGTTAGGATTTCTAATACTATGTTGAATAACAGTGGCAAAAGTGGAAATCCCTGCCGTGTTCCTGGCCTTAGGTGAAAACCTCTCAGTTTTTCCCCATTGAGGGTGATATTAGCAGTGGCTCTTTTTTATCACATTGCTTGATTTGTGGATATTGAGCTAGCCTTGCATCCAAGATATAAATCCCACTTGGTTTTGGTGAATAATTCTTTTAATGTATTGTTGGATCTGGGTGGCTAGTATCTTACTGAGAATTTTTGCGTCTATGTTATCAGGGAAATAAGTCTGTAGTTCTCTTTTTTGGGGTCTTTGTCTGGTTTTCATATCACCCAAAATATTTTGTTAGATAAAGAAAAGCAAGGCCACAGTGTGTATGTGTTTAAAACTATTCTAAGAACTGATTTATTTAAGAATTTTCAGAAAGTATACCAAAAGACCCATTACCCTGGATATTCTTTAGGGAAGGAAATTGGATGGCTGGGCAAGAGGAACAGGAAGGACAGTTTTTATTGGATATTCTTTTGTGCGTTCTGAATGTAAATGTGTTACCTTATAAAAAATAAAATATTATAATGAATAAAGATGCAATAACCATGAGCTTGAGTAAACTTCAAAAAGGATGAGTCGGATGGTGAATCTTATATTTTGTGACTTCACCTCAATTTGAAAAAAGCAATGAGCAGGATTCCCAACGGGAAAATAAAAGCAAGCTTTTTACTCTGTGAGCGGGTCTATCTTGGGGCATGACACTCCTTTCATGAACTGGTAAAGGCTTAAAAACTGATTTCTAGAGGAAAACACTGATTTCTATTATTTGTCAATTTCTGTGACATCACTTAATGCAGAATTGGGACAGGGCACAAACAGTTTGTTTTGTGAACCAATATAAACCAGCTCTAGTTCACCACTGGCGTCTACCTAGTTACTAAAATCAGAACCTTAGGAAACATCCTTGAATTCCTGGACCCTTCTTGTCCACTCCCCTTTCCTTAATTACCCATTGTGTTGTTGCTAATCAATCCAGCCTTTCTCAATTGAGTAGAGCTCTCGTAGTTTGGGGATGGATTCTTTCCCTACAGGGTAGTTCCTAATTGGTCTAATGCAACATACAAGTTGCTACCTAGTGCGTAGAGATATTTATCCCTTGAGACAACCCGGTGGATCCTGGGAGGTCTGGAGCCCCCAGGTGCTTGCTTTGAGCTGTTCCAGTCTGTCAGCTGTATGAGCATTATCACTTGTCAAAAAGATTGGGAGGCCTTGCCCTAAAGTAATCACGACCTTCCATTCCCCTCATTACTGACTGACTCTGGACCTCAAGGCTTAGTCTATTAGAGCATAGTATTCACTAATCACCAGATTAGCCCAAATATGGACCCATAATCAACTCAGGCCAATGATATTTAAGAGGAGATTTGCTGGAGGCATTTAATAAGTTTCCTATTCTTTAGAGAGTAATAGGAAGATAAGAACTCTCTGTCTTCCTCATACAGATGAGGTCTGGAACTGCTGCAGCCACCTTGTCAAGCAGCCAGAGCATGGAGCCAGCAAAGGACAAGGGGCCGAACAGATGGCCAGAGCCAAAGCACTCCACCCTATTTCTGGTTTTCCTGTGCTGTAAACCAATAAATTTATTGTTCAAGACACAGAGTTAGCTTCTCTGTTTCTTCTATTGAATGAATACTTTAACAATGTACTTTAGTAACATACTTTAATATGCTTGGCATGTTAAACATGTTTAACATGCTGATCATCTCTGTTTAGCATTTCTATTGATAGTTTACCCTCTTGTGCTAGTTTATTTTATGCTATAGTCAGGCTATAGTACCTCATCATTCAAGCAAACACCAATCGAGGAGTTACTGTGAAGGTATTTGGTATATGGATTAAAATCTACTTAAATTGACTTTAAATCTAACGGGGATTATTTCTGACAATCTAGATGTGCATCAACCAATCAGCTGAAAGGCCTTAAGAGCAAACCTACAGTTTCTCTGAGGGAAAAGAAATTCCACCTGTGGAATTGCAGCATCAGCCCCTGCCCAAAATTTTCCAGGCTTCCCTTCCTGCTGACCTGCCCTACAGATTTCAGACTTGCCTAGCCAGCTCCACAACTGCATAACTCAATTCCTTGTAATAAATCTCTCTCTCATGAATAAATAAATATAATACACACACGCAAGCGCGCGCACACACACACACACACACACACACACAGTACTGTTTCAGGCAGAAACTTGAATGATAATAGTTCTTTATTCCTTTATGTACTTAAATCAATTTGAGATTGTAGACTTTGTATTTATTTATATGTTTGTCAAAAGTTATGCACATTTGGAAGATAAAAAATGTTAAATTACCTTCTCTAGAGGTTGTTCCGATGCATACTTTTATTAGACTATAGCCTTTGTGTCTTTGTATTACTAAGTGTTCTCAGTATAGTAAGTACTCAATAAATATGATCAGAATTGTAGGAAGAGACATGAATTAAGATAGAAAGACATGAAGGTATGCTAGATTGGAGGGTTCTTTGACTAAATCACTTTTTTTTAGGTCCTATCTCTTCTGCAGGTGACTTGAGAATTTGAGCGACTTGCCCCACATAGTACTTACTCTGCAAGAACAGCAGCAGGCAGGCCTCTGAGTTTGAGGTCAGACCTGAATTTGAACATTTTCTGTACCAGTCAAGCTTTGTGAATTTGAGCTGATGTCTTAGCTTCTGTGATCTTGTTTCTAAATCTGTAAAAGGAAGGTGATGACCTTCCAAGCTGGTGTGAAGGTCAAAGGAGATAAATATATAAAGAACCTGGTGTGAAGGTCAAAGGAGATAAATATACAAAGAACCTATGTAATAGGTCTGGACACGGAGGTTATAAGGTCTTCTCCTCAAATTTAGAAACAGGAAGCAACAATGCTCTCAGAGCCAATCTGTAAGCTGAACACATAAAGCATCTGAGCAGAGATGTGAAGTGAACATGAATGGACAGCAAGACACCAACCAGGTTGACTTTAATAAAATACCTAAACAAGGATATCCCAACCAGAAGGGGATTAGTCAGAGATAAAACCTAGAAAAAACAGAGTCAGAGACAAAGTAGAGCTGTGCCACTGATGCCTTGTCCCATCAGGCCCGAAAATTCAGGCCAAACTGTAATTCCACTCATAACAACATACCCATCTGGCTGTCCAAGCATAATGCCATTCAATCTTTGAATCACGTAAATGGCTTTTTCTATTCTGTTTCCAAACTGAGCAAAATCTTCTGATAGTTTGGATTCCTCTATGGCCTGCCTACAGGAAATGGTCTCTGGTCAGGCCCACTGGGCTAGCCAGCTCTCCCCAAACCAACATCCTACTCAAACACCTGCATTCTTTTTTATTCTAAGGGTTAGGCAGGACAATCTGACCCAGATGGTGGAGGAAACAGCAGTCATATCTGTGTCTAATTCACAGCTCTAATTAAGACAAGAAAAAGAAAAAGAGAGCACGAGAAGAAATTTTCCAAGAGCTGGAATATTGTGAAACCTCCACATCTCTATGGGGATGGCACCCTTGTGAAACTTGTTTTCAGGGTTAAACTGATGTAACACTATCTATATTAGGAAGACAGGGAAAGCATTGTCCTGCTTATTCCTGAAAAGAATTAAGGCAGACAGGGATTAATGGCCATCCTCCTTGACTAATGATAAAACCAAAGTGGTAATAGGAAGAGTTTTGTCCAGGATTACATAATTTTTATATCGAAGACGAGAAACCAAACCTTCACTTTCTCAGACCAAGTACAAAGCTCTTGCCAAACAACCAAACTGAAGATGAGAAAGGAAGAGCATTTGATCTAAATAGAATGCCGAGTTGGAAACCCTTGAGGATGGTCATAGAGTTTTTAAGTTTTTAGATTTTAGAGTTCTTGAGTTGTTTTAGATATTTTATTTATAATACAGAGTGTAACCAAATTGTAATAGAGGAAAACTTTTGATTTCAGCCATAACAGAGTAGCTTATATTGACCCAACTACCCCACTGAAAACAACTACTAACAGCTGGGCAGAATATATAACACAAGCATTGAAGACATTGAAGAGTAACCAATCCTAATGATCCCTAAGAAAGCGAACCACATCAAGGTGAGCTCCATGTACACTCTGGCCAGTTCATGGGGCAGGGAATAGAGTAAGTGGCTGTTAACTTTATTATTCTATTGGCCCAAGGACACAGACTGGAGTTCAAAGATGCCAAAGTGGCTGGCATTTAGGCGGTAAAATCTCACAGGGGAGGGAATTGTGGACAAGTGAACCCTGAAGGCTAGAAACCGTCTCCCAGTGAGATGTTTGCTAACTCCCAAGCCAAGCCAGGGTAGCTGCAACCCCAGGAAAGCTAACAGGAAGCAGCAGCTGGGTGGCTGAGGCTCTGTGCAAAGACTTTGCAGCAGCAGGGACTGAAGAGATTGAAGGAAGAGTACAAGGCCCACCAACGAGGAATAGCAACACCCAATCTCTGATTGAGACTCCCAGAAAGACCATAGCTTGGTAAAGAAGGTAAACCCAAAAGGATGAATCCTAACAAAGCCTAAAACCAACCCTTGACAGGATTAAGGTGACCTGTGTGCACCATTTTCCTTCCTTTAAACACACACACACACACACACACACTAATCTGGAGCCTCTGAAAGCTAATAACCAGTAAGCTAAAGTAGGAGGGGAAAATAGAATAATAAAAAAAACCACCCAATTCTTCTCCCAAAAAGAGACAAGAAAGAAGAAATAGAGGAATAAAGAACAGAAATAGAAACATATAACAAGACAGTAAATATAAACATTTCAATAATTACATTAAATGTTAATAGATGATTATCCAATTAAAAGACCAAAATTGCTTTTGGATAAAAACGCAAATTATATGGGCTATTTACTATCAACTTAAATATGAAAACACAAAGTCAACCAAATTGACCTAGTTGACATATACAGAACTTTGCACTTAGCAACTGCCACATACATGTTTTCAAAAGCTTATGGACACATATCAAAATGGACCATCTGCTAGGCCATAAAAGAAGTCTCAAACAATTCCTAAGGGTTGAAATCATATAAAATGTGTTTTCTGACTGCAGTAGAACCAAACTACAAATCAATAAGAGGAAGCAAATGTTTGAAAATTAAGCAACGCACTTTTATTTTTACTTAAATGTTAGTTAACATACAATGCAATATTGGTTCCAGGAGTAGAATTCAATGATTCATCACTTACATACAACACCCAGTGCTCATCATAAGTGTCCTTCTTAGTACCCATCACCCATCTAGCTCATCACCTCCCTCCATCAACCCTCAGTATGTTCTCTATTGTTAAGAGTCTCTTGTGGTTTGGACCCCTGTGTGGTTCAGTTGGTTAAGTGTCCAACTTTGGCTCAGGTCATGATCTCAGAGTTTGTGAATTTGATTCTTGTATCAGGCTCTTGGCTGTCATTACAGAGCCTGCTTCAGATCCTCTGTCTCACCCCCCCTCCCCTCCCCCATTCATGTTTTTTTCACTCTCTCTCCCACGCTCTCTCTCAAAAATAAATATTAAAAAAAATTTTTTAAAGAGTATCATGTGGTTTCTTTTCCTTTCTTCTCTTCCCTCCACCCTTCTCATATGTTCATCTATTTTGTTTCTTAAGCAACACATTTTTAAATATTTATTTATTTATTTTGAGAGAAAGAGAGAGAGAGAGAGAGAGCATGCACATGTGAATGGGGGAGAGGCAGAGAGTGAGGAGGAGACAGCATCCCAAGCAGGCTCCATGCTGACAGCTGAGAGCCCAATGCAGGCCCAGCAAGGGCCAATGTAGAGTTCAGTCTCACAAACCTCAAGATCACAACCTGAAATCCAGAGTCGGAGCCAAACAGCTGAGCCACCCATGTGCCCCATAAGCAACACATTTCTAAGCAGCTTGTAGGTCTAAGAAATAATTGCAGTGGGATTCTAAATTATTTTCAATGGAATAACAATGCAAATATGACATATCAAAACATTTGGGGTGCAGATAATGCAAGACTCAGGGAAATTCATAGCTCTAAGTGTATATATTTGAGAAGAACGAAAATAAAATATCCACATGATTTAAGCTTTCATCTTAAGAAGTTAGAAAAAGAACAGCAACTTAAACTCAAGGAAATGGAAAGAAGACAATAGTAAAAATAAAAGTAGAAAATCTTTGAAATAGAAAACAAACATGCAATTTTAAAAAGTCTACAAATTCTATTTTTTTTCTTTAAAAAGTCTACAAATTCTAAAAGGGACTTGTGGTGCCTACACTTGTTTCTGAGTAAAGATCTGTTTTAGTTCTTGCTTCTCAAACTATTTACCTTTTATTTCCTTCTATTGTCTGATTGCACTAGTTAGGAGTTTCAGTATGTTGCTAAATAGGAGTGGTGAGAGAGGACATACTTGCCTTTTTCCCAACTTTAAAAACAATACACATTTTCTCACAATTAAGTACAACATTGAACATAGGTTTTTTGTAGATTTTTAAAAATCATGTTGAGAAAGCTTCTCTTGATTCCTAGGTTTGCTGAGTGTTTTCACCATGAATAGGTATTAGATTTTGTCAAATGCTTTTTCTGCATCAATCAATATGATCATATAATTTTTTTTCTTTAGTCTGTTCATGTGGTGGATTACATTGGTTGATTTTTAAATGTTGAACCAGCCTTGCATTTCTGGAATAAATCCAACTTGGTCATGGTGTATAATTCTTTTTACACATAGTTGGATTCTAGTTGCTAATATTTTGTTAAGGATTTTTGCATCTATGTTCACGAGTGCTATTTATTAGTCTGTAATTTTTTTTCTTGTAGTGTTTTTATCTGGTTTTGATATTAGGGTAATGATGGCCTCATAGACAAGTAAGGAAGTAAAGTTTTGTTTTTAAAAGAAGTTTTCCTGAGAGTGCTGGCTTTGGCAGCACATATACTAAAATTGGAACAAGACAGAGATTAGCATCTTGGGCCCCTGTTCAAGGATGACACGCAAAATTCACAAAAGTTTCCATGAGAGATGGATGGTGGTGATAGTTGTGCAGTATGATGAATCTATTTGCTACCACTGAACTGTAAATTTAAAAATGATTAAGATGATAAATTTTATGCTCGTATATTTTGCTACAATAAAAAGTTCCCTTGAAGGGAGCCTGGGTGGCCTGCCTCTGTTAGGCATCAGATTCTTCAGCTCAGGTCATGATCTCACAGTTAGTGGACTCAAGCCTTGTGTCAGGCTTTGTGTTGACAGTGCCCGAGCCTTTTTGGGATTCTCTCTCTCCCTCTGTCTCTCTGCCCCTCCCCACTCATGCTCTCTTTCTCTCTCTCTCAAAATAAAATGAATAAACTTAAAAAAAAAGTTCCCTTGAACTTTGGCTATACTAGGCAGTGGTCTGTGTGAGACCTGGGTCTTAACTGAAGGACTGAGAATGATCTGGTGGAATTGGAGCAGAAAGCCAGGCTAAAGACTGTAACCAAGGAATGTAGGGAGCAGCTACGGTTGTGTGCTCCTCTGCTAGGTGAAAATCTAATTGGGAAGGTTATATACAGAGTTATGAATATTAAATTAACAGTGGAACATAGTATATTGGCCAAAAAGCAACTCAGAGACTAAATGATGTAGGATTTGAGAAAAGGATGTCACTAAATCTTTTTCTTTCTCCTAAACTAGCGTTACTCTTTCTTTAGCTCTTGTACCACCTATACGGTTGAGGATGGTGGGGGGTGGGGGAAAGGAGAGGTTAAAGGGAAACACTGCCACAGTTACAGGAAAAGTTTCAGCATTTTACACTCTGGGAAAAAGGGATGATGGATTGAATTTCAAAGATACATTATTCTATCAAAGGTTGAGAAAGCATACCTTTGTAATGTGGAGACAGAGACAGCTAATCAAGTTAACATCAAGTTAACACGTAGGCAAAATTGTGTTGGAGGTAGAAACAGGAGTAAGGAATGGTCTGGTCTTAGAAAGAACAGACATCTCAAGTCCCTAGCAGTTGTGGTTAAAGCTTCATTACTTGAACTTTATCAGCTTGGCATTTTTGTCAAAATTTAGTGCTATTGCTGAATTTTACTTTCACTAAATGTGACCTTTTTTTTTTTTTAAGATAAAAGGGTATTTAAAAGTCTTTCCTTCTCTGATTTCTCAAAAACCATTAAATACAAATTAGTTATATTTATTTATTTATTCATTTTTGATTGAAAGAGTGAGTGGAGGAGGGGCAAAGAGAGGCATACACACACAGAATCCCAAGCATGCTCTACACTGTCAGCACAGGGCCTGATGTGGGGCTTGAATTCACAGACTGTGAGCTCATGACCTGAGCTGAAATCAAGAGTTGATCACTTAATGGACTGAGAACTGAGACACCCAGGTACCCCCAAATTAGTTATATTTTTATGAAATAAGGGTCTATTTAGATATTGTCTATTTTAAGACACCATCAATTACAGTTCACCATTAAAACACTATTTTTAATGAACTTTTTAAGCCACATTCTAATTTTGGAAGTAGTAAACATGAAAAATGTCCATCTTAGGGATGCCTGCATGGTACAGTCAGTTAAGCGTCTGACTCTTGATCTCAGCATAGGTCATGTTCTCACATTTCTAGAGTTTGAGCCCTGCATCTGGCTCTGTGTTGACAGTGCAGAGCCTGCTAGGGATTCTGTCTCTCCTTCTCTCTGCCCTTCCCCAATATATGTGCTCTCTAAACAAACTTTAAAAAAAGGAAAAAAGAAAAATGTCCATTTTAGAGTCAAAGAAATTCCATAGCCCAATTCCCCCTTCCTAACCCCTACAAGCCAAGCACCTCCTGGGCACATCCACTTCTGTGTCAACACCCCTGAAAATCAACCCATCACTCTATTAATCCCTGCATCCAAATCTGCTTCTGTTTCTGTTGTCCATTTCTATTTCCATTATCAAAACCTGACTCAAGTCAGAAACCTTGACTCCTCCTTCCCCCTCATACTCCATATCTAGTCAATTGCCGGGTTCTGCTCATTCTACCTCCTAGATCTGTTTTGGCCACATCCACTTACCTGTAGCACTGTCACCGCCACCCTTGCTCGTCCTGCTAACCCTCTCTCCTGTGGGACTGGACAAACCTCCCAATGACCTCTGCCTTCTCCCCTCTGCAGCTAAGCAGTCTTCCTTAGGTCTCCCTTAGAATAAAACACCAAATCCTTATTATGGCATCCCTGGCCGTCTGTTCTCAGCATCGCCACATTCCACTTGTCTCCCTGCTTTAGAAGCTCCAGCCACACTGATTTCTCTTAGTTCCTCAGGCAGTCACAGAAGGCCTCCCCTCCTCCTTATTGTTTACACTGCCTGTGCTTGTCCTCCAGGCTTCAGCTAAAATGTCCCTTCCTCACAGAGAACTTCTCCATCCTCTAGATAAGCCTAGGTCCTCTGCTCTATGCCCCCAGCACAGTGGTCCTTCATTTTTGTAACACACAGCACACTCATGATCATTTGTCCAAGTCCATCCTCCTCACAAGACTGCAAGTGGTGTTCTTGAACTAACCTTAGTGCCCGGCACACAATGAGCACTCCTTATTCGATAAGTGTATTAAAGAATAATGTTCATAAAGGGAAACATTATTGGGGTGCCTGGGGGGTTCAGTGAGTTAAGTATCCAACTCTTGATTTCTCCTCAGGTCATGACCTCATTGTTTGTGAGTTCCAGCCCCACATAAGGCTCTGCACTGACAGTGCAGAACTTGCTTGGGATTCTCTCTCTCCTCTCTCTCTCTCTCTGCCCCTCTTCTGCTCATGCTTGCTCTCTCTCTTTCTCCCAAAATAAAAAAATAAACTTAAAAAAAGAACAAATGTTATTATATTATTAAAGAACAAACATCCATATGTATACTGTCTGTGAGCATGGAGTCTAGGATCAGTCTTCTGGGTTCAAGTCCCAGATTTCCCAGTTATTAGCAAGGGGACAAGTTATTTCATCTTTTTGGATCTTAGTTCTCCCTTTATAAATGGGCACAACAAGGCTATTTATAAGTTGGAGCAGTTATGAGGACTCAATAAATCAGTGTGTGGAAAGCACTTAGGACATTGTCTGGCACATAGCAAGCACTCAAACACATATTTGTTACTATCTCATTTCTCTGTCTTACCAATCTTAGAAGGAATAACAGTTGGTAAATTGAGGGCTATATACAGTAAATGTCTCCAGAATTTGAGGATGTGGTGAGGAAAAGTTCACTGTCTTGAGATGGTTCTACTGAAAGTCAATATAAAAAAGCCCCACATCAGCCCTGAGCTGAAGTAGTCCTTCCTTCGGTGACGGGCCACATGTACGCTGCTTCAGACAAAGCTTTGGGATCCATCCAAATGAATCAAGGTAGCAGATGCATCTTCAGGCCCAGTCTCCAAGATTAAAGGAGATGATGCACATTAAGAGCACTTAGAAAATCATAAAGTATGATAGAAACATTTGTGGTTTTGATTACTGTTATTAGTATTAAAGTAATTCTATCACCCAATCAATGGTATTGCGATCTGACCGTCTGAACCAACACAATCGCTTGTAATCACAAGAGCCTGTTAGTGGGGAAGAGGAACAAAGAGCTGGGAAGGAAAAAATTAGTAATGTTTATCTAGCCAGAATCTAATCAAGAGGGATGCTCATATGAGATGACATTGGTAAAGTTCATGGAACAAAGTTTCTCCTGACACCATGCAAATATTTTGGCTCTAATTGTCAATGCTTGTCAAGCAAGTACTTTTTCTTTAATCAGCTTTGCAGGCTCCAGGAAAGGGAACAACTTGGATACTAATTGCTATAAAGTGAGTAAATGAGTATTCATTCATCAAACACTTATTGAGTCCCTACTATCTGGCCAGCACCACACAGCAGTAGGTAGTGCCTGCCCCCATGTTACAGTTCAGAGGGGAGACAGACAAACAAGTAATCACACAAATAAAACCACAACTGCATGTCCTGCCCAGTGCTGCATTAGATTAGAGGAGTAAGATTGGCTTTTTTGATACTTTACGGTGGAGCCAGGAGTCAGCCAGGTGATGGAATGAGGAGAAAGCTGCCAGGCAGAAGTCAGTAAAGAGTTTGTTGTTTGAGGATAAGAAGGGCCAATACAGACTGGAAGGGGTCAAGGGAGAGAAGGGCCACAAGGAATGACCCAGAAAAGGAAGCAGACCAGATCACAAAGGGCCATAGAGGCCACACAGAGATGGTTTGGAATTATTCTGAGTACAAAGTATAAAGATAAGATGAGATATGATCATACTTGTGCTCTAAAAAGATCCTTCTGTTTGCTGCAGAAAGAATGGGTTGGAGGGAAAATTAAAGTAGAAATAGACCAGATAGGAGTATTTTGCAACAATCTAGTCAAGGGATAACAGTAATGTGGACAAGAGTGGTGGCAGTTGAGTAAGAGAACAGATTTGTGATGATATGATTAGGAATAGGATTACTAGACGTTGGTGATAGGTTGGATGTGATGGAGAGGCAGTTCCAGGAATCCAGCCTGAGCAACTGGGTGGAAGAGGTACCATCCATTCACTAAGATAAGCAAGGACAAATGAGGGATAGATTAGATGTAGCTCTGGGTGGGAATGTAGGTGTTATGGATAAACAAGAGTTCAGTTTAAATACGTGAAATATGAGAGGTGAATGAGATCTCCTAGGGGAAATGGGAATTATCAAATGTCCATTTAGATACATGGCAATAAAGTTTAGTAGAGAGGTCCAGACTGCCACAGACATTTGATGGTCACTGGTGTGAAAAAATAAACAGTGCTTGGGATTAGAGAGATAACCTAGGAAGAAAATGTAGAAAAGAAGCAAAAAGGGGCTCCTGGGTGGCTCAGTCCATTAAGTGTCTGACTCTTGATGTCAGCTCAGGTCTTGATCTCAGGGTCATGAGTTCAAGCTTTGCATTGGGCTCCACACTGGGCATGGAGCCTACTTAAAAAATAAAAATAAAAATAAACCAAGAGAACCACTTTGCTCACCTCTTGTGAGCTATAATCTCAGGAGTCTGATTCTTACAACCCATCAAACTCTGGGTGGATCAATAAGATTGGCTTTCTGAACCAGAACAACTCAATAATCATTTCTTTACCCATGGTGACTCCAGAAAGGTAGCTAGCCAAAATAAGCAACAGACCACTCCATCTGTGACAGCTGTATTTTAAAACCCAATGGATTTTATTGTTCCCATTTTACAGAGGGAAAAATGAGATTATGAAAGTCTAAGTGAGTTGGTTAAAATTGCAGAATCAGTGAGTGACAGACAGGACTGAGGGTAATTCAGGGATATAATTGCAGTTAAGAACTTGTCCTATCTTTCAGGAATAGATCCCATGGTCATCAAAAGCTTATGAAGAAATGCAAAAGTTCCTGATCCTGGTGGGAAGACCGCAGAACAAAGAAAGCTATTTGTCAAAACTAAGCATAAACCTGTGGGAAGAAGAGATCATCACGAACTCAAGTAGGTAATAAAGGGTCCTGTACACCATGAAGGATAATGAGGAACTGGGGTAGGCGAAAGGGGGAAGGAGAGTCTCAGAGTTAAGGACACAATGAACCAAGATGCAGGACACTTGGGGGCATAGAAAAGAGCTGATGGCAAATCGGATTCATTTCATAGCCATCTCTACTAGATGGTTCGTGGCTCAATGCCGGGGATTAACAAGATCTGCCAAGGGCAGGAGACAAGGAAGCGGGGCAGAGCACAATTACCTTTCCCAGACTCAAGAGTCTGTGTGGATAACTACAAAAAAACATATATCTGGATAGGCCAAAGTAAGATCAGATTATTTGTGCCTGGAAAGCCAAGCCAGAAACATTGAATTTATTTCAGTAGTCTACGAGGAGCCTTTACAGGTTATTGAAGAGGGAGGAAATATGAAATCTTCAGGAAAATAAATATGTTGGTGGTGGTGCTGTGGTACAAAAGATAAAGCAGAAAAAGACTGGAATCCTAGAGGAAAAGTAGAAAGCCCTTAGCTTGATGTAAATCAGTGGCTTTTCAAACTTCCCTTAGTAGAGAATCCCTAAAAATGAACTCTCGGGTTGGTTGAGTGTCCGACTCTCAATTTCAACTAAGGTCATGATCTCACAGTTTGTGGGATTGAGCCCCTCGTCAGTCTCAATGTGGAGTGTGAAACCTACTTGGAATTCTCTCTCTCTTTTTTAAGTTTATTTATTTATTTATTTTGAGAGAGACAGAGACAGAGACAGAGCATGCACATGTGCACTCATGGGAGAGGGGAAGAGAGCAAGCAGGCGGGAAAATTCCAAGCAGTGGGGTTCAAACTTATGAACTCTGAGATCATGACCTGAGCCAAAATCAAGAGTTAGACCTTAATAAATTGAACCACCCAGGAGTCCATACCTACTTGGGATTATCTCTCTGCCCCTCCCCTGCTTGTGCTCTCTCACACACCCTCTCAAAAATAAATAATAAACTTTACAAATATATATATATAAAATAATTATTATTTGAAATCCCGCTGTATGAAGAAGAAAAAAATAATGGTCTTTTTATTACAACAATTTATTTTATAGCTTTAAACACATACACTTTTAATAAAGTCAAATAAAGATAAAGGAAGCTGATAAAATAGAAAAGTTTTAACTCTAAGGATGATGCAATAGGGTTGCATCTTGTATTACCTTTAGTATCCAAATATCTAATTAATTCATGAATTTTATTCAGGTTTTATAATAGCACAAAAGTTCTGATACACATTGATAAGTACCTGTGTATGGTAAATTTTGTTTTTGTATCTTATAATTTGTCTGCAATTATAGGGTACTCTTCCATTGGACTAGTCTTGAAGGTAGTGTTGTAGGATTTTTTTTTCCTTAACAAAAGTATAAATAGCAAGAAGCCTCCAAAGCAAAAACAGTACAGAGTAAGATGATCGTGATCGGCCACGGTGTAGGCTTCCTTTGCTACTGCATGGTCACTGTGGCATGAAGAAAACAAGTGCATGGAAGAAGAAGATCCTGAGTCTGGCCGGGCATTTCAGGAAGCATGGTGTGCCTGTGCCATGGTAGTGGACTCATTTGTAATTTTATACGAGCCGTGCATGGTCCAGAAGGGGAAAAAGAGCAGTATACAGTTTCAGCTTTCCCAATGCCAAAGACATTAGGTTTTGCACTTGTGTGTGTATCTGCTGGCATCACAATTCTTTTTACTTGGATTGCCCCCAAGAAGAAAAACTAAGATGGGGAGGGAGGAATGGGGAGGAGAGGAGGAAATACCAGGTATGAGATATTTTTCTAGCCCTAAAGAGTCTCTGTAATTTCTTTAGTAATAGGCATGGGTTGACATAGATCATTTACAAATCAAGGGAACAAATTCCATTTCATGATACAAACATATCCCATATTACATGCCTGATAGTTGAAGGAAATTTGTGTTTAGCAGGAAACTTTTTTTTTAAATTTTTTTATTTATTTCTAGGAAAGAGAGAGAGAGAGAGAGAGACAGCGTGAGCAGGGGAGGGTCAGAGAGAGAGGAAGTCACAGACTGAAACAGGCTCCAGGTTCTGAACCCACGAACCGCGAGATCATGACCTAAGCGAAAGTCGAAAGTCGGACGCTCAACCGACTAAGCCACCCAGGCGCCCCAGCAGGAAACTTTTAAAGTGCTAATAATACCCAGGTGCCTGGGTGGCTAGGTCAGTTGTGTTTGACTGTTGATACTGGCTCAGGTTTGATCTCATGGTTCACAGGACTTGATGCAGCCCTGTGTCAGGCTCTGAGCTGACAGCATGGAGCCTGCTTGGGATTCTCTCTCTCTCTTTCTCTCTCTGCCCCTTCCCTTCTTGTATGTGCACATGTTCTCTCTCTCTCTCTCTTTTCCAAAAAAATAAACATAAAAAAATTTTAAGTGCTAATAATACCCTTTCTTAGATTAAAGAAGGCTCTTGTAAGCATTGATATTCCAGAGATTTCAGGACCATAAGAAGCAAAGAGATCCTGGTCAATAAGGGGTCATTTACATTTAAACATATTTAGGGTATGTCTTTTGCTATTGTCAGAAGTTTACTTGTTTGTCGGGGCGCCTGGGTGGCTCAGTCGGTTGAGCGTCTGACTTCGGCTCAGGTCATGATGTCACGGTTCGTGGGTTCGAGTACTGTGTCGGGCTCTGGGCTGACAGCTAGCTCAGAGCATGGAGCCTGCTTCAGATTCTGTATCTCCCCCTCTCTCTGACCCTCCCCTGCTCACGCTCTCTCTCTCTCTCAGAAAGAAATAAAACATTAAAAATTTTTTAAAAAAAGAAGTTTACTTGTTTGTTTTCTGTCTTTTTCAAAACATTTATTTATTTACTTATTTTGGGAGAGAGAGCATGTGCAAGCCAGGGCAGGACCGAGAGAGAGAGAGAGAGAGAGAGAGAGAGAGAGAGAGAGAGAGACCCAAGAAGGCTCCATGCGCTTAGTGTAGAACCTGACTTCCTGACTTGGGGCTTGATCTCACAACTGTGAGATCATGACTGGAGGCGAAATTGAGAGTCAGATGTTTTATTTACTGAGCCACCTAAGCACCCCTGTCTTCTATGTCTTGGACAGAAAAGCAATCTTTAGGAGTAGAAAAAACATTTACACTTATTGGGATATCTAATTGATATTCCATTTTTTAAAGTTACAAAATTAAAAAAATAAACTTACAAAATTAAAAATGTCGTTTTCCTTGAGTTTAATTAGTAATCTTGTTACACAGATTGAGAATAATTCTCTCACTTTTCTTTGATTAATATTTGGTTAGCTCATGGTAAAGAAATTAAATTAAACAATCAGTATCATTTACAAACTTGGATAATTACATCCCCTTAAACATTTTAAACTGCATTTATAAATTTAACAGAGTCAATTTTTATTCTAAATGTTTTAAACGCCTGCAGAACAAATGTAAAACCCAATGAGGAAAACCTTCCCCAAGTACTGAAATAACTCTTATAAATCTAATGCATTAAATGCATACATGTAGTTAATTAAATTCTCTTAAACATTCTAATTACTTGGAAAAAACATGAGTGTTAATACTGACGGGAATAAGGTCTTGGGAAGGAGACAGTGATGTGATAGAGACAAGCTCATGGAAAGCCTTTCAGACTGCCATACAGCATTGGGACTAAGAAGTCTGGAACACAGGTTCTCTGAAATCCAGGTTATGGAAATCCCCACCCCAACCTACTCCATCTCATCTGCTATGAATATTTTGAAAAGTCTCCCTGATTCCTGTTGTTGTTCAAGTGTCCCCAAACCTACGTGCCTTCACCCAACCTCCATCTTACACACTTGACCGCTTGGGTGTAGCTGAGTGGAGTGCAGGGGAAGGCTGCTTCAAGAGATATGGATTTGGTAGCAATTGTCTAGGGCTTCCCTCGTAAGCAATTCCTGCAATAAATGTTTACAGAGTAGAGCACCACTGCTTGGGAGGTCCCCTGTAGCGAGGGGGCAAAGAGAAGACACTCCTGAAAAAGAAATTATGAAATTCTGTGTCTAACTATGTCTTGGACAAATTAATAAAGTCCTAAAACTTACCTTTTGCACTTAGCAATATGAGAAACCAAGGGCTGGGTTTCTACTCCCCTCTTCCCTCAAATATGTTTCCTTATTTATTATCAAATATCTTACAAGAGAAATCTAGTGCCAAAAATCTACATTTGAATCCTGACAAGAATGTAATGAGGGTTTAACTAATAGCCTAATATATACAGGTTCATTGCAGGGTTCGGATAGAGACTTTTTCAAAGGGGTCTCCCCTCAATGACACAAAAAACTGAATGAATCTTTTTTTTCTCTTTTTAAAAGGGAACTGCCATCTGCCCAGCACTGTGTGATGCACTGGGGAGGTTGTGGGAGGAACTGAGATGATATTCCTTTCCTCCAGACTGTACACTGTAGTTGAGGAGTTGAAACCAACCCACACATAACAACAACTTAAGACCACATACAATCAAATGCTAGGTTGGGTGTGACATTCTGTAGATGATGTGGGAGATGAGAAAGGGGAAGTGTCTGGAAATGGTTGCCGAAGGCAGGTTGGACTTCACAGAGATGCAAAGGCATCAGCTGAATTTCCAAGAATGGGTAGAACTCATACCCCAACCCAGACGCAATTTCCTCTGGGTACCTTGAAAGAAATGCCCGTTAGGGAAATGTTGAAAATTATGGATAAGCTGACTATATTTTCCATAAAAAAAAATCAGAACACATGGTCTGACACATGGTCTAACAACAGGAAAGAATATTTTTAATTGGGGCTGTTCCAGAAAAATCTACAACATATGGTTATTCCATTTATGGGCCAAGAAAATCCTAACTACAATGAAGGGCTGAACTGACCAACCCTAGGTACACAGACATAGCCACTACCATATGAGAATCTCTCAACTATTTCCTCATAGTCATCAGAGTTTATATTCTTCACTTAAAGTTTCTGTTCATCTTTTCATAGAAAAGGTCAGTACTTCAACAATAAAAGATAAGCTGGAAAATTCTGAGAAATATTCAGATTTCTTAAATTATGTTCTTTCATATTCTCTAAATTTACTTAAATGATTTTTGTACTAGGCAGGGCATATGAATAATGAATACAGAAATGTTTCTTGTATCTGGGATAATAAAATAAAATCCTATGTAAATCCTATTTAAAAAATAAATCCTATGTAATCCTATGTAAAATCCTATGTAATCCTATTTCTCTTTTTCTTATGAAAAAGGAAATATCCATACCCCTTGAAGTTCCTAGACTTGTTATCAGAGCCTTCATTCATGCTTATAACATATTCATAACATATAGTTAAATGTATTTTAAACTACCAAGATTGTTATATGTAATGTTTCATTTTACATCCCTGATGTCTCATTTTTTTTCTCATCAATAGTTTGCTATCTAAAGTAAAATACATGCCAGGAGCTTCCTTATCCAGTTTTGCAACTAAAAGTCATAGCAATTATTGGAAAAGAAACAGTTTTAAGGACTTGAACTCAAGTCTTGGCAGGTTAAAACATCTTCCATTTCACCTTTTAGCCCATTGCCGAGCTCTGAGATCACTTGCCAACTCATCCTCAATATTATCAAGGAAATGAACATTTTTCTCCTTTTATGGTTAGTGAATACATTGGCCAAGATGATATGGTAATCATTGCTGAAAGACAACAGCAAAGCCACACATTTGAACATTTCCCTTGCTTCTAAATCAAAATCTTAAATGTATCTTAAAATACATTGATTTCTGATAAAGCAAAAATACATGTTTTTAATGAGATTTCCTGGACAATAGACTTGTCTTTTTTTTTTCCCCCCACAAACTTCCATTATTATGTCAGGCCTCAAAAAACTTGGATATGCTTAAAGACAGAGCCCAACTTTCATTAGCAGAGTTGTTAAAAAGGGGGAAACACCAAAAGAAACTACAACAGAAAGGAAATGTTTTGCAACCATTAAAACAAAAAATGGTTTTGGAGCACCTGGGTGACTCACTCATTTAAGCATCTGACTTAGGCTCAGGTCATGATCTCATGGTTTGTAGGTTCAAGCCCCTCATCAGGCTCTGGGCTGACAGCTCAGAGCCTGGAGCCTGCTTCAGATTCTGTGTCTCCATCTCACCCTCTGCCTCTCCCCCACTCACATTCACTCTCTTTTTCTCTCTCTCAAAAATAAACATTAAAAAAAATGTTTTTAATTAAAAATAAATAAAAAATTGTTTCTAGCCTTAAGAAGAAATACGATCTGACACAGGCTACAACGTAGATGAACTTTGAAGACATGCCAACTGAAATAAGTCAGATATAAAGAGACAAATTCTATATGATTTCGCTTACATAATGAGGAACCCAGTGTAGTCAAATTCAGAGGGACAGAGGCTCTGGTTGGCAGGGGCTGGAGTACAAATGGAAAGAGTAGTTAGTGTTTAATGTGTACACAGTTTCAGTTTTGGAAGATGAAAAGAGTTCTAGGGATGGATGTTGGTAATGGCTGCATGATGGTGTGAACCGATTCAATGCCACTGACATGTACACTTAAAAATGGTTAAGATGGGAGTGCCTGGGTGGCTCAGTCCTTGGGTGTCCGATTTTAGCTCAGGTCTTGATCTCGCGGTTCGTGGGTTCGAGCCCCGCGTCAGGCTCTGTGCTGACAGCTAGCTCAGAGCCTGGAGCCTGTTTCGGATTCTGTGTCTCCCTCTCTTTCTGACCCTCCCCTTTTCACGCTGTCTCTCTCTTTCTCTCTCTCTCTCTCAGAAATAAATAAAACATTTTAAAAAATGGTTAAGATGATAAATTTTATGTAATATATATTTTACCCAAACTTATATATTTTAAATCAAAAATTTAATTATGAATAAAGTTCTAGACATTCACATTGCTAGTTTTCTACCTGGATAAAAATTCTCTTTCCTAGCCCTCAAATGTAGGTCCAATGCTGACAGGTAAATTATCCATAATCTTTGGAGAATTGACTCAAACCCTAAGATCTCAA